>NW_003852453.1:200125-216150 GCF_000181295.1 Otolemur garnettii
GGAGACAGAGCCTCAAGTTGTCGTCCTGGGTAGAGTGCCGTAGCATCACAGCTCAACAGCAACCTCAAACTCTTGGGCTTACGCAATTCTCTTGCCTCAGTCTCCCAAGTGGGTGGGACTACAGGCATCTGCCACAATGCACAGCTATTTTTTTTTGTTGTTGTTCCAATTGTCATTGTTGTTGTTTTAGCTTGCCCGGGCCGGGTTTGAACTCACCACCCTCAGTGTATGTATGTAGCCGGCGCCCTACCCACTGAGCTTCGGGCATCGCCCAGCTCAAAAGTTTTATCTGCAACTGAGGCTATCCCCTGAGCTTCAGACTGTATGTCCAACTCTTATGGATGATGTTTCACAATTCTTCATTTTTCCCTTAAAGCCCATTTTACCATGTATTTTCCCATTCTAACCAGCAATCCAAGTCAGAGAACTCAGGAATCATTCTCAATTCTTCCCTCTGGTTCATCTGGTTCTGACTTGTTACCTGGGTTTCCTACCTGAATCACTGGTACACAATAGAAGCTCAAAAACACTTCCTGAATAGGCTCAGCACCCGTAGCACACTGGTTACAGCGCCAGTCACATACACCGAAGTTGGCAGGTTCGAATCGGGCTCAGGACGGCTAACCAACAATGACAACTGCAACAAGAACATGTGGTGGGGGCCTATAGACCCAGCTAATTGAGAGGCTGAGGCTAGAGAATCACCTAAGCCCAGGAGTTGGAGGTTGCTGTGAGCTGTGATGCCACAGCACTCTACCCAGGACAACATAGTGAGACTCTTTGTTAAAAAAAAAAAAAAATCACTTGCTGAAGAAATACACAAATGTACCATCCCACTAAGAGCAGAGACCACATCTTATTCATTTTCAGAGACTCAGCATGGAGCTAACATGCCACCCAAAATAGGGTTTCCATAACCTAAATCAAATTCTCAGAGAGTAAGATTCAGGATCCAAGAACCTTTTTTTGTTTTGAGACAGGGTCTTGCTTTCTTACTCTGACTACAGTGCAGTGCAATATCACAGCCCACTATAACCTCAAACTCCCAGACATAAGCAATCCTCCTATTTCAACCTCCTGAATAGCTGGGACTACTGGTGCACACCACCATGCCTGGTTCATTTTTCTTCATTTTGAGAGATGGGGGTCTCACTATTGCTCAGGTGGTTTCAAACTTCTGGCCTCAAGCAGTCCTCCCACCTTGGCCTCCCAGAATGCTAGAATTACAGGCATGAGCCACTGCACTGGGCCCAGAATCCATTTTTAACATGCTCTCTGGATGGATCCTAAAGTAACAGCCATTAATAACCAATGAACTGCCGGGGGCAGTGGCTCATACCTGTAATCTCAGGACTCTAGGAGGCGTAGGCGAGAGATCTGCTTGAGCTTAGGAGTTTGAGACCAGCCAGAGCAAGACCTCATTGTTACTAAAAAGAGAGAAACTAGCCAGGAGTAGTGACCTCATTGTTACTAAAAAGAGAGAAACTAGCCAGGAGTAGTGGCAGGCACCTGCGGTCTCCACTACTTGGAAAGCCAAGGCAAGAGAATCACTTGAGCCCAAGAGTTTGAGGTTGCTGTGAGCTGTGACACCACAGCACTCTACTAAAGGTGTGACATAGTAAGACTCTGTCTCAAAAACAAAACAAAACAAAATACAATAAAATGGAGCAAACTGCAAAAGAGACAGAAACTGAATCAAACAACTTTCTTACCACTTCTACATGGACCTAAAATAAAGAGACCTCTCAGACATAAATAAAAATACTTTTTGAACCATCTGCTACTATCACCACTCCTTGTCTAACCCAGCACCCTCATTTAACCTCCTGCAACAGCCCACTTATAGCTTTGTACCCCTACAAACTATTCTGTACACAGCAGCCATAATCATCTTTCTATCAATACAATGCAAATAAGAGCATGTCATCTTCCCCTCATTCCATACCAACTGAGAGACATTTTTCTCCCCACATGTTACAAATAAAGTCCAAACTTCTTATTCTTGTTCACAAAGTCCTACATTGTCTGGTCCCTGCTTATCCCTCTGAACTCATCCTTCACTTTCCTGCACTTGCTGTCTATACTGCAATCACAGTGGTGTTTTTGTTGCTAGAATACAGTAGAACCTCTGTAAGCTGACCATCTAAGGGACTGTAAACTGGGCAACATATGGAGGTGGTCAACATACACCCTGCTATACTGATATGTAAATGTGGTGCACGTCCAGTCTATGAAAATAAAGTCAACTTAAGGAGGTGGTCAACTATGGAGGTTCTACTATATACAAGGTGGCCATACAGTTTGTGGGCAACTGCCATCCTGTATTAATTATTATTTTTTTGAGAGTCTCACTATGTCATCCTAGGACCCTGGGTAGAGTGCTATGGCATCACAGCTCACAGCAACCTCAAACTCTTGGGCTCGAGCAATTCTCCTGCCTCACCCTCCCTTGTAGCTAGGACTACAGGCACCTGCCACAACGCCCGGTTATTTTTTTGTTTTAGGAGGCCTGGGTTGGGTTTGAACCAACCTCGGCGCAAGTGATATCCTCCTGTCTCAGCCTCCCAAGTAGCTGGGTCTACAGGTGTCTCCTTTTTTTTTTTTTTTTTTCGGTTTGTTTGTTTTAGCAGGCACTGGCTGGGTTCAAACCCGCCAGCCCCAGTGCATGTGGCCGGCATCCTAACCGCTATGGGCACCAAGCCACCATCCTGTATCAATATAGAATGTCCAGCTTAAAACTTTTGCATTTGCTATTTCCATCTATCTCCTTGATCTTATTCCTTCTTCCTACTGAGGCCCAATTTAAATGTCATCTCCTTAAAGAGATGGCCTCTAAAGACCTCATCAAAATCCACCTCCCAGTTACCTGCAAGGGCAGCACCCCATGCTAATTTCTTATAAGGTATTTATCACAAGGTGATATTGTCCCTGTTTATTTTTTCATTGTCTATCTCCGGCCCACAAGAATGTCAGTTCCACAACAGCAAACCATGCTTTGGCAGCAGATTCACTGCTTTATGCTCCAGGCTCAGAACAGTGCCTGGCATACAGCAGGTGCTCCCTATGCTTCTGCAATCAACCTACTGTTATTTTGAGATCACCACTGTATGAAGTTTCTAATTTTATCAACAAATAAGTAACAAAATTTTATCTTTTAATAAATACATCTATTAAATAAATCCATTTCGTCTATATTAATGGGAAAGCAACAACTTTAAACAAAATTACTTTTTTTTTTGAGACAGAGTCTCACTATGTTGCCCTTGGTAGAATGCTGTGGTGTCACAGCTCACAGCAACCTCAAACTCTTGGGCTTAAGGGATTCTCTTGCCTCAGCCTCCCAAGTAGCTGGGACTACAGGTGCCCCCCACAATGCCCAGCTATTTTTTTGTTGCAATTGTTACTGCTGTTTAGTTGGCCCGGTTGGGTTCGCACCCGCCACCCTCAGTGTATATGGCTGGCACCATAACCACTGTGCTACAGGCCCTAAGCCTAATTAAGCTGTTTAAAAAAAAATTATAATTTAGCACAAAATAAAACAAGTGCTGCGGCTGCAGAAAATTTTAATTTACAAAAATTTACATTTCTACATCAAAAATATAAAAATGTATTAAACTCTCACAATTACCTGTAGAAGGTGGTAACTTCTCTGAGTGTTTTGCATTTAAAAGTTTTCTGCTAATAAATATGTAACCACAAGGACATGATTTACATGCAACAGGAACCTGTAGAAGAAAGAGAAAATATATATTATTACAATGTTTCTATTGTTAAATTCCTCAGTGGTTAAGTAGTCTCCTCAAACGATAAATTACCCTAAGTAGGAATCACAGATTTACTCAAAACTGACTCCTTACATTAAACTGGGATGGGTATCATGTCATATATTCACATTTTCCTACTGCTTAACCATACCACACCAATACCAAAACTGGTAAGTGGGTATTAAATACATGCTGATGACTAACAGAAAACCATAATAGGGTCAGAACAAGAAGTATGTGGGGGGAAAGGTAGCATTTTCTAACGTGTTAGTTTGATAGCAGTTTATGATATAGAACAAATCAGAAAAGAGAATAGTTAGGAAGTCGTTAAAGTAACCCCAGTATAAGACGATGAGAGACCACTGGACTATGAGCACGGAAATGGAGAAAAGGTAGATACGTTAGACGTTTCAAAGACAGAAAAAATAACAGTAAGGCCCAAGCTGACGACTGGTGATAAAGTGGGAAGAAATGAGAGTAGCTCGAGGTTCCAACATGAGTGGAGAAGATTTCAACTACCACTATAAAAACTAATAGTTTACAACAAGTTTGAGGGGCGAAAGTATACTGAAGTAAACAAAAGAGAATGTAGCAAAAAGTAGGAGTTGAGATCTGAGGTTATACAGTCTCCGCTTTAGGAATATTTAAGCTCCTTAGGCTTCTATTTCCAAACATGCAAAATGCATACATTTCCCTTCTACATTTAAAGCCCATTAATTTTTTTTTTTTTTTTTTTTTTTTGAGACAGAGTCTCACCCTGTGGCCCTGGGTAGAGGTGCTATGGTGTCATAGCTCACAGCAACCTCAAACTCTTGGGCTTGAGCAATCTTCTTGCCTCAGCCTCCCAAGTAGCTGGGACCACAGGCACTCACCACTAAGGCTGGCTAGTTTTTCTTTTTCTGTCTTTCTTTTTTTTTTTTTAAATAAAGACAGGATCTTGCTCTTGCTCCAGCTGGTCTGGCACTCCTGAGCTCGAGCAATCCACCATCCTCAGCCTCCCAGAGTGCTAGGATTACAGGCGTAGGCCACCACACCCAGTCCCTATAAATATTTCCTACACTAAATATTATTTTTAAAAATCATTTGGCTGGGTACCTGTAGCTATGAGGCTAGGGCGCCAGCCATATACACTGGGGCTAGCGGGATTGAACCCCGCACAGGCCTGCCAAATGACGACAACTACAACAAAAAAATAGCCAGGCGTTGTGGTGGGCACCTGAAGTCCCAGCTACTTGAGAGGCTGAGGCAAGAGAATTGCTTAAGCCCAGGCAGGAGTTCGAGGTGCTGTGAGCTGTGATGCCACACACTCTACCAAATATGACATTGTGAGACTCTGTCTTAAAAACAAAAAAAACACTAAAAAGAAGTTTAGATTTCCATTCATAATCATTTCACTAATATTAATGATCCTTACAATAAAGACATATTTACCCAAAATCTGAAATTAATCTCAACAGAAAGTACTCACAAAATAATAGCAGTTGTTCTGCTTATGTAAAAGTTTAGTTATAATTATAAACCTTTTTATCCACGTATGTACAGAACACACCATATTCTAGAATACGCATACTTGATCTAATTAAGTTAAAATGAAATAATGACAAAAGTCATCTCTTTCTTTGCTTAAAAACACTGGACAGGGCAGTACCTGTAGCTCAGTGAGTAGGGCACCCGCCCCATATACTGAGGGTGGTGGGTTCAAACCCGGCCCGGGCCAAACTACAAGAAAAAATAGCCGGGCATTTTGGTGGGTGCCTGTAGGAGGCTGGGGCCACTACAGGAGGCTGAGGTAAGAGAACTGCCTAAACCCAAGAGCTAGAGTTTGCTGTAGCTGTGAGCTGCGACATCACAGCAATCTATCGAGGGTGACAAAGTGAGACTCTGTCTCTAAAACACACAGACACACACACACACACACACACAGGAAAAAGAATCTCCTTTGTATGTAGGAGAAATAACCATAAATCCTATAAAAAAAAAATCAAGTATATCTAACAGCTTGCTGATGAGATCCCTTCAAATCATGATGGAAAATGTAATGCTACATTTTTTTAATAGTGTAAAACCTGCCCACAGAAGAAGTCATTTGAAAAAATTTCATATCTTCATAGAAATCAAGCTCAAAGGCGCTGACTCATTTCCTTTATAGCTAAACATATCATTAAGGGCATCCACAGTAATGTAAATTATTTTAAATAAATGCTATCCAAAATACACAGAAGCATAATGTTCTTATTCATTAGCTCCTGTGCAAATTAGCAAGCGTTTTCTTCCAGCTACTGGAACTGGATAAATTTGAATTAAGGTCTCCATCTTTTTTTTTTTTTTTTGAGACAGAGCCTCAAGCTGTCCCCCTGGGCAGAGTGCCGTGGCATTACAGCTCACAGCAACCTCCAACTCCTGGGCTCAAGCGAGTCTCCTGCCTCAGCCTCCCAAGTAGCTGGGACCACAGGCGCCTGCCACAACGCCCAGCTATTTTTTGGTTGCAGCCGTCATTGTTGTTTGGCGGGTCCGGGCTGGGGATTCGAACCCGCCACCTTAGGTGTACGTGGCTGGCGCCTTAGCCAGTTGAGCTATAGGCGCCGAGCCAAGGTCTCCATCTTACACACAAAAAAATCTTATACTATTTTTATGAGAAATGTACATTTGGCTTTGGGACCCAAAATACACAAACACTGACTAATTCAGTTCACAGATTAATTTTTGTCCCTCAATGAAAGTGTTCTATGCTTAAGAAACTTTCATGTGCATGAGCTAATTCATTCTTAAGTTCTATTTAAATGAAAAGTCCCTTCCCCTCAACCCTTTCCCTGAAAATAAATAAATAAAGCCAACCAACCACCATCACAACCCAGATACTGTAAAAAGAATCACAAAATATGTTGCACAACCCCAATATTCATCTCAAATTACAGAATAACTCAGATTTTAAACAAATACCCTAAACTTTCTTTAAATTTCAGTTGATAATACTAAAAACAGTAGTATTAAAAATTCTAACGCTACACTTTCAAGATTTTTAAATGGAAAGAAAATATTCAAAGCAATGTTTACTGATGATATATTGTGCACCATTTCATTCCTTGAACAGTATATTTAGGTTGTTTGCATGTTTCACATATTCACAGGTTTTTAAAAAAAACTGTCAAAAAAAATAATCCTGGTCCTATATTTATATTGCTTGACTGGTTTTTTTGAGACAGTTTCACTTTGCTGCCCTTAAGGAATCACAGCTCACAGCAACCTCAAATTCTTGGACTTAAGCAATTCTCTTGCCTCAGCCTCCCAGGTACCTGGGACTACAGGCGCCTGCCACAAGGCCCAGCTATTTTTGTTGTTGTTGTTGCAGCTGTCATCGTTGTTTTAACTGGCCCAGGAGGGGTTTGAACCTGCCACCCTCGTATGTGGCTGGCACCCTACCCACTGAGCTAAGGGCACCACCCTGCTTGACTGATTTTTAAAAAGCTCTAAAAATAACCGTATTCCAGAGAACTAATTTTTAAAGAGAACCAAAGTTATCTATAACAGACATGTTTGCACATAAAGTACCTAAAAGTGAAAAAAAAAAAGCTGTTCTATTTCTTAAAAATGAAGGCAAAACCAGAAATACACACAAAAGATACCGGAACACCGACAATAATCTTAAATACTACTTGCACACAAAATGGCTCAGTAATTTTGAGTAATTAGTGGATATGAAACCTCTTAAAATGAAAAGCACTGAGGTTCAGAAAGTTTTAGAACTATATTTTCAGTAGAGGCCTAAAAAGGTATTATAAAAGCAGCTGAAAATGTCTTTCTTGGTCACTGATCTGTTACCTATTTTCTAAATTTATATACACACCCACATCCATATGTAAATCTACTCAACTGGGGAAATCAAACTTTAAGGATTGTACATTTATGTTTATAAATAATATCTAAATTCTAATTTAATGTTCTTTAGTCAATTTAGAATCATAGCAGCATCCTAATGTTTAGAAAATGGCTTTCTGGATTATTGTTATTTTCTGGGGTTTTTTTTTGCAGTTTTGGCCGGGGCTGGGTTTGAACCTGCCACTGTCAGTATATGGAACTAGTGCCCTACTCCCTGAACCACAGGCACTGCCTATTATTTTCTGTTTTATAACTAAGAGAAGCTTGTACTTTTAAGTAACCAAAAAGCTAAAATTAACCTATTATTTTCTTCCACTCAGTTACTTTCACTAAAAGAAAAATCGCTCTTAAGAATAAACTGGCTCAGCATCTGTAGCTTAAGCAGCTAAGGCACCAGCCACATACACTAGAGCTGGCAGATTCAAACCCAGTCCAGCACTGCCAAACAACAACAACTACTTGGGAGGCTGAGACAAGAGTCTCACTTAAGCCCAGGAGTTAGAGGTTGCTGTGAGCTATGATGCCACAGCACTCTACCCAGGGGAACAGCTTGAGGCTCTGTCTCAAAAAAAGAAAAAAAAAAAGAATAAACATAAGGTGGTGCCCATAGCTCAGTGGGTAGGGCACTAGCCACATACACTGAGGCTGGTGGGTTCAAACCCGGCCAGGACCAGCTGACCAACAACAATGACAACTGCAACAACAACCACAACAAAAATAGTTAGGCATTGTGGCAGTCACCTGTAGTCCCAGCTACTTGGGAGGCTGAGGCAAGAGAAATGCTTAAACCCAAGCATTTGAGGTTGCTGTGAGCTATGATGCAGTGGCACTCTACCCAGGGCAACAGTTTGAGATTCTGTCTCAAAAAAATAAAATAAAATAAATATAAGTTTTAATTAGTCGTCAGGTTCACTGTATTTTCTTTAAGTATTTAGGATAAAGGTGGCACCTGTGGCTCAGTGAGGACGGCGCCGGCCCCATATACTGAGGGTGGCGCATTTGAACCTGGCCCCAGCAAAACTGCAACAACAAAAAAATAGCCGGGGGTTGTGGCAGGCGCCTGTAGTCCCAGCTACTGCGGAAGCTGAGACAAGAGCATTTCCTAAGCCCAAGAGCTGGAGGTTGCTGTGAGCTGTGACACCACAGCACTGTACTAAGGGCGACAAAGTGAGACTCTGTCTCAAAAAAAATAAAAGTATTTAGAATAAAGGACAAAAGATATTTCTTTGAGACAGAGTCTCACTTTGTTGCCTCTGGTAGAGTGCCATAGTGTCATAGTTCATAGCAACCTACAACTCTTTTTTGTTGTTGTTTCGGGGTTTGTTTTTCAGACAGAGCCTCAAGCTATCCCCCTGGGTAGAGTGCCATGGCATCATAGCTCACAGCAACCTCCAACTCCTGGGCTTAAGCGATTCTCTTGTCTCAGCCTTCCAAGTAGCTGGGACTACAGGCGTCCACCACAACACTAGGTATGTTTTGGTTGTAATTGTCATTGTTGTTTGGCAGGCCCAGGCTGGATTCGAATCCCCCAGCTCTGGTGTATGTGGCTGGTGCCTTAGCCACTGGAGCTATAGGTGCTGAGCCAACCTCCAACTCTTGAGCTCAAGTGATCCTCTTGACTTAGCCTCCGGAGTAGCCGGGTCTAAAGGCACCTGCCACAAAGCCCAGCGTTTATTTTAGAGACAGAGTCTGAACTCTTGCTCAGTCTGGTCTTGAACTAGTGAGCTTAGGTGATCTGGCCACCTTGGCCTCCCAGAGTGCTGGAATTACAGGTATGATCCACTGTGCCAGGCACTGAAAATAAATTTCTGTTGTTAAAGCTACCCTATCTATGGCATTTTCTTATAACAGCCAGAGCAAAGATACAGTCAATTTCACAAGAAAAAGAATATGTATGCATATTGGGGGCAAAATAATGTGATCTTTCCAAGTAAAATGCTGAGTATGTTTGGCTGAAAAATTTCAGAGATTCCTACGAGTTTATTATCCTTTGCTCCTTCTTTATCTAGGATGTTAAAAAGTGGTTATTTTTCCCAAAAGGTTGCTTTATGCCAATTAAAACAAGGTCAGGGTTTGCAATAATTTGAGCCCTACAGAAACTGGAATATGTAACACATACCATGTAAGCCTTATACTTCTACACAATTAACTGGAGTAAGCGGAAATTAAACACTGAAATAATCTCCCGTCCAATTTTGTCAAAATTCAACAAATTTAGTTTAGCTTAAGAAAGAAACTCTACACATAGGAAAAGATGACTAAATTGTTTTTGCATGTATGCTGCACACTGGCATAGCTCAATACCCTGTATTCTTGCACAATCTTTCTCTGATCAGCATTTTTACACCGCCCATAAACGATACTGAATAAAGCCTGTATGTTCTGTTACAAGGTTTAATCTGCAAGACTTCTCCTTGTAGGACGCACCCATATCAGCTTATTTCAAAAGTCTGCAGCCTTTAAATTTCTCATGATTTAAAAAGGAAAGAGGGAGGAGAGAGGTAGTCATTTTGAAAAAATTCACTCAGTGGAAAAGGACGGAAAACACACCCAGGTCTGCTTGTCGGCGTAAAATGAGGGCCTTACAAATGGTTTTAATTGGGGAAGCTTTAACTCGTTACACTGTAGGCTTAGGAGAACGTCTGCTATTCTAGTAAAGGTGACACGTTTACATGTAGAAAACACTAAAATGAGATGTTCTAAATTTCAATTATTATGCGTTGAACTCAGTGTAGAAAATAATCGTCTCAAACGCATGAAAAAACACATATATTTTGTTAAGACCTGAAAGCAGACAAGCCAAATTTACAACAGCGGACACCGTGAGGGGTGGGAGAGAAAAGGGCTAAGGGAAAGCTCCAGAGGGGGCGTTATTCAATCACGATCTGTCAAAAACAATGTGATGACAGCATTCACGATTGTACAGCATCAAACATACAGTAGGTACGGTCAGGGGAGAAAGCACCACATTCACAGAAACTTTAAGTCACTACACGGCGACCCACTGGGCTACATCTAGGCGTCTGCCCAGGTCGCGGCGGAGACGGCTCCGGGGTCGCCTCGCACGTCTCGGTCAGGAACAAAGCGGCCCGCGCGGGAGAAGCCTGTGCAGCCGGCCGCAGTCGGAGCCCCGCCCTGGGCGTCCTCGCCGCGCGAAGGGCTGGAAGGGGCCGCGCTCGCCCGCGGGGCTGCGCCCCCTAGGAGCCCACCGCCCGACCCCGAGCCGGGGCGGACACTCCGGGCGGTCCCGACAGATGCCGCGTCCGCTCGCCCCGCGTCCAAAGAATCTGAGACCCCAGGCCGGGCGCCGCCGGGGAGCCTAGCCGGCTGCAGCCCCCGCGCTGCCGGCAGCCCCTCGGCTCCGGGGCCGGCCCCTCCGCAGCTAAGTGCCGCCTGCAACGCTCGCCTCGCCGCCCCGCGCGCCTGGCCGGACGCCCACCTGTTGGTCGCACTCGGGGCACGATTTGGTGGCCATCTTCACTTTCTTGGCTCGAGTTGCCGACATGCTCTTCGCCGCCGCCTGCGGCGGCCCCTCCCCTCCGACTTCAGCGGCCCGGCCTCTGCCCGCCCCGTCCCGCAGGCCGCACCGAGGCTCCGCCGGGGACGAGCGCGCAAACGCGAGCCCGCGCGGGGCCTGCGTGCCGAGGGGGCGGAGCGCGGCTCCGGCGGACAGCGGCCTGGGGCCTCCAGCGCCGGCTCCTCGGGACCGCGGCACGAGCTCCCACTGCGGCCCGCCCCGCACACCCGGCCGGCCCTCGAGCCGCCGCGAGTCCCAGCAGAGGACAGCCTAGACCTTCCGGCGTGGTAATGGCCACGCCCCCTCCCGGCCAGGAGGACGTGGGGCGTGACTTAGGCGGGACTCTGCATTAACCGGCGTCGAGCTCGGCCAACGAGTGCGCGGTGGGGGGGGCGGGCCCAGGGACGGACACGCCTCCCTGGCTGATGTTGAACTTGGTGAACTGGGAGGAGAGGAAGAGGCCTAGCTCAGCGGCTAGGGCCCCAGCCATATACACCGCAGCTAGCCTGTTCGAACCCATTCCGGGCCTGCCAAACAACAATAACAACTATCACCAAGAATAGCCGGGCTTGGTAGCCGGCGCCTGTAAGTCCCTGCTACTTGGGAGGCTGAGGCATGTGAATCGCTTAAACCGAAGAGTTTGAGGTTGCTCTGAGCTGTGACGCTACAGCACTCTACCAAAGGCGACATAGTGAGGTCTCAAAAGAAAAAAAGGGGGGGGGCCTTAGCGCAGGAACCTCCGTTTTAATAAACTTAAATAATGTAAGCAAGGCTAATCATTGAGGAATTGTAATAGCTATTTGATGACTGCTACATGACCAGCCCCTGAATCCATGTTGCGGTATGTAAAATTTGCTGACTCAAATATTTTGAGCACCAGTTCTGCCCAACTGTTGAATACTCCTCCGAGGTGCCTGCTCTCAAAGAACATGCGGGGTCTAGTGGTAGAGATGTGGTAGAGATGGGTTAGCATTTGAATGCAGCACAGGGGAGCTGTTGGGGGTAATAGTAAATCAGTTGACCCTTAAAGCCCACTTAGCCTTTGACCTTTCCTAGGGCCAAGAATTTCCACTTGGAGGAATTTGGAATTATAGTTTCCTTCTGTGTTCACATTCATTTGTGACAAGACTTTGCAGCACTGCTTGTTAACACACAAAATTTAAGATATAGCCTAGATGCCCAACAACAGATTGCTTGAGCAAATTGAATTATGTATACAACAGAGTATCACTGCAGCTCTTCCTGAGAATGAAACTGACCTATGAAGATGATATTGGAATTTCCCTCTTCAGTAGGTTCTTGGTCTTGATGATTCAAAGAATGAATCCGCCAATCACAGATCAGTGGTAAGACAGGATTTATTTACAGAAAAGAATACAGAAGCACCAGAGCTCCTGTTGTTAAGGGAGAGGTCTGTAACTCTGTGGGATTTGTGGAATAGCTATGCAGCAGACACTGACACTTCTTTTTTTTTTTTGAGACAGAGCTTCAAGCTGTCCCCCTGGATAGAGTGCCGTGGCATTACAGCTCACAGCAACCTCCAACTCCTGGGCTCAAGCAAGTCTCCTGCCTCCGCCTCCCAAGTAGCTGGGACCACAGGCGCCCGCCACAACGCCCGGCTATTTTTTGGTTGCAGCCGTCATTGTTGTTTGGCAGGTCCGGGCTGGGGATTCGAACCTGCCACCTTAGGTGTACATGGCTGGCGCCTTAGCCGGTTGAGCTATAGGCGCCGAGCCGACACTGACACTTCTAACCACCTTCCAACTAGGAATGCTCATGAGGCATTACCTCTGGCCAATTAAGACATAAACCAAAATCTGCTGGGTGAGCTTTCTGGCAAGGTTTTCGATTTCCTGATAAAAATGGACAGATTCATCTAAAAAAAATTCTTTGTCCTTTGCCTTTCACTTTTTCGTATTGTCTGGACATGAACATGAAGCTCTCAAGGTACACATCTCGACAATTATTGTTTACCTAACAAATTATCCCAAAACTAAGAGGCTTAAGACAACAGACATGTATTACCTCCCAGTTTCTGTGGATCAGGAATACAGGAATGGCTTTTCAGTCTCACCTGAAGGCTCAACTAGGGGGAGACCCACTCCAAAGTTCACTCATCTGTCCATGGCCCCAGTTCCTCACCTGTGAAGGCCCCAGCTCTTCACAGAGCTACCTCACAAGATGGCAGCTAGCTTCCCTAGAGTAATCCAAGAAAGAGTTCGCCCAAGCACCCAGTACAGAAGCCACTTTTTTTTCTTTAAACAGTCTTGCTCTGTTTCCTAGAATGGAGTACAGTGGCTGAACTCCTGGGCTCAAGAAATTCTCCTGCCTTAGCCTCCCAAGTAGCTGGGATTATGGCTGTTTTTGTAGGGGTAGGTTCTTGCTCTTGCTCAGGCTGATCTCATACTCCTGACCCCAAGCAACCCTCCAGCCTCAGCCTGCCAGAGGGCTAGGATTGCAGGTGTGCACCTGGCTGCCACAATCTTTTTAGGACCTACTGTCAGAAGTGGAATCCCTTCATTTCTGCTGCCTTCTATTTGAAGCACATCACAAAAGCAAGTCACTAAGTCCAGGCCACGCAGAAAGGAAAGGCTTCTACAAGGATAAGAACACCAAGAGGCAGGCATCACTGGAAGCCGTTTTAGATGGTGCCAGGCATGGGATTGTGGCCAATTCAATACGAATGATGAAGAGAAAGCTAAAAAGTGCCTGAGTCCCTGGCATTGCTGCAGCTGCCCCAGTCCTGGCCTGCCTCCTAGGTATTCCGTATCATGTAAGAGGAAAGGGAAATAAAATAAATACAGCTCCAAACCCATCAGAGTGGATATAATTAAAAAGATTAGTAACATTAAATGCTAATGCAAGTGTAAAGCAGTTGGAACTCACATTGTTGAGGGGGTAAACCTGCAGTCACTTCAGAACTCACCTGCTGGAGTGGGATAAAGCTCTAGTCAGTTCAGAACTCACACTGCTAAGGGGGTAAACCTAAAGTCACTTCAGAACTCACCTGCTAGAGGGGGATAAAACTCTAGTCATTTCAGAAGAATGTCTGAGAAACTAAACACACACACAGCCTATGACCCAGTATTTCCAATTCTAGTATTTACCCAAGAGAAATGAAAACATATGTCTACAAAAGACTTGTACAAGAATAATTCATAACACCTTTACTCATAATTGGCCTAAACTGTGAAAACAACAGCAAATGTCTATCAAATAGAGATAATGGTAAAGAGATAATTTGTGGCAAATTCATTCAGTGAAATACTAACAAGCTTTAAAAAGAAATGAATTACAGACAGATACAGCAAATGGGTGAATCTCAAAACCATCCATAGTAAAAGTCCTACACAAAAAAGAATATATGCTGTATGATCCAATTTATATGCAGTTCTAGAACAAGTAAAACTACCTTATGGCAGAAAAAATTAGAGCAGTGTTTGCCTCTGAGGAGTAAGAATACGAATAAACTAAAAAAAAGTAATGAGGGAACTTTCTGGGCTGATAGTAACAGTCTATATTTTAGCAGGGGATTGTGTTACACAAATGTATGTATCTGTCAAAACCCACTGAATGGTACACTGAAGATTTAGTTTGGGGCAGTGCCTGTGGCTCAAAAGAGTAGGGGTCCAGACCCATATGCTGGATGTGGCAGATTCAAACTCACATCCAGCCAAAAAAAGAAACTGCAAAAAAGAAAAAAAAAGGATTTAGTTTTATTGAATTAAATTTTACCTTGTTAAATAAGACCTTAAGCAAATATTGAGCTCTAGGTAATGCGTATGTTTAGGTGTTTAAGATGAAATGTGCTAATGCACATATTATGTTGAAATGCATCAGATAGAATAAGATGGAGAGATAGATGGACAGAGGGTTGGCTACATGGGTAGACAAACAATAAAGCAAGTATTGCAAAATGTCAACAGTGCACTCAGCATATAGGTGTTCACTATTAATTTCAAGTATTTTTGTATGTTTGACATTTTTCATAAACTATAGAAAACCTACTTATTTAAGCCACTGTTCATTAAATTTTCAATTATTTGCAATCACATATATTCCTTACTTACAAAGGTGCTGAAACAAAAGTTTTCTACAAAGTGAATGAAAGTTGCCTTTACCCTTATTCATTCATTTAACAAATGCTTATTAGGCCCACACTATGTGCTGGAACTTGTGCTTTTTTTTTTTTTTTTTTTGAGATAGAGCCTTAAGCTATCACCCTGGGTAGAGCGCTGTGGCATCACTGCTCACAGCAACCTCCAACTCCTAGGCTCAAGTGATTCTCCTGCCTCCGTGTCCCAAGTAGCTGGGACTACAGGCACCTGCCACAATGCCCAGCTATTTTTTGGTTGCAGCTGTCATTGTTGTTTGGCGGGCCGGGCTGGATTTGAACCTACCAGCTCAGGTTCAAGGTATGTAGTGGGCACCTTAGCCACTTGAGCCACAGGTGCCCAGCCAGACCTTGTGTTCTTGATGGGGATATGATCTTGTGGGCAAAACAAAGTTCTGCTGTTGTGAATCTTATCATCTAGTGGATTTCAAATATTATCACAAAAATATATACAAAATCACTGTAATCAGAATTATGAGGGAACCACACCAGACAGGGAGGTTCTGACCTGTGGAGGGATAGGGGAGTCAAGGTTTCCTTGAGGAAACTTGCATGAGGAGTAGAGTTAATGAGGTGAAGAGTGGAAGCAATCTTTAGAGCAACATGGGCAAATTAGCCAAGGTAAAGGAAAGTGAAAAAAGCCCCAACAGAAAGAGATAAAAGAGAATACAGCAAACAGAGGATGGTGGCTCGGCACCTGTGGCTCAAGCGGCTAAGGCGCCAGCCACATACACCTAAGGTGGCGGGTTCAAAT
>NW_003852453.1:216543-220270 GCF_000181295.1 Otolemur garnettii
AGGAGACTCGATTGAGCCCAGGAGTTGGAGGTTGCTGTGAGCTGTGATGCCATGGCACTCTACCCAGGGGGATAGCTTGAGGCTCCGTCTCAAAAACAAACAAACAAAAAAAAACAAACAGAGGATGGTGCTGGTGCTGTCAGCTTTTCACCAGCTTTTGATTCTACTACTAACTTTGCTCAGTATCTTCCCTGTGCACTGTTAAGTGGCTATAGTGCACCTGCAACTACACCAGGCGGGAGTTTCGAGTACTCAATGAACCAAAATGGCTATTCGATGCTACTTTTTTTTTTCTTTGCAGTTTTTTTGGCCGAGGCTGGGCTTGAACCTACCACCCTTGGTATATGGGACTGGCGCTCTACTCCTTGAGGCACAAGTGCCACCCTCAATGCTACTTTTTATTCTCTCTTGCAAGTAGGACCCAAACTACCTCTGGGAGACTTGGGGGAATAAGATGTAGCAACCCTCATCTCCACTCCTTTCTTTATTTTGACATTTGAAACAGTTTCTACTAAGGAGCTTTTCTTTCTTTTCTGGGAAATGAGAATGAGAACATTGGGATACTTGGCAAGTCTTTGCAAGTCTTTACCTGTACAAAATTTCTTTTTCTAGAAAATTAAAATAGCTTCTATGTTAAAGAGTTGTAAATTTAAAGTTTTAGTTCCTATGTTCTCAAAGCAATAGAGATAGTCTCACAATGATTCAGACATAGTCAAAAGACAGAGAGCATGAGAAGCATCTTTTTCCAGAAAAAGACATTTTTCTTCATACATGGTAATGACACACTGGGTGAGAACATTCACTGAAGAGCCACAGGCTCCTACAGCAGCCAGGTGACTTTGGCTGAACAGGTCATTGGACTAAGTCACTGCTCAGCCTACTGACCTCACCCCGAACGCAGAATGACCTCAGGACTCCCACACCTTGCTTTATCTCCTTTGCTTTTCCTTTTCATTGTATTGAATACAATTTATTAGACATCTGCTCTGTGCCTTATCCTTTATATTAACTGTCATACTTTCTCTCAAACTCTGCAAGGTAGATTCATAAGCCTTATTTTACAGTTAAGGAAAAGGCTTTGGGAGCATGTCAAGCAAGAATCTTTATTTTGCCAAAATGGAAAATATTACTTACAATGGCTTAAGCAAAAAGGGAATTTACTGGCTCACGTGGTCAAAAAACACTAACGGTAGCATCAATTCCAAGCTCTGCAGGATGTGTGTTCACAAGCCCTGGGCCCTTTTCTGCCCTTCAGGTCTGCAGTGTGTGTTGGGAGCGGGTGTGAAGATGACTAGGACAGCACAGCTCCTGTATCTGCCCCTTCTCCTGTCTCATCATGTTTTACTGCTTTTGTTTGGGTTTCTTACCATCCCCAAGCGATTCTGTTGGGCTGGACAAGGATATCTACTGATTGTTTTAGGCCAAAGTCCAGTATCCTGCTCTACAGTCTGAGGAGAGATCTGAGAAAGAGGGACAGCCATCTACTCCAGAGTTTAAGTAACTATATAACTCCATGTTCTTTTACACTGGACAAGCCACTGCTATCACATTCATTTAGCCTCACCCTTACAGCCTTTAAAATAAAGTCCTCCTCACACTCGGGTCTTAGCCTTGTTACCCTATCAGTCTTTGCTAAATCAGAAGCTGCATTTTCTTGGGAGTAAGGAGAGGCCACTAAAGTCCTGGATAGATTCTTTGACAACAGCAGGACTGAGGCTTGGCACCTGTAGGTCAAGCGGCTAGAGCACCAGCCACATACACCAGAGCTGGCGGGTTCAAATCCAGCCAGGGCCCACCAAACAACAATGACAACTACAACTGAAAAAAAAATAGCTGGGTGTTGTGGTGAGCGCCTGTAGTCCCAGCTACTTGGGAGGCTGAGGCAAGAGAATCACTTAAGCCCAAGAATTGGAGGTTGCTGTGAGCTGTTATGCTATGGCACTCTACCCAGGGCAATAGCTTGAGGCTCTGTCTCAAAAAAACAAACAAACAAACAAACAAAAACCAAAAAAAAACACCAGGACTGAATAGTGAGTGGGCAGTGACAGTAGACCAAGACATCCAGGCAAGGGGAATAATCAGGGCTGAACGTAGCTTCACTGCTCACCAGGCCTTGTGTCTGATGACTTTTTTTTAAGGGACTTTTTTTTTTCCCATTTGCATGAAAGTGTCCTATAGTCCTTCATCTGACAGCTCAAAGTCAACTCTACTTTAGGTGATTTTCATTCATTCCTCCATTTCTCTCTCTCTCTCCTCTAAGACCCACTCCAGAAAGTCAGGAGGGAGAAGGGCTGGAAGAGGACCACCTTAGTTTATTTACCCCAACTTAATCCCTAAATGCCAGAAGGAGCAGCTGCAATCTAGCTATAAAATCAAAAGAGGCCATTAGTTCTTGTCTTTAATAGACCATTGACATTTTTTAAAAATCTAGAACTGGAATGGAAAGTTTATGTCTACTTTGTACATTCTTATAAACATGCTTTCATTTATTTATTTAAAAAATACTTTCTGAGAGATTTCTAAGTCTGAGGGCCTTTGAAGATGCTTCACATCTCCCTGGAATCCTCTTCACCAAGACTTTTGCATGGCTAATTATTAAGCATCTTTGCACTTATTACTCTCTGGTTGTTCCACCTTCCTCCAATGAAGAAGCCCCAAAACTCAGGAGCGACCTGCACTCTTCCAGCAGTTTGGGTACCTTTCTGTCTTCATGCTCTACCAGGGCCTTGGAAGGTATGAGATGGAACTACATGAAATTACCTTTTTGTGGGTCAAAATGAAAATGTTCTATTTTTGAGAAAAATACTTTATTCAACTAAATATAAAGTTAGCATTATACTCCTCAAATGATAAATATTTCCCAAATGATAAATTTCCCCAAATGTTAACTGATAACATGAGGGCTATCTGTAAAGTATCCAGTCATATAATATGAAAAATAGTGTTAACAGGCCAGGAGTGGTGGCTCATGCCTGTTAATCCTAGCACTCAGGGAAGCTGAGGTGGGTGGATTGCTTAAGCTCAGGAGTTTGAGACCAGCCTGAGCAAGAGTCAGACCCCATCTCTACTAAAAAAAGGAAAAAATAAAACAAAACTAGCTGGACATTATAGTAGATGCCTGTAATTTTTCTAATTGCCATCAGATGGTAAAATAAAACAAAACTAGCTGGACATTATGGTAGATGTCTGTAGTCCCAGCTACTCAAGAGGCTGAGGCAAGAGGATCGCTTGAGCCCAAGAGTTTGAGGTTTCTATGAGCTATGATGACACCATGGCACTCTAGCCTGGGCAACAGAGTGAGACTCAATAATAATAATAATAATAATAATGATAGTGTTAACAATAGCTGGACAGTTTCTGGATAGCCCTTGTATACCATTTTTATAAAATTCGGCATTAAAATTTATTCGAATCCTCCAATCATTGCTTCTCAGTGGGGAATGGTGCTTCTTTTGGTTTTCCAAATGACAAAAAAAGGGCTTGGCGCCTATAGCCAGTGGTTATGGCACTGGCCACATACATCCAGATGGGCGGGTTTGAACCCGGCCTGGGTCAGCTAAACAACAATGATAACTGCAACAAAAAGTAGTCAAGCGTGGCAGGCGCCTGTAGTCCCAAATACTTGGGAGGCCGAGGCAAGAGAACTGCTTGAACCCAAGAGTTTGAGGTTGCTGTGAGCTGTGACGCCACAACATTCTACTGAGGGTGACATACTGAGACTCTGTCT
>NW_003852453.1:220417-221702 GCF_000181295.1 Otolemur garnettii
AAAAAAAAAAAAAATTCCCTTATCCTAATCAGCCAAAGGTAATGTAGAAGAAATAAAAATTTTAAAAAAATGACAGAAAAGGTAGTAATTTGTTGAAAAGCAGTCCATGAGTATAAGTGGCAAGATTTCTTATCCCAACTCAGTTAACATGGCTATGGTGGTTTGTGATGTCTATGGCACAGAAAAGCAGACATCTAACCAATAAGAATGCTTTCGGGTAAATTTTTGATGTATAATTTCAACTTCTTCACAGTAAGATGCTACTGTTTTGAAATGAAATGCCCCTTTTACAGACTACCATATATTTACCAGAACCTTTTTTGTTTGCAATGATGGTTTTAACAAATGTTAGGGAACTTCATTAACATCTATCCATTAATCAGATAGCTTCTAATTGCCATATGGTATCCATTTTTTGTAAAATCTATTATCCTTCCTTAAATAGGCCTCTTCTGTTTCAAATTTTAGCCCTTTATGATCATCCATCACTTGGTGTGGTATCTACCTACTTGTCCAACTTTTTCACCTTTCCTATTGCAGCCAGGTGTCAAGAAACTATTGTAGCAGAAACTTCTAAGTCTGATGCAAGTCCTCGAATTGCTGCCTTGGGGTTAGCGTCCACCACAGCTCTCAGCTGATCTTCATTTGAGACAGATTTGGGTCTCCCTCCAGGCTCATTTTTCAGGCTCAGATCTCCAGAATGAAATTTTTCAAATTGCCATCAGATGGTCCTTTCACTAACCGAAACTTCTCAAAAGACAGAACTAATGTTCCTATAGCTACACTATGTCCTAGTTTAAATTCATATTTAAAAAAGTATTCCCAAATCTTTCAAAGATATGGCATTGTTCACTTCTGTGGAGAAAAATAAACAATAAAAACTCAATCATCAAAAAACCCTCAAGGGCCTAGTACATGAATACTAAATAGCACAACTGCAAAACAGACCTGATATCAACTTTACAAAACACGGTCAAGTTTCAGCGGGTCAAACTGCAACAATCTCATTTGGAGAACACATATTTTGTCACTGTTCTTTGTTGCTATCAGTTGATATAAATTAGGTGGATGTTACTTTTAAACCTTTGGGCTTTCCAGCAGTAATACAATTTTCAGTAATTTTATAAGCATATACCATGGAAAAATGCTTTCAAACTAAAATTTGAATTGTTTTTGAATCCAGGAACACAATGCCTCTTTTTTTTTTTTTTTCCTTCGAGACGGAGCCTCAAGCTATCCCCCTGGGTAGAGTGCCATGGCATCACGCTCACAGCAACCTCCAACT
>NW_003852453.1:221943-222911 GCF_000181295.1 Otolemur garnettii
TTTTTTGGTTGCAGCCATCATTGTTGTTTGGCAGGCCCGGGCTGGGGATTCGAACCCACCATCTTAGGTGTATGTGGCTGGCGCCTTAGCCTCTTGAGCCACAGGCGCTGAGCCCACAATGCCTCTTAAACAACTATTCCAGTACTATCACATTAAGATCTCAGGTCAATTTAATGCTGGGCGGAAAGAACTCTCCCATCCTGGGTTGATAAATTCCTGTTTCTTATGTTTTCTGACAGAAGGATCTTTTGGGTCTTCCTGCTCCCCACTTCATAGTAGACCTGAATAACTACTACTTCATGACTTCCTCATGTTTTCTTAATCTTTAGTTTCTATCGAAGTTATCTTCTCTTGTCTAACTCTCTGACTCCATTGGGCTTCATACTTGATTTAGGCATAGGTAAATAAAAACAATATATTTTAGGAGTGTTGAAGAGCTGGTTGCCTTGAGTTCACATTTCCCTAGGCTATCACATATTCTAACTGTACGAGGGTCCACTGCCCAGTGTACGCCAATCACAACAAACCTGTTCCCCAAACCCTCCAAAGAGTATAAGACAAAAGAGAGAATGATTCAGCAGAATTCAAATCCAGTCACTGTTTGAAATGAGAGGAATCTTGGAAGGGGGGGGGGATTTATTTTTCAGCAACTTTAATTCCAGACCCTTCTAAGTTTATATTCCTCCAACTTTTCTGCCTCCAAGATGGTAAAGTAGAAAAAGGAAAAGTCTCTGTTTCTTTTCGTCCACTTTGAAACTCCAGATTTAATTACATCCAATAAATTGATATTCTATTACCAAAGCAAGAAAAAAAAAATCTGACCTCAACTGTAATGTATTACTACCAACCAACAAAAAATATATTGCAACTATAAGATATAAATTGGGGGCTCGGCTCCTATAGCTCAGCCGGCTAAGGCGCCAGCCACGTACACCTAAGGTGGCGGGTTCGAATCCCCAGCCCGGACC
>NW_003852453.1:223951-231756 GCF_000181295.1 Otolemur garnettii
GAAAGAGATGTTTTTAAACAAGTTTACTTAAAACATGCTCACTTCAGCAGCACATACACTAAAATTGGAATGATACAGAGGTTAGCATGGCTCCTTCATAAGGTGACACACAAATTTGTAATATGTTCAAAGAGAAAACTCAAGACTTCATTAGGGCCACTAGGAAAAAAAAAAAAAACCTACACTGTGTTTACTTGTCCCCTGTCCTCAGTCTCCTCCAATGATAATTCCTCCATCCTTCTTCTCATTGACACTAACTCTTCTAACTCTTTTTTGCAGAGTACTTGTCAGTTATTCTGTCAGATATGTTTCATTTGGCTGTGGCTGTTTTCTGAGGACTAGACTGAGGTTGCGTATTTTTGGCAAGAATATACAGATGTGAACTTTGCAGTGCACCACATCGTGTGTCTTACTGTGGTGACCTTCATTTGGTTAAAATAATTGTTGGCAGGATTCAGCACTACTAAGTTGCTATTCTTCCCTGCCTGGTTAATGAAGATCCAGGGAGAGATACTTGGAGACCACAATTTTGTTTCTCCTCAAACTTTCACCCACTAATTTTATCATCCATCAGTAGATCTTGTTTGTAACAATTACTACTGTGTTCAGTTAATGCTAATTTTCTATTTCCCTCATGCTTTCCACATTTATTAATTGGAAATCTGCTATAAAAAAAAAGAATTGTCCTTTCTCCCCCATTTACTGATATCAATGTGAACTCGTGGATACTTACTGGATTCTACAGATCATAATCTCATGATACCCCTATTTATTTTACTAAAATTGTTCCAGCTTTGGCCATTAGGAACCCCTGTGGGTTAGTGCCCAAATCCTTTCAACACAGCACTCCTGCCTCACCTTTTTTTTAAAAAAGCATTTCATTATTTCTGGCACTTCAAGATTTTAAAGCTCCCTAGTACTTTCTCTGACCAGTGCTGGGAATCAAAACACTTCTCCAAAGAGCTCTGGTTCCTTTTGTTGGAGAGCTGTGAGTCGCAGTAAAACCTGGATGCTAGGTCTCTTTGCAACTAGGGCATTATCACTTCCATCCCTCCCAGTGGACAGAGCTAGAAAATGTTACACACACACACACACACACACCACACACAATTCAGATTTCAATAACCCAAGAATTTATTTTTGCCTTCTCTTTGTGAGAAACCCAATTCTTATCATCTGTTCTAAAACATTTACATATTTGTGAAATTTTAGCACAGTTTCAGAATCACTCAGCTATACTCCTGTGAGAAATACATTTGTTGTACAAATGACAGCATTTACATACAGTTCTTTTTGTCTTTAACATTATCCAGTCACGATGCCTTTTCCAATGACTTACGTTAGCTGGTTCTTTCTCACACCCTTCAGTGACTCTCCTTAACTCATTCCTACTACCAGTTTCCACTCCCCCTCTGCATCCCTCTCCCAGGGGTCACTTTTGCCTCTACAGGTTACCAATCACTTTAGTTTCTGGTTTATCTTTCCCATATTCATTTTGCAAAAATGACAGCATGTATGTGTATTGTCTTGTATTCCCTTCCCGCCTACATAAGAGATGTACATAGGCCTATGAAAGACTAGGCCTGCTGTGCTGCTACAGACACATGGTGCCTGTCTGGTCTATGAAAATTAGCTCAGTAGAGGGAGGTGGTCAGCTAAGAAGGTTCTACTGTCTCTTATTAGAGATACTCTTGTGATTTGCTTTTTCACTTAACACTGACAGAGATCACACTCATTCTCTTCTTTACAGCTTCATTACTTCACCACATGGATGTCTCACAGTTTGGCCACTTTCTTTCTTTCTTTTTTTTTTTTTTTATAGACAGCGCCTCACTTTGTCACCCTCAGAGTGCTGTGGCATCACAGATCACAGAAACCTCCAGCTCTTGGGCTTAGGTGATTCTCTTTCCTCAGCCTCCCAAGTAGCTGGGACCACAGGTGCCCACCACAACGCCCAGCTATTTTTTATTGCAGTTTGGCCAGGGTGGGTTTAAATCCACCACCCTCAGTACATGGGGCTGGTGCCCTACTCACTGAACCACAGGTGCTATCTGACTGACCACTTTCAAATTTAAGTTTTCCTAATATCTTACAATTAGACATAATACTGCATATGAAAAGGTCTTCAACATTATCAGTTATTCAGAAAATGTAAATCAAAACTCAACAAGATACTACTTCACACCTCTTTTTGTTTTTTGTTTTTTGTTTTTTGTTTTTGTTGAGACAGAGTCTCAGCATGTCACCCTCGGTAGAGTACAGTGGCATCACAGCTCACAGCAACCTCAAAGTCTTGGGTGTAAGTGATTCTCTTGCCTCAGACTCCTGAGTAGCTGGAACAACAGGCGCCCACCACAATGCCCAGCTATTTTTTGGTTGCGGCTGTCATTGCTGTTTAGCAGGCCAGGCCTGGGCTCAAACCTGCCACGTTCGGTGTATGTAGCCAGTGTCTTACTTGCTGAGCTACAGACTCTGAGCCCCTTTACACCTATTTGAATAGCTATAATTTAAAAGATGGAAAATAACAAGAGCTAAGCTTATCCAACTAAGAACATGGAAAAACTGGAATCCTCATACATTGTTTCTGGGAATGTAAAATGGTGCTGCCACTATAGAAAACTGTTTGGTACTTCCTCAAGGAGTTGAACATAAACTACCATATGACTCAAAAATACACTTCTAGGTATATTTCCCAAAGAGTTTAAAGCAGGCACCCAAACAAATAGTTGTACACTGATGTTCAAAGCAGCAGCATTATTCACAACTGCCAAAAATGGGGAAATAACCCATCAACAGAGGAATGAAAAAACAAAATACATGTACATAAAATGGCATACTATTCACCCACACAAAGGAACCAAATTTTGGATGAATCATGTAATATTAAACATAGTAAAATAAGCCAGACACAAAAGGACAAATATTGCATGATTCCACTGATGAGGCAAATCCACAGAGACAGAAAGGGGAACAGAAATTACCAAGAGCAAGAGAAAGGGAGAAGGGGGAGACTGTTTACTGGGCAGAATTTACACTATGAGTGACAAAAAAAATTGGGTATAGAGAGCGGCAATGGGTATATAGCATTGAAAATGTATTTTCAATACATTATCACTTACACTGAACTGTACACTTACAAATGGTTAAAATAAATATTATGTATATATTAATTACTGCAATAAGAAAAAAGAACAAGGTACATCTTTGCCCTAGTGAGGTGAAATACCACCTTTGTAATATATAACTTTCCATATGAACTTGGGTCTAATTCTGCAGCAATATTTTCTACCAGTCTATCTATATATCTACATGCCAATGCCCCAATCTTTTCATTATAGAGGCTTTTATACTAAGTTGCCTACCAATGCATTTTGGTACCCAAGAAACACCAATGGGGGAGGTCAGTTAGTGACCCCAGAATCACTAGCTTTATAATTTCACCCAAAAAAACTATGTATTTTACATATCATTGTACAAGTAACAGCATTTTAACCACATTCTCTGCATGTTCTTTTCACTCTATCTTCTTCTCCTGATGTGTGGCTGGGACGGTGCATGTGCTGCACTCACTGCGTGCCTTCGTGCATTTCTAGTCTCTCCCCCGGGGACAAGGGTAGCAGGGACCTTGTTTTGGTAAGCTTTTCACTGCTTTTCTCATAACTCTTCCCTTTGGTTAGGTATGAACTGTTCCTCTTGTCACTGTGCCCTGTCGTTGACTGCACTTATGTCCACAAAGGTTCATTGCCATTCTATATTTTTTGTGGAGCCTGTGTACATCTTGGGTGCACCTTCTTATGTTTTCTTCACAGAGCTGTTGTGACAAATATTTCAAAAAGTACTTTCTTCCGGGGAGGCGCCTGTGGTTCTGTGGGTAGGGCACCAGCCTTATATACTGAGGGTGGCAGGTTGGAACCCAGTCCACGCCAAACTGCAACAAAAAAATAGCTGGGCATTGTGGCAGTCGCCTATAGTCCCAGTTATTCAGGAGGCTGAGGCAAGAGAATCACTTAAGACCTAGAGTTTGAGATTGCTTGAGCTGTGATGTCATAGCACTCTACTGAGGGAGACATAGTGAGACTCAGTCTCAAAAAAAAGTTTATGAGACTGGGCACAGTGACCCACACCTGTAATCCTAGCAGTCTGGGGAGCAGAGAAAGCTGCTATGAAGGCAGGTGGATTGCTTGAGCTCAGGATTTCAACACCAGCCTAAGCAAGAGCAAGACCATGTCTCTATTAAAAATAGAAAAACTAGTCAGGCATTGTGGCAGGCGCCTATGGTCCCAGCTACTTGGGAGGCTGAAGCAGGAGGATCACTTGAACCCAGGAATTTGAAGTTACTGTGAGCTATAATGCCACAGCACTGTACTCCAGAGTAAGACTCTGGCTCAAAAAAAAAAAAAAAGAAAAGAAAAGGTTATAAGCCTAATTTTACAACATTTTAATTGCTCCCTCCCCAAGAAACTCTGTACCCATTAGCAATCATTCTCCATTTACCACCCCCTTTCCTAGCCCTAACCATTAATATAGTTTCCATCTCTACGTATCTGCTCATGTGGACATTTCATATAACTGGGATCATAGAATATGTGGTCTTCTGTGCCGGGCTTCTCTCACAGAGTACTTTTTTGAGAGTTACCCATGTTGGAGCATGTATCAATATTTCTTTTCTTTTTATTGTCAAATAATATTCCATTATATGGATATATCATATTTTGTCTGTCATCAGTCAACCTAGGCTATTTCCATTTGGGGGCTATTAGGAAGAAGGCTGCTATGAAGGCTGGTGTACAAACTGTTCAAGTCCCTGCTTTCAATTATTTTTGATGTACACCTAGGAGTGGAACTGACAAGTCACCTGGTTAACTCTAAGTGTAACTTTCTGAGGAACTGCCAGACTGTTTCTCAAAACAGCTGCTCCACTTATTATTCACACTGGATGTATGAGGGGTCCAATTTTTCCACACCTTGTTATTTTCTGTCTTCATTATTGCCATCCCAGTTGTGAAGAAGCATGTCACTGTGGTTTTGATCTGTGTTTCCCAATGACTAATAATGTTGAACCTCTTTTTACATACTTTTTTTGGTGTAACTTCTTTGGACAAATGTCTATTTAAATACTTTGCTCATTCTTTAACTGTATTATTTCTTTTTATTAGTGAGATGTGTTGTGTGATGTTCTTTCTCGCGAGGAGAGAAGGACGGCTTGGCCACGGGTGCAAGCTCGCTCCTAGAATTTTTTAAAAGCCAGAAACGACTACACACTCTTAGGTGGAATGTAGCAAAATGTCTTTATTTTCTACTTCCTTTTATTGGGAGCTAGTCACGTACACCACATTGATCGATAATCCTAACATCCTCATTTCTTATCTTAAACTATAGAAAAGAAAGAAAGTCCAGGAATGTGAGATTAGCCTAACGAAAGAAAGTCCGGGAAAGTAAGACAACCATCTTAAGCTAGCCTCAGGCTATTCCTCTTGGAAGATCTAAAAGAACAATACATTATCTGACTTCTATTGTTGAAGTTAAAGGTTAGGATAAACAGAGGAGTAAAACCTTTCTCTTCTATGTACTCAATTAAATTTCTGAGAAACTGGCTTCATGACTGTTTTCTTATGGCTTTGGAGATCCTGCAGTTACTATGGAGTATTTTACTCAACATCATTACGATGGAGTTTTTCTTTTTACTCACATCAACCTTTGAGTCATGTCCTCTGCACAGATGGGCCGTTTCAACCCTTATCTGACAGGCTGACTTGACTGCACAGTCGGGGTTACCTGTAAGAGGTTTTTACGCCTGGCTTGCAGGCCCCCACCGTGTTTTCCCAGGTCGCTTAGGGCCTCGACAAAAGCACATAATACTCACAAATCTTTTTGCTCAGTTCTGGAATTAAAAGAGCACATTTCATTTAATTTTTGGGGGGGTTTACCCCACAGAGATGTAAGAATTCATTATGTATTCTGGTTACCAGTACCTTACCAAATACGTGATTTGCAAATATTTTTTCTCTTTATATGAAAGTTGGCTCACTTTACTTGATGGTATCATTGCAGCATAAACATTTTAATTTTTATGCAGTCTAATGTATGTTTTTCCTGTGTCACTTGTCTTTTGGTGTCATACTTTTTTTTTTTTTAAGCAGACCCAGGCTGGGTTCAAACTTGCCACCTGGCACAAGGCCGGCACTCTACCATTGAGATTCAGGTGCCCAGCCAAAGAGGAAAGGCTTTTTTTTAAGACAGAGTCTTACTTTTTCTGCCCTTTATAAGTCATCATAGCTCACTGTAACCTCAAACTCTTGGGCTCAAGAGATTCTCTTGCCTCAGCCTCCCAAGTAGCTGGGACTACACCGACCCACCACAAATGCTCAGCTATTTATTATTTTTATTTTTATTTATTTATTTATTTTGAGACAGTCTTACTATGTCGCCCTCGGTAAAGGGCCATGGTATCATAGCTCACAGCAACCTCCAACTCCTGGGCTCAAGCCATTCTCCTGCCTCTGCCTCCCAAGTAGCTGGGACTACAGGCGCCTGACACAATGCCTGGCTATTTTTTTTTGTTGCTGCCATTATTGTTGTTGGCAGGCTCAGGCTAGATTCGAACCCACCAGCTCAGATGTATGTAGCTGGCACCTTAGCCACTTGAGCCACAGGCACCGAGCCAGTTATGGTTTTCTCACATCTGGCTGTTTGCAGAATTTTCTCCTTCATATTAACTTTGGTGAAGTTAATTATAATATGGCTTGGAGATGTTTTATTTGGATTGAGTCATGCTGGGGTTCTGAAACTGCTATCTGGATTTCAGAATCTCTTGCCTTGTTTGAGAAGTTCTCCTCTATTACAGTGGAGCATCTGGGCCTTTTGGAGCAACTTCTTCTCCTTCAGGGATTCCTATAAGGCGAATGTTTGCTCTTTTGGAGTGGTCTCACAATTCTCTCAGGGAATGGTCTGTTTTTGCTTTCCACTTCTCTTCCTCTTTGAAGAGAGGAGCGTTCCCTCATTTGGGAGCATTCAAAAACTTTACAGTGTCAGAGATCCTTTCTTCTGCCTGCTCCATTTTGTTACTGAGGGATTGTACCATATTTCTCAGATCTATGAGGGCTGCAAGTTCTTGCCTCAGTGTGTCAAAATCTTTGGTGATTTTGTCTTTGAATTCTTGAGACAACTTTTGAATTACTCCTTGAAATTCTAATTCCATTTTTACCTCCATTCTGTTGATCTTATTTGCCATCCAAATTCTGACCTTGGTTTCGGACATCTCAGCCATTTGTTTATGAATGGGATCATCTGGTCTGTTTTGTCATTTCTTGGGGGGAGTTGACCTGCTCTGATTGTTCATGTTGCCAGAATTTTTCTGCTGATTCTGCCCCATGATTGTTTTTCACCATTTGGCTAGATGGGCAGGTGAGATGAAATTAGACTGGGGGCTCCTGGAGTTGTGGTTAACTAGCCCTTTGCCAAGGATCTGGGACTCGAGACTGTTGCTTTCCCCCCCACAGATTTGCAAAGAACTATACAGTATTACAGTCTGAGGCCCTGGGGACCTGCTTGGTGTGTGGAGTTAGGTGGCTCTGTCTTGTATTCAGCTGGTCCTTGTCTGATCCTAGTGGATCAGTGACTCTGGGTTGAAGTCTGAGTTGAAATTTGCTTTCTTTGAGTCGCAACTTGCCTTAGCAGAGGTGATGTGCAGTTATCACTCTTCTCTCTCAGCTTGGCTCCTAGTCTTCAACTTTATTGGGTACTTTCTGGTCATTAACCTTCCCTCTGCATGGGAGCTTCTGTCGAAATCTGGCTCCAGGCTCGAC
>NW_003852453.1:232032-233850 GCF_000181295.1 Otolemur garnettii
AAATCTGGCTCCAGTCAGCCATCTTGCCCCTCCTTCGGTGAATTCTTTCTAAAAGATTTTCTATTAACTTTGTCCAGATCCATCAGAGGAATCACATGGCAGCTATAGCCTTACAAAATGTATCTCTTCTTGTACTTGAGTCCCAGCATTTTGGAAAGCCAGGACAAGGAGGATCACTTGAGGCCAAGGTTCAAGACAGGCCTAAGCAACATAGCAAGATGCCATCTCTAAAAAAGAAAGAAAGAAAGAAAGAAGGAAAGAATGGATAGAAGGAAGGAAAGAAAGAAAGAAGGATGGAAGGAAGGAAGGGACTTAAAAGTCGAAATTACTCTGGATCTGTGGGCTGCAGAAAGGATGTTGTGTTAGCAGGCATGAAACAACATTAATCTCTTTGTGTTTCTCCATCAAAACTCTTGGGTGATCAGATCGGGTGCATTGTCAATGAGTAGTAATGTTTTGAAATGAATCTTTTTTTCTAAGCTGTAGGTCTCAACAGTGGGCTTAAAATATTCAGTAAATCATGTTATAAACATGTGCAATGATCCAGGCTTTCTTGTTCCATGCAAAGAGCAAAATTATTCAACAAAAGTGCATGCAACAGAGTAAAATTATTCAACAAAATTATTAGAGCCTTAAGATTTTAGAAATGATGAATGAACATTGGCTTCCCATAACCAGAGAGTCAGATTATCCTTCGAAGCTAAAAAGTCAGGCATTAACTTCTTCTCTCTAGGGTTGAAAGTCCTAAATAGCATCGTTTTTCAATAGAGTGCTTTTCGTTGATGCTGAAAATCTGTTGTTTAGTGTAGCCACTTTTATCAATTATCCTTGCTAGAGCTAGTGGCTACTCCTTAGCAGCTGGTGCAGTGGCTCACGCCTATAATTTCAGCACTCTGGGAGGCTGAGGCCGGTGGATTGCCTGAGCTCACTAGTTCCAGGCCAGCCTGAGCCACAGAAAGACCCCCATCTCTAAAAATAGCCAGGTGTCATGGTAGGCACCTGTAGTCCCAGCTACTTGGGAGGGTGAGGCAAAAGAATCACTTGAGCCCAAGTGTCAGAGGTTGCTGTGAGCTGTGACACAACGGCACTCTAACGAAGATGACAAAGTAAAACTCTGTCGCCCTCCCCCGCCAAAAAAACTTGCTGCTTGACCTTATACTTTTATCTTATGAATATGGCTTCTTTCTTTAAACCAACCTCTGCTGGCTTCCAACTTTAACTGTGCAGCTTCCTCACCTCTCTCAGCCTTCATAGAATTAAAGAGTCAGGGCCTTGCTCTGGATTAGACTTTGGCTTATGGGAATATTGTAGCTAGTTTGATCTTTTATCCAGACTACTAAAACTTTCTTCATATGAGCAGTAATAAAGCTGTTTCACTTTTTTTTTGGAGACACAGTCTTGCTCCGTAGACCAGGCTGTAGGGTAGTGGCACAAATCATAACTCACTGCAACCCCAAACTTCTGAGCTCAGGTAACCCTTCCACCTCAGCTTCCCATGTAGCTGGAACTATATGTGTGCACCACTGTGCCTGGCTAATGGCTTTATTTTGGAGGGAAACAGGGTCTTGCTATTCTGTCTCAAAAAAAAAAAAATCTTTACCCAGGCTGGACTCTAACTCCTGGCCTCAAGCAATCCTCCTGACTCATCCTCCCAGTGTTTCACTTTCTTATCAGTCCTGTGTTCATTGGAATAGCAATTTTAATTTTCTTTAAGAACTTGCCCTTTTGGGCAGTGCCTGTGGCTCAGTGATATACCAGCCCCATATACCAAGGGTGGCGGGTTCAAACCTGGCCCTGGCCAAAACTGCAACAAAAAAA
>NW_003852453.1:234024-240247 GCF_000181295.1 Otolemur garnettii
AACTTTCCCTTTTCATTCCCATCTTGGTTAATTGTTTGGCATAGCCTATCTCAGATTGTTTGGCATAGCCTATCTTAACTTGCCTTCCCCACTAAAGTCAATCATTTCCCGCTTTTGGTTTAAAAAGAGAGACTTGCAACTTTTCCTTTCGCTTGACTACTGAGTGGCCCTTGTAGGGTTACTCATTGGCATAACTTCAATAGAGTTGTGTCTCCAGGAATAATGAGGTCTAAAGAGAGGGAGAGAGAAAAAATAAAAAAAATAAAGAGAGGGAGAGGTACAGGGGAATGGCCAATTGGTGGTACAGTCAGAACACTTATGACGTTTATTGAGTAAGCTCGCCATCTTATATGGGTACAACTCATAGTGCCGCAGAACAATTACAATAGTGACATCAGTGACCACAGATCAGTATAACAGATATAATAATAATGAAAAAGTCTGAAATATTAGGAAAATGATCAAATGTTCATGTCAGAGACATGAAGTAAACACATGCTGTTGAAAAAAGTGGCACCAATATGTTTGCTTAACAAAATTGCCTCAAACTTTCAATCTATAAAAAGAGCAGTTACCTGGGAAATGCAATAAAACAAGGCATGCCTCTACTTGTCTAAATGGGTGGGATTGACAATAGCACTACTTGCTGCTTAGGAGAATTTCTGAATAAAGAATGTCTGTGTTCTCATGGTAACAAAATCAGATTCATAGAAATATGTTAATTGGGAGTGGAAGAATGGATGTAAAACAATTTCAGTAAATTCAGTGTATGTATTCTTTTATCCAAAATGAACTGATACTATATTTTAAAAATTCATTCTCAGTCCTCAGAAATGAACAGTTCTAACCTTTTATCCCATAGCTTAATAGTTAAATTTTAAATTATCTTTCAATAAATGAAATGGATTCCAAATCCATGATTTTCCTATATAGAGATTTTCTTTGAGGGGAAATGAACTTCAGACAGTTCTATCACATTTGTAAACTGTTTAATTATACCTGCTACAGAGTTGCAATGCCATGTTCATTATCTCCTTCGTTAATAATTTTTTTTTTTTTGGCCGGGGCTGGGTTTGAACCCACCACCTCCGGCATATGGGGCCAGTGCCCTACTCCTTTGAGCCATAGGTGCTGCCCAATAATTATTATTAAAATATGGAACATATCAGAACAGTATAGAAAATCTGTTGTTTTAAGTTTCCAACTTAAATTTGCATCTTTTAATCTTAATTGCCAGGGAATTATGCTACATTCTTTCCTCACATTAAAATATTAAGATGCAAAAAATCTAACACAAAATATTAGCACATATTAAAAGGATTTTATATCACTACTAAGGATTTGTTTCTGTACTTCAGAGATGGCTCAACATACAAAAATTGATCAATGTAATACAGCTATGATGCAACAGCACTCTACAGAGCACAACAAAGTGAAACTCTGTCTCCAAAAAAAAAAAAAAAAGAAAGAAAACAAAAGAAAAGAAAAGCTGTAGTGTTTGTGTGGGAAGTATTGAATGTTTGCTTCTGTGGGCTTTTTTTTATTTATTTATTTATTTTTGCAGTTTTGGGCCAGGGCTAGGTTTGAACCCACCACCTCTGGCATATGAGGCCAGTTCCCTACTCACTGAGCCACAGGTGCCACCATCTATGGACTTTTTAAAAACAATGGCTTTATTGAGATATGATTTAAATACCATTGAAGATCTTATCAAACTTGAATTATGGTACCTTTGATTTAACTAGTTACAAAAAGTACAGGTTTAAACTGGATTTCCCTTTAGTTAAATTGAAAGCAAAGAAGATTTGAAAACACAAATACTAGATATTTCACAAGAAATTAGTTGCTTATTATCAATTACATTAGTTTTTTTTTTTTTTTTTACGTATTAAAGTTTTTAAAGGGAGAAGGATTACTAATACCACATGGTATTCTGGGAGCATTGAAGGAATTTTTCTGTCTTTTTTTTTTTCTTAGAGACAGAGTCTTATTTCGTTGCCCTCAGTAGAGTGCCATTGCATCACAGCTCACACCAACCTTCAGCTCTTGGGCTCAAGTGATTCTCTTGCCTTAGTCTCCCGAGTGGCTGGGACTACAGGCACCTGCTATGATGCCTGACTGTTTTTTTTTTTCTTAGGGATGGGGTCTTGCTCTTGCTCAGGCTAGCCTCATTGCCATGAGCTCAGGCAATCCACCCGCCTTGGCCTCCCAGAGTGCTAGGATGACAGGCATGAGCCACTGGCACCTGGTATTATGTGTAACTTTTCCAAAGCAGCTATCCTATTTTTCTGTTATCTCTTCAACAATTTTTCTTTGCAAAGATTATTTTGGTTTTGAATTTCATTCTTTGTGTTTTATACATAAATGTCATTTTTTAAGTTTTGGTGCTTTCATGGTTTCATTAGTTAATATATCTCTACAAATAACAATTAACTCTTAGCTTTTAGCTCTTGACCATAAATTCTGGCTTTCTTGAAAAGTAAAAGCAATAAAGTTTGCCATGTTAGAGTGAAAAATAAATAAAACAAATTGTAATTCCCTAATTTAGCTAATAATATTAAACCATACATATTTTTGGAAGGCTTGATTAGTAAGTTAAATGATTCTAAATTTAGCACCAGTTTAACCGGGTGGTTCTGGCTCAGGGTCTCGCATGAGGAGGTTGCTGTCAGCTGTTGGCCGTGGCTGCAGCATCTGAAGGCTTGACTAGAACCAGAGGACGTGCTCCCAAGATGGCACGTTCACATGGCTGTTGGCAGGACACCTTGATTCCTCACCATGTGGACCAGCTTAGGGATGCTTGGGCATCCTCATGACATGTCAGCTGCTTTTCCTCCAGATGAAAGGATTTGCAAGAAAGACCAAGAATAAAACTTTAATAACTTACACAACCAAGTCTCAGAAGTCACTAACCATCATGTCACTATGTTCTACTTATTAGAAGTAAGTCACCATGTCCGGCCTACATTCAAGGATGGAGAATTAAGCCCCACTTCCTGAAGGGAGGCATATCAAAGAAGGTGTGGTCATCTTTCTAAATTATCCCGCTGATCAATGTCAGCTGGCCTTACTATGTGGGACACTCCAAAGGACAGCTTGAGTGTCCTTACAACATGGCAGTTGGCCTTCCATAGTGCATGTGATCCAAGAGAGGGAATCTACAGTCTCCTTTGTCAGCTCACCTCAGTGGTTACACTTCTGTCACATTCTGTTACAATGTCCTGTTGGTTACACAGGTGGACCCATTCAGTGTGGGAGAGGAGTAAATAAGGGCATGTGTCCCAGGAAGCAAGGGTCATTGGGGCCATCACAGGTACATGGATGAAGCAATAACTAATTCTGCCAGAACATGCTCAGGAGGGGTTCATAGAAGAAGTAATGGATGAGATGGGCCTTGGGGGCCCCACTGACCCTGAGAAAAATAAGAAGGATCAGTAGAGATCATCTGGTCTATTCTTGACCTGAGACAGGAAGAAAGAACCAGAACAGGTGCCGGGGGTCTGCCTTTCACTATTTATAACTTTGCTCATGATCTTTCATGCATGCTGCTAAAGTGGCTGGAGGTGCTTCTAGTCTCACGAGCAATTAGAGTAGGCAGGAGCTTCGTTAATAACAGGTATTAAGTACTTGATGAGCCAAAATGGCTTTTCATGACCACTTTTTGTTCCCACATAATTACGACCTGAGCTTCCTCTGGTGATGGGAAGAAATGAAATGCTGCAGCCTCTTCCTCTGCTCCCGTCATTGTTTAACATTCAGGACAGAGATTCATAGAGTCTCTACCAATGAGTCTTTTAAAGCTTTTATATTTTTAGTGAAAGAAAAGAAAGAAGAGCAGCATGGAGCTTAGCAGATCTCTAAAATATAAAACTCCCCATTTCTCTCAGAAAATAGTCCCTGAGCTATAAGTTAGAAGTCTTCAGATTTTTCTTGATTTTATTTCCCTCACAAAGCTTTAGAATCTTCATAATGCTGTAAATGTGGTCATTCCTTGTTCTTTCCTTTTAATTTATTACAGACTTCACATATTTTCATAAAGGGATAGTCTATGAACAACAAGAACAAAATAAATATAAAGAACTGTCCAGATGAAGACAAAGAGTGTAAGAAACCTTAATTTTGTCCAGAAAGAGAACTTTTCTTTTCTTCCTATGTGGTAATAACACACTGGGTGGGAACATTGACTGGGGGAAAGCCACAGGCTCAGAGTGAATCAGGGGCCAGCCCTCCTTTGCAGCCGGGTGACTGGACAGTCCAAGTCACTGGACTAAGCACCGGATTCAGCCCACTGGCCTGCCCTGGACACAGAACAGACTCAGGAGTCCCACACCTGGCTTTGCCCCCTGAGGAAAGCAAGTATTTCTTGCATAGTATTAAATACTGTTTACATCTATTCTGTGCCTATTCTTTGTTCTAATTGTTTCTCTTCCTCCTCAAACCCTGCAAGGTAGAATCACGAGCCCCATTTTATAGTTAAACATGAAGCTCGGGGAGTATATAAATCAGGAATTTTGCTGAAATGGGAAACTCAGCTGAAAATAGCTTAAGCGAAAAGAGTATTTATTGGCTCACATAAGCAAAAAAGCCAAGAGTCTGATGGGCTCCAGTACATAAGTACTTGTGTGGGCCACTGAGGCCCCGTTCCTCTCTGTGCCCCTCATGTCAGTCCCGCTTGCTGGCAGGCTTTTCCTTGTTGGTGCTGGATGCCTGGAACAGCTAAGTATTTCATTGAGCATGGCAGCCATGAAGATGCTCCATTTGGATCTTTCTTCAGAATTAACTTGTTGGGGCGGCACCTATGGCTCAGTGAGTAGGGTGCTGCCCCATATACCAAGGGTGGTGGGTTTGAACCCGGCTCCAGCCAAACTGCAACAGAAATAACTTGCTATCCAGCTGCAATGAACCGTTAGTTAATAGCCTCCAGCTGTACCACCTTCAGGATCCATGCTTGACTCAGTCGACCACCAGCCAGTGATAGGACAAGGGAGGTGTCTGAGGGCCTGGTCGTTTCTGCCCAATGCTTGGCTCCCACAACAGGCACTTTCTGCTCCAGTACTGCCCGTGGCTGATAAGGCTAGATCTGACTGTGCTCTCAGCCTCTCCCTGCCCAGGCCCTGCTTCCTTCCCTTCATCTCTCATAGCTGTTACCCTTTCTCCCAAGCAAATCTCCTTGCCTCCCACTGTCTTCTTCCTTCAGGAGTCAGCTGGCACAGTACATCTCCCTGGCCCTATTCCCACTGGGAGATGTTGTCTTTGTTTCTCCCCTTCTCCTCTGGACCTCTTTTATGCTTTTTGCTGTGCTCTCACGGTACCTGGCACCTTACACTTTGCTCAGGCAGTCTGCTCTCTGAGAACCGTGGCCTCTGTGTTCAGCCCAAAACGCAGAAACTCCGTAGTGCCTGAGGATGATGTCCCCACTTCCCCTCCAGCCCTCACACTTGATCAGTGGCTGACAGGTCAGGAGCATCAGTGCCAGCCTTCTCTGCCTCCAGTCAGAGGTCTGATCAGCCTTCCTCCCTCATCTCCCTGCAGGGTCTGCAGGGTGAGGCTGGAGCTGTCCCCCACAAGACTTCGCCTGAGGTCACAGCTGCCTGGCTTGCTCTCCTTTTCTGCCCCACTCTACCACTTCACTTCCCATCTCCCCCAGAAGCACTTCCTCAGTCTGAATCCTCATCTTAAGGCATGCCTCTCAGGAATCCAACCAAGCCTCGAAACTGGAGCCACAGCTCCTGTCCTCCTCGTGGCCCAGTGGCCCATCAGGTGGAGGGTTGGGGGTTCCCAGGCATGTTTCCCGGATCCTTTCTCATACCCTTGTTAGTAGCCTTTCATTAAACTCTCCCCAGTTACCTCCTCAGAGTGTGCTACACATTCCCTGCCAGAAAGCTGAGCCAGAAATATAAATGTCAAATGACTTATTTTCTTATCTATCTATAAAATTCATAGCACCCTAGAGGTTTAGAATAAAACACAAGTTTAATGTTGTGAAATGATAGCCCATTTTCCCCATCCAGTTGATTTGGCTCTGGATTATATGTATAATGAGTTAATTTAGGGTCAATACTGAAAGTCTCATTTTGAGGTTCTTCCTGAGCGTGAAGGTAAATGCAGTTACCCACCCTCTTTCCACCCAAACTGGCCCTCAGAAAGGCCTTCCAGCTGGAATCAGCCAGTAAACAACTTGCAAAGCTAACATCTGGCACTAGATGGCAGCTGCGACGCACCC
>NW_003852453.1:241966-245534 GCF_000181295.1 Otolemur garnettii
AAAAAAAAAAAAAATCAAGGTGCTGTCCTTTAACAAAGAGGCACAGGACAGGCCAAGTTAGCAGATGCCCAGGATGCCAAGGCAGCCTGTTCCCTTCCTTCTGCTCACTCGTTCTGCATGCCTCAGGACCTCCTGCCTGAAAGCACTTCCAGCTCTCCTTTTCTCCCCAGATAAAAGTCTTGCTTATCTGCTTATTGCTAGGGGCTCTATCACACAGTCTGCTAACATTCCATTCTTTTCTTTCAAAGCACTGATTGGTTCAAGATTATATGATGATACTGTGATTATTAACCTAGAATGTACCTAGATTATAATCTCTAAAGGGACAAGATCTTAGTGTCCTCAGAGCCTAGTACAGTAATTACTGTACTATTACACATGATAATAAATATTTATTCATTCATTCACTTGATAAGGTGATCAAGTGATAAGGTGTCCTCTAAAGGGACAAGATCTTAGTGTCTTCAGAGCCTAGTACAGTAATTACTGTATTATTACACATGGTAATAAATATTTATTCATTCATTCACTTGATAAGGTCAACAAGGCTCAGTGCCTTCCTGGCTTCTCTCTGTGAGGATGATAAGCAGTCGATGATCAAAATCTAACTGTTGTGGTGGGTGCCTGTCGTCCCAGCTACTTGGGAGGCTGAGGCAAGAGAATCGCTTAAGCCCAGGAGTTGGAGGTTGCTGTGAGCTGTGTGACACCATGGCACTCTACCAAGGGTGATAAAGTGAGACTCTGTCTCTACAAAAAAAAAAAAAAAAATCCAACTGTAATACTTTCTCCAAGAATAGTGGATTCTTTTATTTTACTTTTTTAAAAAATATAATTCCTTTATTTCCAACTCCCAACCATTTTTCTTTTTTCTTTTTTTTTGCATTTTTTTTGGCTGGGGCTGGGTTTGAACTTGCCACCTCTGGTATATGGGGCCGGCACCCTACTCCTTTGAGCCACAGGCACCACTCCCACTTTTTTTTCTTGAGACAGAATCTTGCTATGGCCTCAGCCTAGCTCACAGCAACCTCAAACTCTTGAGCTCAAGTGATCCTCCTGCCTCAGCCTCCTAAGAAGCTGGGACTACAGTTGTACACCACAACGCCTGCCTAATTTTCTATTTTTTAGTAGAGACAGGGTCTCCCTCTTGCTCAGGCTGGTCTGGTTCTGAGCTCCAGCAATCCACCTACTTCGGCCTCCCAGAGTGCTAGGATTACAGGCATGAGCCACTGTGCCCAGCCTAAGAATGATGGTTTCAAAGGAGACTGGGGGAGGAATATTTAAGTCAGAGGGCTCCAGGAAAATTTCCTAGCAGAGTCATGACACTGGACTAACTTTAAAAAACGAGAAGACATTGGCAAGATGAAGGAGAGGAGGAAGGTTCCCTCTAAAGTGTGCCAGAAAACAAGGAAATGTAACATAGACTGATGTGTTCCGGGGGAAACTGATGGCCTCAGTCTCATTCCAGAACAGGAAGTAACTACAGACATGGAAACTATGTCCTTTAGCTAAGCCAATGTCTTTTTGAAAAAATAGAAAGTAGGTGGTGCCTGTAGCTCAAACAGCTAAGGCTGGCCCGCCACATACATCAGAGCTGGCAGGTTTGAATCCAATGATTCAATGGCCAAACAATGATAACTACAACCAAAAAATAGCCGGGCATTGTGGCGGGCGCCTATAGTCCCAGCTACTCGGGAGGCTGAGGTAGGAAGATTGCTTGAGCTCATGAGTTCAAGACCAGCCTGAGCAAAAGTGAGACCTTCATCTCTACTAAAAGTAGACAAACTGAGGCAAGAGGATCACCTGAGCCCAGGAGTTGGAGGTTACTGTAAGCTATGATGATGCCATGGCACTCTACGCAGGGCAAGAGCTTGAGACTCTGTCACAAAGAAAAAAAAAAAGGACAGAAGGGGAAGGGGAGTCAGTAAGTTTCACCTAACTGATAGGGATATATGGCAGCACCTTCTGGGTGAAAGACTCAATGGCAACTTGGACTTTACCTTACAAATGCAAAGAATGTAACCTATCATGTATACCCTTATATTAATTAAAAAAAAAAAAACAGAAGAAATAAAGGGCAAAAGAAATTACAATAGGAAGATTTAGGCCTGTGTCTCATGCCTGTGATCCTAGCCCTCCGGAAGAACAAAGTGGGTAGATTGCTTGAGCACAAGAGTTTTGAGACCAGCTTGAGCAAGAGCAAGAGCAGTCTCTACTAAAAATAGAAAAGTTAGCCAGCCATTGTGGTGGGTGCCTTATACTCCCAGCATAAGGAGACTTGGCAGGAGGATTGGGAGACTAAGGCAGGAGGATTGCTTGAGACCAAGAGTTTGACCTTGCTGTAAGCTATGATACCACAGCACTGTACCGAGGGCGACAAAATGAGACCCTGTCTCTAAAAAATACAGAAATAAATAAAAATGGAAATATTACATGGGCGTTGTGGGTGCTGTAGTCCCAGCTATTCAGGAGTCTGAGGTTGATGTTAGCTGGTGTGTTGCCACAGCCTCTACCCAGGGTGACAGAGTGAGTCTCTGTCTCAAAAAAAGAAAAAAAAAAAACCAGAAAGATTTATATAACCCTGTCCGTGTAGAATAAAGTTGTTTCCTGCTTCACATGCCATTTGCTGCCAAGATCTCAGATAGTTATAAAGAAAAGGATGGAGGAGGGCATTGAGCGAAATAAGATGCTGGGGGCCAGGAAACAAGCACAGAGAAGATTGAAAAGAAGGCCTGGAACAGCCTTTTTTGCTTTTCAGGTTTCTCTTAATTGCATGTTCCTGGCCTGGGATTTGTGAAGAAAGTACTATTCAAAAGGACAATTTACACTTCATTATAGAGAAAGCTCAGTCCCAACCCACCCTGCCTCCCCCATTTTCCTCTCCAGTTGCATCCTGAGTCATTTGTGGAGCAGCTGTGTTAAGTGCAGAGGAGCGCTATAAATGGTTTGTAAACCAGTGTGTTACATCACAAGTTGAAGCAATTGCTGCTGCTGGGCTGGCAGTGAAGTTGTGAATCAGAGTCTAAAGTTCTAGAATCTAGAGCAATATTTGTGAATCAGACCTCACAGTGAATGGTCCTTAATGGCATTCAGCAGCTATGCCCTCACCCCCAGACTAGCCTCCAAGGCAGACCACATCCCAGCATGAAAATGGGTGGAACTAGAAAGCTGCTCCTTCCAGACTAAGATGGGTAAATGGGCGGGCACGGCGCTGGTAGCTAAGTGATTACTGCAGCGGCTACATACACTGGGGCAGGCAGGTTCAAACCTGACCCCAGCCTGCTAAACAATAGTAACTACAATAACAAAAAATTGCCGGCCGGGCGTGGTGGTTCACGCCTGTAATCCCAGCACTGTGGGAGGCTGAGGAGCGAGAATTGCTTGAGCCTCAGGAGTTTGAGACTTGCTTGAACAAGAATGAGACCCTGACTCATGAAAAAAATGGAAAAACCCAGCCAGGTGCCTATTGTAAGGTTGCGGTAAGCTATGACACCATTGCACTCTGCTCAGGGGCACAGGGTGGGACTCTGTCTCAACAACAACAAAAGCAAAGAAATAAATTTTTTTTTTT
>NW_003852453.1:246126-256484 GCF_000181295.1 Otolemur garnettii
AGCAAAGATTCATCTAAATCTTGTCCCATGCCAATGTTTAAAGTGTCTTATGCATGTTTAATCAATTTTATCCCACAATTCTATGAGGTTCCTCATTGCACAGGTGAGGAAGCTGGGGGACAGAGAGATTTGATAACTTACTTAAGGTCACATGCCCTTCAATGGTAAAGCCAATATTAGAACGCAGGTGGTTTGCTCCACAGTCCACTCTCCAACCCTGGGGTATGCTCTCTCCTACAGAGGGCGCCACTGAAGCCCTGCTGAGCTGCCCCATGTCATAACCTCCCTCTGTTAACCATGTCTGATCCAGGGTCTGGTTTGGTGGCTCCACTTGTAATCCCAGCATTCTGGGAGGCTGAGGTGGGAAGATCTCACGAGCTCAGGAGTTTGAAATCAGCCTGAGCAAGAGTGAGACCCCTGTCTCTACTACAAACAGAAAAATTAGCTGGGTGTTGTGGCAGGCACCTGTAGTCCCAACTACTCAGGAGGCTGAAGCAGGAGGATCACTTGAGCTCAAGAGTTTGAGGGTGGGGCGGCGTCCATAGCTCAATGTGTAGGGTGCTGGCCACATACACCAAGGCTGGCTGGTTCGAACCTGGCCCCAGCCAACTAAAACAACAATGACAACTGCAACAACAATAACAATAACAACAACAATAAAATAGCCAGGTGTTGTGATGGGTGCCTGTAGTCCCAGATACTTGGGAGGCTGAGGCAAGAGAATCACTTAAGCCCAGGAGTTAGAGGTTGCTATGAGCTGTGACGCCACAGCACTCTACCCAGTGTGACAGAGCTTGAGGCTCTGTCTCCAAAAAAAAAAGCCAATATGAGTAAAATTTTTTGCCACTTGAGCCATAAGACATCCTAATCAAAACAATCTAATCAGCTTCATGGAAACTAAGTGAAAGCCCATTAATTACCAATGCTATGTCGAAACACTCAGCTTGCTGAGCAAAGATGAGACGCAACTCACTGCCCTCACTATGCTGCAGGAACGTGTTCCCAGCGCTCAAGTTTTACATTTTTGTGCAAATAGATGACAGCAACAACACAGATACTCCATCAAAACTGCTATTAATGGATTTCTTTCATCATTATATCTAATTATGATTAATGTTAAAGTGACTCTTAATGCTATCTCAGCAGGGTAGAGGGACATGGTCAGGTGAAGATGGGGCAAAGTCAACCAGGCGTCAAAAAAAAAAAAAGTCATAAATAAACTCCTGATATATTATCCTCTGTCAGCTTGACAATAAACATTGGCTTTAACAGTTGCTCAAAGGCTCGGCGCCTGTGGCTCAAGCGGCTAAGGCGCCAGCCACATACACCTAAGGTGGCAGGTTCGAATCCCCAGCCTGGGCCCACCAAACAACAATGATGGCTGCAACCAAAAAATGGCCAGGTGTTGTGGCGGGCGCCTGTAGTCCCAGCTACTTGGGAGGCTGAGGCAGGAGTTGGAGGCTGCTGTGAGCGTGATGCCATGGCACTCTACTCAGGGGGATAGCTTAAGGCTCCGTCTCAAAAAAAAAAAACAGTTGCTCAAAGGAATAAAAATCCAAAACAACTAAAACAAAATAGCCAGAAGATGAGGGGACTTTAACTTTATCTGCATATTAACTTTTTATGAAAGAGGTATTTGTAAATTAGGTGTAGAATGAAAAATTAACTCTAAAAAGTTAGAGTCAAAGGATAAGTCATGTAATCATGCTGTATCTCTCTCTCTCTCTCTCTCTCTCTCTCTGTATATATATATAAATAACCTATCTCTCTATATAAAACCTCTCTCTATATACACAATAGGTTATACACACACACACACAGACAAACAGCCACACTCAGTTGCTCTGGGTGGAGTGCTATGGCATCATAGATCACAGCAACCTCAAATTCTTGGGCTCAAGTGACCCTCCTGGCTCAGTCTTCTGAGTAGCTGGGACTACAGGCACCTGCCACAATACCCAGCTAATTTTTCTATTTTTAGTGGAGACAGGGGTCTTGCTCTAGCTCAGGCTGGTCTCGAACTTGTGAGCTTAAGCAATCCACCTGCCTTGGCCTCTCAAAGTGCTGGGATTACAGGTGTAAGCCACCACAGCCAGCCTTTATACTTTTTATAAAGTAGTGGAACTCCTCAAATGATACTTTATGTGAAATACAGTAGTGAACATTTATTGTATTTTGACTTCTTTTGGTGTAAATAAGATAGCTTGCTTCCTGGAGACCACCTACTCCTATTCACATCTAAGTGTGGTTAAGGCATGTGGTCCTGGTCTGGCCGTGGGTACAAGTAAAAACCAGCCAAGGGAGCAAATGGAATAATTCGTTTCCTGAAAACTCCTGGTTCCTTTTCCCTCCACAATTCTGGAAAGACATGGCAGTGGTGTAGTTTTTTAATCTCCCTGAATTATCCAACAAAAGAAAAAAAGCAGAGCAAATAGATCGTAAAACCAAGAACCTCTGAACAACACCTTCAACAAAGCCAGGTGATAAAATATCTTCATGAACTCTAAAAAATAAGAGCAGGGCTAGGATCAAGAGGGCTAAATAGATGCAGGTATGATCGTTCCTCCCCCACAAAGACGAGGAGCCTGCATAGTAAGCAGATTCTCACATTCAAACAGACGGTCTAGCTGGGGTTCAGCAGGAAAGCGACAGGAAGTACTGAAAGTGGGTATGGAGAGGGTTCTAGGCAACTTACCTGGCCAGGGACTGTCTAAAAGCTGGAAGAAGCTCCTGGACACTAGTAAACAGTCAGAGAGAGGTCCCAAGGGCTTGTTCACTGAGACAAGCTTTTACAATCTTAGCTACTGGAGAAACTCTCATGACCCACACAGGCCTCAGACCTAACATGGGGCTGTGCAGAGATTGCAGAGAAACAGCTCCAAGAAGGGAACCCACATAAACCCCACAGGCATCTGAGCTTAGAGCAGCTTAAGGTGAATGCCTTTCAGAGAGCCCAGGTACTGGGGACCAGAGGGTGTGCCTGCAGCCACTGTGTGGCTCTGAAAAGAGACAGAGGACCCCAGGTGCTCCCATGCACCTGGAAAGGTCACCACTGCCCTGCCACACACAGGCTGCTGTTGAAACTGAAATGTAAGCAGACAGAATGCTCCTCAGTTTTTTGCCCACATTGCTTGCCCAGCTTCTCTGGTGGCAGACCCACGGCTGGGGCAAGGGGGTTGAGGATTTAACACTGAGCAGCATCCTGCCCTCAGGCTGAGTTTGGATTGATGCAGCTGCAATCCCCACTGAGCTGGAGAGAGATGAGAGAAACATGAAAAGGTGAGGAAATCTGGCACCACAAAGGACCACAGCAATTGTCTGGTGATTGTTTCCAGTCAAAAAATAATTCTTCTTAATGCCTGATAAATAATTCCAAATGTGGATTCTAAAGAAGCTCAAGGAGGTGCAAGAAAAATCTGAAAATCAATACAGAGAAATCAGAAAATCTATTCAGGATATGAGTGTGAAGTTTACCAAGCAGACAGATTTTTTAAAAAACAGACAGACTAGCTGGGCTCAGTGGCTCACATCCATAATCCCAGCAGCACTCCAGGAGGCTGAGGTGGGAGGATCCTTTGAGCTCAAGAGTTTGAGACCAGCCTGAGCAAGAGTGAGACCCCATCTCTACTAAAAATAGAACAATTCGCCAGGTGCCATAGTGGGTATCTCTAGTCCCAGCTACTTGGGATGCTGAGACAGGAGGATCATTCGAACCCAGGAATTTGAGCTTGCTGTGCATTAGGCTGATGCCATGGTACTCTAGCCTGGGCAACAGAGTGAGACTCTGTCTTTAAAAAACAAACAAACAAATAAACAAAACCCCAGATTGTTGTACAATTGGATTGTCGTGGATTGCCAGTTTGTGTACTGTTGCTTGGATGTAGCACAGTGGTTGGTGAAATAAAGGACGTACAGATCAGAAAAAATAAAATAAATAAAATTAAATAAAATTTAAAATATATATATATATATTGGCTGTGGCTGGGTTTGAACCTACTACCTCCAGCATATGGGGCCAGTGCCCTACTCCTTTGAGCCACAGGCGCCATCCAAATAAACTATTTTTTAAAACCCCAAATAGAAATACTGGAGTTGAAAAATTCCTTGAAGAAAATACAAAACACATTTGAAAACTTCAAGAATAGACTATACCAAAAAAGAATCATAAGTTTGGTGAAATAATTAAGTTTGGCAAGAATAGGAAAAAAGGATAGAAAAGAATGAGAGAAGCTAGGACAGGTGGATAGCTTGAGCTTGCAGGTTTGAGACCAGCCCGAGCCACAGCGAGACCCTGTCTCTACTAAAAATATAAAAACCTAAGGCAAGAGGACTGCTTGTGCCCAAGAGTTGCTGTGAGCTATGATGTCACCATGGCACTCTACCCAGGGCAACAGTTTGAGACTCTGTCTCACAAAAAAAGAAAAAAAGGAAAGACTGAGCGAAGCCTTTAGGACTTCTGGGACTACATAAAGCAAGTGAACTATTGGTATTCTCAAGGAAAAAAAGAGATCAAAAGTTTAGAAAACCTATTTAAGGAAGTAATTTATGAAAACATCCTAGAACTATCGAGAGAGACATTCAGATAGAGGAGGCTTAATAACCCTCCGGCAAATACATTGCAAAAAAGGTTTCACCATGGCATAGTATAATGAGAATAACTACAAATAAAAATAAAAAAATATAATCAGAATGACTAAAGCGAACATTTATTCACTTACAAAGAAAACTCCACCAAACTAACAGTGGACATCTCAACAGAAACCTTATTGGAGGGCTGGGCATGGTGGCTCACACCTATAATTCTAGCACTCTGGGAGGTAGAGGTAGGGAGATGTCCTGAACTCAAGAGTTTGAGACCAGCCAAAGCAAGAGCACGAGACCCATCTCTAAAAATAGCTGGGCAATGTGCCAAGTGCCTGTAGTCCCAGCTACTAAGCAGGCAGAGGCAAAAGGATCACCTAAGCCCAAGAGTTTGAGTTTGCTGTGAGCTATAATGCTACAGCATTCTACCAACAGCATCAAAGTGAGACTATGTCTAAAAAAAAAAAGGAAACCTTATTGGCATGAAGAAAATAGAATGACTTTTTCAAAGTGCCAAAAGAAAAATGTCAGCCAAGTATTTTATGTTCTGCCCAAATGAGTTTCATAAAGGAAGGAGAAATAAAGTTTATCCCAGATAAGCAAGCATTAAGAGGGTTCATCACCACTATATTGAGAAATGCGCAAAGGCATCTCAAACATGGAAATGAAAAATCAATATTCATTGTCAAGAAAACACAGAAAAATGTAGGTCCAGGTGCAGGCCCTGGTGCAGCGTGCTTCTGCTGCGCTGCTCTGCTGGTAATCCTCGCACTTCAGGATGCACAGCCAAGAGTTTTGCTTGAGGTCAGGGGTTCAAGTTTGCCATGGGCTATGATCATACTACTGCACTCCAGCCCCAGTGACAGAGTATGACCTTACCTCAAAAAAACAAATGCGTATGTAAAACGCAAAGATCTAATAAAACAATTACAAAATGGAAGAAGAGAAAGGAATTAAATGCAACATGTCATAAGGCCAACAAGCCACAAAAACAAAAAGACAGAAAAAACCCCCAAAGATTTTATAAAACAACTAGAAATTAATAGTATGAGGTAACTGATAAGAGTCAAATGGACAGACCTGTCCAAATAGAATGTCCCAACCAAGAAAGAAGAAATGTGCCCACCCTCACCCTTCTGCCCCCTTTAAAGCCCCACCCACCTTAACCACGTGCTGACTTCCTTCTCGAGCTCAGCTCACCCACACCCAGGCGGAATAAAGGCTGATGTTGCCCACACAGAACCTGGACTCCCATTTCCTTATGTTTCACGTTTTGGAATAATCTTTTATTTTTGGTCTTTGACCTCTCAGTAACATAATTACGTAATGATAACAGGATCAATTCAGCAAGAGAACATAATAATCCTAAATATATATGCATCCAATACTGGAGTGCCAGATTCATAAAACATATTATTAGACCTAAAGAAAGAGATAGACAGCAACAGAAAAACAGTGAGAGACTTTGACACCTTAATAAATTAATGTCCAATTTCAGTCCAATGTTTTCTGTTGATGTGGACAAAAAATCCATATCAACAGGAAACATTGGACTGAAATTGGACTTTAGACCAGTGATATTTATTTATTTATTTATTTATTTTGAGGCAGAATCTCCCTGTCACCCTGGGTAGAGTGCCTCATAGCTGTGGGTGGCCTCATAGCTCACAGCAACCTCAAACTCCTGGGCTCAAGGGATCCTCTTGCCTCAGCCTCTCGGGTAGCGGGGACTACAGGTGCCTGCCATAACACCCGGCTAGTTTCAGAGACGGGGTCTCACTTTGCTCATGCTCAGGCAGGTTTTACACTCCTGAGCTCAAGTGATCCACTTACCTCGGCTTCCCAGAGGGGATTACAGGCATGAGCCACTGTACCCAGCCTAGGGTACAGTGATTTAACAGACATTACAAAAAAGAAGAGAAAAGAATTAAATGCCAACATGTCACAAGTCCAACAAGCCACAAAAACAAAAAGACAGGGAAAAACCCAAAGAATTTATATCAGATAAATATATCTATATTTTATACATCAGAAATGTCTGATTTTGGCTCAGCGCCTATGGCTCAAGTGGCTAAGGTGCCAGCCACATACACCTAAGGTGGCGGGTTCAAATTCAGCCCGGGCCCGCCAAACAACAATGACACCTGCAACCAAAAAATAGCCGGGCGTTGTGGCAGGTTCCTGTAGTCCCAGCTACTTGGGAGGCAGAGGCAGGAGACTCGCTTGAGCCCAGGAGTTGGAGCTTGCTGTGAGCTGTGATGCCATAGCCCTCTACCCAGCGGGACAGCTTGAGGCTCTGTCTCAAAAAAAAAAAAAAGAAATGTCTGATTTTAATAGACATTTACAGAACATCCCACCCAACAACTACAGAATATACATTCTTTTCATCAGCACATAGAATATTCCCCAAGATAGAATAGACCACATATTAGGTCACATATTAGGTCAAAAATAAGTTTTTGAAAATTTGAAATAACTGAAGTTATATCAAGTATCTTCTCAGACTATAATGCAATAAAGCTAGAAATCAATAAGAAGAGGAACTTCGGAAACTATAGAAATATAAGGAAGTTAAACAACATGCTCCTGAACAACTGACAAAACAAAGAAATAAAGACATAAGTTTAAACATTTTTTTGAAATGAATGAAAATGTAACACACATACCAAATCCTGTGTGATACAGTAAAAGCAGGGTTGAGAGGAAAATTTACAGCATCATGCCTACTCTAAAAAAGTAGAAAGATCACAAATTAACAATCTAACATCATACCTCAAAGAACTACTAAAGCGAGAATAAACCCAACCCAAAATTAACAGAAGAAAAGATACAACAAAGAGCAGAGCAGAACTAAATGAAATAAGATACCAAAAATACTATACAAAGAAACAATGAAATAGAAAGTTGGTTCTTGGCCCCACATGGTGGCTCATGCCTGTAATTGTAGCACTCTGAGAGGCGGAGGCAAAAGGATTGCTTCAGGTCAGGAGGTCAAGATCACTCTGAGAAAAGCAAGACCCCCTCTCTACAGAAAACAGAAGAATTATCTGGGTGTGCTGGTGGGTGCCTTTAGTCCCAGCCACACAGGAGGCTAAGGCAAGAGGATCGCTTGAGCCCAGGAATTTGAGGTGAGGTTGCTGTGAGCTAAGTTGAGGCCTTGCACTCTACCCAGGGCAACAGAGCAAGACTTTGTCTCAAAAAACAACACAAAACAAAACAAAAAACACCTGGCGGTGCCTGTGGCTCAGTGGGTAGGGTGCCAGCCCCATTTACCAAGGGTGGCAGGTTCAAACCTGGCCCCAGCCTAACTGCAACAAAAAAATAGCCGGGTGTTGTGGCAGGCACCCGTAGTCCCAGCTACTCAGGAAGCTGAGGCAAGGGAATCACCTAAGCCCAAGAGCTGGAGGTTGCTGTGATCTGTGATGCCACAGCACTCTACCGAGGGTGATAAAGTGAAACTGTCTCTAGAAAAAAAAAAAATAAAAAAATACAATTGCTAAACCACTAGCCAGACTCACCATTAAAGGAGAAGATGTAAATAAAGAAAACCAGAGGCCAGCACCCTGCCTTTCTTCCTTTGGGATGCCACACCATCTCTTAATCCTTCTCTCTCTTTCATCCCCCCTCACTCTGTCCTTCTAAAATCTAAAATAACTCTTCAATTAAAAAATCAGAAATTAAAATGGAAACATTACAATGAATACCACAGAAATATAAAAAATCATCAAAGACTATGATGGGCCACTTATAAGCTCATCATCTACAAATCCCAGAGGAAATGGACTAATTCTTATACAACCTCCTGAGATTAAACCAGAAAGAAACAGAGTTCCTGAATGGACCAGTAATGAGTAGTAAGATTCAATCAGTAATAAAAAAACTCCCAACAAAAACAAAAGCTGAAAACCACACAAAAAGACTGGAAAAACAGGATGGTGGGTAGGGCACTGGCCCCATATACCGAGGGTGGTGGGTTCAAACCTGCCCCAGTCAAACTGCAACAACAACAAAAATAGCTGGGGGTTGTGATGAGCTCCTGTAGTCCCACCTACTCGGGAGGCTGAGGCAAGAGAATCACCTAAGCCCAAGAGTTAGAGGTTACTGTGAGCTGTGATGCCACAGCACTCTACCAAGGACAACAAAGTGAGACTCTGTCTCTAAAAAAAAAAAGACAGGAAAAACAAAGAATTTATAAAGCAACTAGAAACCAATTAACAATACAACTAGAGTAAATCAATATTAACCTGAATGTAAATTCACAGCCTAATTCTACCATATGTACAAAGATGAACCAATGATAACCATACTGAAACTATTCAAAGATTGAAAAGGAGGGAATCCTCTGTAACCATTCTATGAAGCCAGTATCACCCTGACACCAAAGCTAGGAAAGGATCTAACAAAATAAAAACTATAAATTATCATCTCTGATGAACATAGACACAAAAATCCTCATAAAACACTAGCAAACCACAGGCGGCACCTATGGCTCAGTGAGTAGGGTGCCGGGCCCATATACCAAGGGTGGCAGGTTCAAACCCGGCCCCGGCAAAAACTGCAACAGAAAAATAGCCGGGCATTGTGGCAGGCGCCTGTAGTCCCAGCTACTTGGGAGGCTGAGGCAAGAGAATCGCCTAAGCCCAGGAATTGGAGGTTGCTATGAGCTGTGTGACGCCTTGGCACTCTACCAAGGGTGACAATGTGAGACTCTCTCTAAAAAAAAAAAAAAAAGGAAACCTAGCAAACCAAATCAAAGAGCACATCACAAGAATAATTCATCACAGTCAATGGGTTTCATCCCAGGAAGGCAAGAATGGTTCAATAAATGTGATTAACATCAAAAACAGAATTAAAAATAAAAATATGATCATCTCACTAGAAGTAAAAAAAATCATTTGATTATATTCAACATCACTTTATGATAAAACCCCTCAAAAACGTGGCATAGAAGGAACACACCTCAAAATAATAATAGCCGTATAAGAAACCCACAGCCAACATCTCAAATGGGGAAAAGTTGAAAGCACAGCTTATCAGTACAGGAACAAGATTAGGGTGCCTGCTGTATTTGGCATAGTACTGAAAGTACTAACCAGAGCAGTCAGTCAAGAGAAGAAAGAGAAGGTATCCAAGTTGGAAAACAAGAAGTCAAATGCCTCCTTGCTGATATTATGCTCTTACATCTAGAAAATACTAATGACTCCCCAAAAGACTACTAGATTTGATAAATCAATTTTGCAGTCTCAGGTTATAAAGTCAGTGTACAAAAATGAACAGCATTTCTACTCACCAACAACAATCAAACAGAAAACCAAATCGAGAACTCAATTCTGTTTACAATAGCTACAAAATAAAATACCCAGGAATAAATTTAACCAAAGAACAAAGTCTCAGGTGGTGCCTGTGGCTTGAAGGAGTAGGCCACTGGCTCCATATGCAGGAGGTGGTGGGTTCAAACCCAGCCCCTGCCAAAAGCTGCAAAAAAAAAAAAGAACAAAGTCTCGGGTTATAAAGTCAGCATGCAAAAATCAATAGCATTTCTACACACCAACAACCACTAAAGTGGAAACAAAATCAAGAACACAATTCTGTTTATAACAACTGCAAAATGAAATACGCAGGAATGAATTTAACCAAAGAGGATAAGGAGAGCTACAAATCTCCGATGAAAGAAATTGTAGATGAGGGGCAGTGCCTGTGGCTCAAGTGGGGCCAGTGCCCTACTCCTTGAGCCACAGGCACTGCCCCCATATACTGGAGGTGGTGGGTTCAAACCC
>NW_003852453.1:256510-259681 GCF_000181295.1 Otolemur garnettii
AAAGAAAGAAAGAAAGAAAAACATCCCATGCTCATGGATATGAAGACTCAATATTGGTAAAATGATCATATCACTCAAAGCAACCTACAGATTCAATGTAATCCCTGTCAAAATACCAATGTTATTTTTCAAAGAATTAGAAAATTCTAAAATTCCTATGGACCCTAAACTAATCAGTATAGCCAAAACAATCCTCAACATAAAGAACAAAACTAGAGCCATCACATTACCTCACTTCAAATTATACTATTAATACCTATAACAGCCAATATAGTATAAAAGCAGGCACATATATCAATGGAACCGAATAGAAAACCCAGAAATAAAACTATGCACCTACAACCAACTGGTCTTTGACAAAGCAGGCAAAAACATACTCTGGGGAAAGTATGCCTTTTCAGTAAAAGGTGATAGGAAATATTTATTTATTTGAGACAGAGTATCCACTATGTCATCCTCGGGTAGAGTGCCCTGGCATCATAGCTCACAGCAACCTGAAACTCTTGGGCTTAAGTCATTCTCTTGCCTCAGCCTCCCAAGTAGCTGGGACTCCAGGTGCCCGCCACAATGCCTGGCTATCTTTTGGTTGCAGTTGTCACTGTTGTTTAGCAGGCCCGGGCCAGGCTTGAACCTGCCAGCCTCGGTGCACCTGGCCAATGTCCTATTCACTGCGCTACGGGTGCCAGTGAATAGGAAATTCATATAGCCATATGCAGAATAATAAAACTGGATCCCTGTCTCTCACCATATACAATAAAGACTTATAAATATAGCACCTAAAACCAAAAATATCCTAGAATAAAATCTAGGATTGACATTGGTCTAGGCATAGAATTTATGACTAAAATCCCAAAAGTAAATGCAACAAAAATAAAAATAGATAAATGGGACCTCTTTAAACTAAAAAGCTTCTGCATATCAAAAGAAATAATCACAAAAGTAAACAAACAACCTGGAAGATGGAAGGAAGTATACACAAACTATGTCCGACAAAGACTAATACCCAGAATCTGTAGGGAACTCAAATAACTCAACAGATAAAAAACAAACAACCTCATTAAAAAGTGGGCAAATGGCTATGACAGGCATTTTCAAAAGAAAATATACAAATGGCCAGATAACATATGAAAATATGTCCAACATCACTAATCATCAAAGAAATGTAAATTAAAACCACAATGAGATGGCTTGGCACCTGTAGCACAGTGGTTACGGCACCAGCCACATACACCGAGGCTTGTGGGTTAGAACCTGGCCCAGGCCAGCTAAACAATGACAACTGTAACGAAAAATACCGGGTGTTGTGCCAGGCACCTGTAGTTCCAGCTACTTGGGAAGCTGAGGCAAAAGAATCACGTAAGCCCAAGAGTTGGAGGTTGCTGTGAGCTGTGATGCTACGGCACTCTACCCAGGGCGACAGCTTGAGAGACTGTCTCAAAAAAATAAAAAAACCCACAATGAGATGCCATCTTATTCCAATTAGAATGATTATTATTGAAAAGTCAAAAGCCAAAATATGTTGGTGCAGATGCAGTGAAAAGAAAACACTGAAACACTGTGGGAATGTAAATTAGCTAGGGAGATTTCTGAAAGAATTTTCTGAAAGAACTACATGTAGATCTACCATCTGATCCTGTAATCCCTGTATATCCACTCAAAGGAAAAAAATCATTACATCAAAAAGATACCTGTACTCATATGTTTATTGCAGCAAAATTCACAGTTCCAAAGATACAAAATCAACTGATGAGTAGATAAAAAATGTAATGTGTGTGTATATATTATGTATGAGATATGACAATTAAGTTCACAAAATCATCCTAGAAAAAGTGCTACATACCTCATTACTGAATATCTCTACGGTCACCTTCAGAGTATTCCCTTTGGGTAGTTATGCACTGACACCAGCACCTAGTCCACCCTTCAAAGCAATTTAGAAATTCTTTTCCTGAAACAGCTATCAGAGCTGTAGTTGTATTACCTTTGAGCAAATTTGGGGGCCAGATCAGATGAGTAGGGCGAGTGTTCCAATAGTTATTTGTTTACTGGCTAAAAACTCCCTCACAGATAGTGCTGTGTGTGCTGGCACATTGTTGTGATGCAAGAGCCATGAGTTGTTGGCAGACAGTTCAGGTTGTTTTCGTCTAAGTTTTTTTTGAGACAGAGTCTCAAGTTGTCACCCTGGGTAGAGTGCCATAGCATCATAGCTCAACCTTCAACTCTTGGGCTCAAGTGATCCTCTTGCCTCAGCCACCTCAGTAGCTGGGAGTACAGGTGCCTGCCACAATGCCCAGCTATTTTTTAGAGACAGGGTCTTGATCTTGCTCAGGCTGGTATTGAACTCCTGAGCTCAAGTAATCCACCCCCCTTCAGCCTTCTAGAGTACTAGGATTATAGGCCTGAGCCACCACACCCAGCTAGATACACTTTAAAAAATATTTTAATGTCCCTGGAATTAGAATGTATCTTAGAAATCAGTGGTATCTAGCAATTAAATAGAATGTTTTCTCTTTTTCCATTGTTACATAAAATAATGGCATGTCTTACAATCAATGGAAACTTTGATTTGATTTGATGAAGTGTGTGACATACAGATGAAGCAAATATGGCAAAAATATTAACAGTTGTTTACATGGTGAGCATAAGAGTATCTTACTTTTCTATGAGTTTTACATTTTTCACATGTGAAATTTACTAAATATATAAGTAAACAAAAACATGGCTGGGAACAGCGGTAGACACCTGGAATCTCTGCAATTTGGGAGTTTGAGGCAGGAGGCTTCCTTGAGGCCAAGAGTTTGAGACAAGCCTGAACAACATAGTGAGTCCCCATCTCAGCAAAAAATTCTAAAAATGAGCCAAGCACAATGGCATGCACCTGTAGTCTTAGCTACTCAGGAGGCTGAGGCGGGAAGATGCCTTGAGCCCAAAAGTTTGGGGCTTCAGTGAACTATGATTATGTCACTGTGCTCCATCCAGCTTTTATTTTTGTTTACTCTGTTTCCCCAACTTATTCAAAAGCTGAGAACCTCTGTACTCTGTGTACTGAGGCAGCAAGAAAGGGGAGCCGGGGCAGCACCTGTGGCTCAAAGGAGTAGGGCATCGACCCATATACCAGAGGTGGTGGGTTCAAACCCAGCCCCGGCCAAAAACTGAAAAAAAAAAAAAAAA
>NW_003852453.1:261086-261908 GCF_000181295.1 Otolemur garnettii
CTATGACGCCACAACACTCTACCAAGGGTGACATAGGGACGCTCCATCTCAAAAAATAAATAAATAAATAAAATAAAAAGATGTGTGGAGTGATATCTGCAAGATGATACACTAAAACGTTCCAGGCCCTTATTCCCCCAAGGAAACATTAAACAAAGAAGAAACCGACCTAAGTAACTTAATAGGAGCTTTGGAATCAGTCATAGATCTGTGGCAACCAAGTGAATGCCTGTTCAAGAGAAAACCACATTCACAGTGGAGGTTATATGGCATTTTAACTCAGTCTTACCCTCCTTGCTTGTCATGGTGTGGCTTATAGGAAACAGTTGGCCTGGTCTCTAGTATACTTTTTTGAACCCAAGAGAGGAGAGTAGGCCTAATTTTCAGTGTTCTAACCTGTAAAGAGGATTCCTTGGTTGGCTCTGTCACCTGTTACTTAACGTGGAGCTCAGATGGCCAAATGCAACACAGCTCAGCTAGAAAAAGCTGTAAGAAGCAGGAGGCATAGCTTATGAAAGCGATAAGGGACTACAGATCTGCAGATACCTAGGACAATAGATTACTGATTGAGGAATACAAAATCACTGATTGAGCTACTGTGTATACGGGGGAATTGAAGGTGAGAGAAAGAACACACATGGAACCAGGGAAGACGCATACCTACAAAAGGCCAATGAAAATCATAAGCCTTCACGATAGGCTAATTAAAGAAGGTCTTCTATTGCACAAACCCAGTCTGTAAAGATTGGGAGAGGAGGCTGTTTCATATGCCAAATTTTCAACCAAAGATCATAAGACATACAAAGAAACATCAAAGGGTGG
>NW_003852453.1:261928-262878 GCF_000181295.1 Otolemur garnettii
AAAAAAAAAAACAAAGAAACATCAAAGGTGGCCCATCTAAAAGACCAAAATAAATCTCCAGAAACTATTTCTGAAGAAAATGCACCAGACTTACTAGACAAAGAATTTAAAACAACTGTCTTAAATATGTTATGTTCAAAGAGCTGGTTAAAACAGGGATGGCCAGCCTTCTTTAATTTCTGCTGCCCATTAGAATCATAATAATTGCCCATAGTAAATACACAAACCTAACAAAAGGGTGGTTAAAAAAAAAGTCCATCATACTTCTTGTGATATTTGATACCAGAGATAAGTAAAAAGCCCTCACGAAATCAGCATGTGGCCATAGGTTCTGAGAAATCCATCATTAGGTAACTTTGTCATGTGTGATCTCCATAGAGTGTACTTATACACACTTAAATGGCATAACCTACTGTATACCTAGGCCTATACCTAGGCCTATTTCTCCTCAGATACAAACCTTGATAGCATGTCACTGTATTGAATACTGTAGGCAATTGTAACACAACAGGTATCTGTATATCTAAACATATTTAAGGCTTGGCACCTGTGGTTCAAGCAGCTAAGGCACCAGCCACATACATCTGAGCTGGTGGGTTCAAATCCAGCCCAGGCCCGTCAAACAACAATGACAGCTGCAACTGAAAATTAGCCGGACGTTGTGGTGAGCGCCTGTAGTCCCAGCTACTTGGGAGGTGGAGGCAGGAGAATCGCTTGAGCCCAGGAATTGGAGGTTACTGTGAGCTGTGATGCCACAGCACTCTACCCAGGGCAATAGCTTGAGGCTCTGTCTCAATAATAATAATGATAATGATAATAAACATATTTAAACACTGAAAAAGTAAAAATGTGGCATTATCATTTTATAGCACTACCATTGCATATGCAGTCTGTCCTCAACTGAAATGTCCTGGGCACGTGACTATATTTTAAAGGGCTGAAAGAAAAAA
>NW_003852453.1:263511-275061 GCF_000181295.1 Otolemur garnettii
AAAAAAAAAAAAAAAAAATTTATATCTTTCAAAAACAAGGCAGAAATGAAGACATTCTAGGTAAACAAAAGCGAGGAAGTTCATTAGAAATGCTGAGTCTTTCCAGTTGAAGTGAGATGGCACCAGACTGTAACTCAGAACAATAGAAAATCTGAAGTTCTACAGTCAAGGTAAATGGGTGAACAAGTACAAAAACCAGCATTCCTGTGATTTTAGTTTGTAACTATGCTTAAGAGTTAGTGAACACATCCATGTGCTGGGGAGGACCAAGAGGGGGCATAGAAACGCTCCCACCCTCCCATACCTTGCTCTATACATCTCTGATTGAGTTTTGTCCTTCATAATAAAATTTTATTTTATTTTATTTTTTATAATAAAATTTTAATTATAATTATAGCACTTTTTTGAGTTCTGTCATTATAGCAAAGTATTGACCCTAGGCTGAGTCATGAGAATGCTTGAATTTTTAGTCTGCTGGGCAAAAGTGTGGGTAGCCTGGGGCCCCCACTGCAGGTGGCACCTGACGTGCAGGGCAGTCTTGTGGGGCCAAGCCCTTAACCCAGGGAGTCCTAAGTTTAAGTCTTAGCATTGTTACACTTAGCTCTGTAGCACAACCTCTCTGAATATCAGTTTGTCTAGCTATATAATGGAGATAATAGTATGCCACAGGGCTGTTCTAAGGCATCTCTGAGATAAGGCAGTAACACGCTTAGCACAGTATCTGGCACATTAAAAGTGTTCAAGAAATATTAACTGTAAGTATAATAATATTATTAATAAAGAAAGCTTCTTGCTAGGCCTACATGGTTCTAAACACAAATCATAGATAATATCCTAGGTAAATATTTCTGCCTGTTTTTTCAGCAATAAAATAGGAAAGAGGTTTCCCTTCTTCCTGCAGACACAGAGGTATCTGAAGAATGAGTAAGAACAAGAATTTAAAATATAGGCTCAGTGCCTGTAGCTCAAGCAGCTAAGGCACCAGCCACATACATCTGAGCTGGAGGGTTCGAATCCAGCGTGGGCCTGCCAAATAACAATGCCAACTACAACCAAAAAAAAAAAAAAAAAAAAGCCAGGCATTGTGGCAGGTGCCTGTAGTCCCAGCTACTTGGGAGGCTGAAGCAAGTGAACCACTTAAGCCCAGGAGTGGGAGGCTGCTGTGAGCTGTGATGCCACAGCACTCTACCCAGGGCGACAGCTTGAGGCTCTGTCTCAAGGAAAAAAAAAAATTCAAAATACAAAAGAATAAATGGGAACTACAAAACATAAGGGCTTATGGTATTGCATAATTATTTTTTCTCCTATGTTTCTAAGTCCCAAAACTATTCCAAGAACTTTGCTAGATGAAAGAAATCTGTGGCTTTATGGAAATATCTGTGAAAACTTGACAAGTAAATCAACTGGAGATATTGATTTGAGCCACTGCTTAAGATTTTGTTTGTGTGTGGGCAGTGCCTATGGCTCAAAGGAGTAGGGCGCCAGCCCCATATACCGGAGGTGGCGGGTTCAAACCCGGCCCCAGCAAAAAACTGAAAAAAAAAAAAAGATTTTATCTATGTTTTCAGGTACTCAGTAGCTGAAGTCACTGAGCTCACTGCTAAGGATTCTCTATGGGCCCTGTGGGCTGCTTCTGAAATCATTCCCACATGTCCTGCACACACAAGTAAAAGTTAAAGAGCCCTCATATCTCTGTAAGACCAGGAAGCAAGAAATCAGGGATATGGAAAAACAAACACACCCCAAATGCAAGGCTTTATTTGTTCATGAAGCTTATATAATTGTTCTTTCTCCCTCACTCTTCTACCTTTTCTCTCTATTCTCCAACGCCGCCGGACTTAGGTGGGCTGCTAAGACTGAAACATGCCCACCTCTACTTCGAAATGTTATTAATGCAATACTGAATGGTAAATGTCATTTTTGTAAAATATCTTTATTCAATTTCAATATCTATAAATCACATAAATTCTCAACATGCCAGTTGTCTGTGTGTAGCTTAGCTTAGTATCACAAGTTCATCTGTAACCCACTTTGCAAGTCATATTCAAAGCTTTCTGATACACACATCCTGGCTATTACCACACCTCAACTAATATTTGTTTGTTAGGCAATGATTTGCTTCCAAGAGACTCAGAGCAGGTGGGATCTCAATGAAATTTTTATAACCTCCTAAAAATTTGAGCCTAAATTAAAAATAAAAAAAGCAAAGAGAAGGCTGGGTGGTAGCTCACACCTGTAATTCTAGCATTCTAGGAGGCTGAAACACGCGGATGGCCTGAGCTCACAAATTCAAGACCAGCCTGAGCAAGAGTGAGACCCCATCTCTAAAAACAGCTGGGCACTGTGGTGGGCACCTGTAGTCCCAGTTACTCAGGAGTCTGGGGCAAGAGGATCGCTTGAGCCCAGGAGTTTGAGGTTCCTATGAGCTATGGCACCCCAGCATTCTACCAGGGCAACAAAGTGAGAGTTTGTATAAAAAAAAAAAAATTCTTGAGATTTACATTGTTTTCCTTCTACAATTATCTTGCATTATACAGGGAATCCTTGTTCATTTTTTAAATGTGGAAAATATACATAAAATTAACCATTTTAATTATTTTTTGGTGTACATTTCAGTGGCATTAAATATATTCACATTATTGTGCAACCATCACCAGCATTCATCTGTAAAACGTTTTCATTGTCCCAAACTGAAACTGTTAACTGCCCATTCCCCTGACCCTGGCCCTCCATAACCTCTAATTTCTGTCTCTATGCATTTGCCTAGTCAGGTACTTCATGTAAGTGGACTCATAAAATATTTGTTCTTTTGTGTCTGATACTTCACTTAACAAACATCCTTAAGTTTCATCTATGTCATAGTATGTGTCAAAATTTCCTTTCTTAAGGCCAATTAATATTCCCTTGTATGTGTGTTCTAGGTTTCATTAATCTGTTCGTCTGTTAGTGGACATTTGGACAGCTTTCTCCTTTGGCTACTGTGATAATGCTGCTATAAGTTCTGGCTTTTGACTCTTTTGTATATACACCCTGAGAAGAAATTGCTAGATCATATAGCATTACTATGCTTTTTCTTTGGGGGGTGGGGACAGAGTCTCACTATGTTGCCCTCAGTAGAGTGCCTTGGTGTCTTAGCTCACAGCAACGTCTCAGGCTCAAGTGATTCTCTTGCCTCAGCTTCCCAAGTAACTGGGACTACAGGCGCCTGCCACAATGCCTGGCTATTTTTTTGTTGCAGTTATCATTGTTGTTTAGCTGTCCTGGGCTGGGCTTAAACTCACCAGCCTCACTGTATGTGGCTGGAGCCCTACCCATTGAGGTATGGGCGCTGCCCACTATGCTTATTTTTTAAGATTAATTTTTAAAATGTATTCTTTCTTTCTTTCTTTCTTTTTTTGTAGAGACAGAGTCTCACTCTATCACCCTTGGTAGAGTACTGTGGCATCACACAGCTCACAGCAACCTCCAACTCCTGGGCTTAAGCGATTCTCTTCCCTCAGCCTCCTGTGTAGCTGGGACTACAGGTGCCCAACCCAACACCCAGCTGGTTGCAGTTTGGCCAGAGCCCGGTTTGAACCCACCACCCTCGGTATAGGGGGCTGGCGCCCTACTCATTGAGCCAGAGGTGCCACCCTAAAATGTAATATTTCTTAAAACTTTGAAAATACCATAAGCCACAGTCCCTGACTCCTAAGTCTTACAAGTCTAATGTTACAGCCTTGTCTTTACATTGGTAAACTTTAGCTCTCAGGAGCAGGTCTCATAAACAGAATCTCTCTCCCTGACCTTCTCCTGCCCTCCTTTCACCTGCCCAAGGCAGGACTCTAATCTGATTGTGAACAAGAGACTCTCACCCCTGAGTGGGTCTTACTCTATCCCCTAGAAGAATGGAATGTTACAATGGAGGCCAAAGAAAGTCTAAACAGGCCCTACTGGGTTTAGATCATGCACTTTTGGTCCAGTCACATTTCTACCTGGTTGTCAATCATGCCTATGTAATGACACCGCCATAAAACCCTCAAATGACTAGGCCTGGAGAACTTCTGGACAGCTGAACACGAAGAGGCAGCTGGAGGGTGACACAGCAGGGAGGGTGAGGAAGCTCTGTGCCTTTCACCACACCATGCCCTGTGCATCACTTCATCTGTGTCCTATATAACAAACCAGCAAAGGTAGGTGTTTCCCTGAGTTCTCCGAACTGCTCCAGCAAATTAACAGAGGGGGGCTTGAGAATTCCAATTTGAAACCAGCTGGGCATAAGTTTTGGGGGGGGGGCTCAGGCTTGTGACTGAAGTCTGAAGGGAGGGACATGTCTTGGGTTCTGCTCCCTCACCCCATGAGGTCTGCCACTGTCTTTAGGTTAATGGTGTCAGAATTGAATTGGAGGAGACCCAGCTACTTTTCACTGCTTGTTGGTAGGTGAAAAAAAAGGACACATTTGGTCACAGATGTGCTTATTGTATGAGAGCAGAGAAAAAACAGTTTGAATTTTTCCTAAAATAATTGTGTATCCTTTCAGATTTTTTCACCTACCCAAATTTCCATAAGAAAAATAAAATTTAAAAGTATTATCTCTAAGGGCAGCACCTGTGACTCAAAGGAGTAGGGTGCTGGCCCCATATGCCGGAGGTGGTGGGTTCAAACCCAGCCCTGGCCAGAAACTGCAAAAAAAAAAAATTATCTCTAATCCTCTCGGCAACTCTCAGAAGCAGGTACTATCGTCACTCTCTCTAACAGACGAGGGGTCCAAGGCTCAATGAGCTTTGCAGATGTGACCCAGAAAATCAGTCAAGTTGCAAGGTTCTCAGGAGGCTGAGAACCTTGATTTACTCTTCAAGGTTCTCAGAAGAGCAGTTAACTTGGAAATCAAGGAGAAATGTAGGCAGTTCTGCATACAAGGGGGCTAAAGCTGAAAGGGGGAATGGCCTGGATCGCACACAAGATTAATTACAAATCTGGAAGAATTCAGACCTCCCTGATCTGGTTTCTCCCCACTGTGACAAGCCCAGCCTAGTCCTGTCCCGGTGTTTCTCAAACTTTGGTGCGCATCAGGATCCTGATTAAAGGAAAATTCCTGGGCCAAACCACCCCTGGAATTTCAGAACCCTGGGACGAGACTCTGGAATCCGCATTGTAAGCAAACACTCAGGTGATCCTTGGACACTTTCAAATCACTGCCCTAGACCATAAGCCAAGGCATTTGATTCTTGAGAGCCCACTACTTTTTCCTGGGCTTCTCAGTGAGCAAGGGCCTAAGTTGCCCTTGAGAGAATTGCCCAAGCACTCAGCTCAAGCATTATCTGGTAGTCTGGGAGGTTAGCTGTGCCCACAGTGCCTGTCTGCTCTTCTCAGAAGGCTCTCTCACTTTCTGTTCTGCCCTGTGGTTATTCATGAACCACCTCCAAGGACTGTCTAGTCTTGTACTCTTGGAGCCTCCTTTACCACACTTACCAGGCCATGCCCATCTGCTGGACTGCAAATACCTGGGGAACAGGGGCCGAGCAGAATCTACTTCCTCATTCATTCAACAACAATTTGCAGGAAACCTATGTGCCAGGTAGTAGGCTAGGTGCTGAGGAGGTGGGAGTCTACTTCCCATCTCAAGCCCCCTCCTTTTTTAAATTTTATTTTTTATTTTTATTTTTTTAGAGACAGAGTCTCACTTTGTCACCCTCGGTAGAGCGCTGTGGCGTCACAGCTCACAGCAACCTCTAGCTCTTAGGTTTAGCCAATTCTTTTGCCTTAGCCTCCCGAGTAGCTGGGACTACAGGTGCCCGCCACAATGCCCAGCTGTTTTTTTGTTGCAGTTTGGCTGGGGCCAGGTTTGAACCCCCCACCCCTCAGTATATGGAGCTGGTACCCTACCCACTGAGCCACAGGCACCGCCTGCACGCCCCCTTATCTAGGCCAACATCAGACCTTGTTGGTGCCACATTTATCCTCCCATATCCTCCATGCAGCAGAATTTAAAACAAATCTGATCATAGCACTCTCCTACATGAAGCTTTCTAGAGGTTTCCAGTCATTCTTAGGGTGAAGACCCTAGAGGCCGTGGCCTTCCTGTCACAACCTGTGACTTCTCTCTGGCTCTTGTCCTCTATTCCTGCCATCCTTTTTTTTTTTAGACAGAGCCTCAAGCTGTCCCCCTGGGTAGAGTGCTATGGCATCATAGCTCACAGCAACCTCTAACTCCTGGGCTCACGCGAGTCTCCTGCCTCAGCCTCCCAAGTAGCTGGGACCACAGGCGCCCACCACAATGCCCTGCTATTTTTTGGTTGCAGCAGTCATTGTTATTTGGCAGGCCCGGGCTGGATTTGAACCCGCCACCTTAGGTGTATGTGGCTGGCACCTTAGCCACTTGAGCCACAGGCGCTGAGCCTATTCCTGCCATCCTTAACTGCCTTGCAATCACTCTGGCCTTCCTAGAGTTTTTCAGATCTCTCATCCATCCTGGGTCTGGAACTGTCCATCTCACCACTGACACTGAGATTGGGTGGGAGGTGCAATTTGGATGTTAGGGAGTAACTTCTCTAAGAGGAAGTAGGAGATCCAGGATGGTGGTTCAACCTATAATCCCAGTACTCTGGGAGACTGAGGAGCGAGGATTGCTTGAGCTCACAGTTTGAGACCATTCTGAGCAAAAGTGAGACTCCATCTCCACTAAAAATAGAAAAATTAGCTGGGTGTTTGTGGTGAGCACCTGTAGTCCCAGCTGCTCAGGAGGCTGAGGCAGGAGGATCACTTAAGCCCAGGAGTTTGAGGTTGCTGTGAGCTAGGCTGTCTGGACAACAAAGTGACAGAGTGAGACTTGGTCTGGGAGTTGGGCGGTGGAGAGAAAGAAAAAAAAAGAAATGAGGAAGTAGGAGAAAGCCCGATGAGGTAGGGAAAGAAAACTGCTGTAGGCTTGAAAACTCCTCAGGCCACCTGCTGGGAAGCTCTGGAGCAGTGGACCCAGCTGGACTGTGCTGTGCAAGTTGCTGAGTGCAGGCCCATTCAGTTAGGGCACAACTGCACCCTCAGGCAACACCACACTGACCAGCACTGCTGTTTCTTACCCTTCCAGGGAGGGCAAGGAGACAGCTCGCAGGCCGCTTCATCTGAGAAACCTTTGCTCAGACCTCAGAGCTCCCATAAAACTTCCTGGTTTTATGAGATGAACTTCACCTACTCAGTGGTAGGTGCCCAAGAAAAACTTGTTGGATTAAGGAATGGAGATGGATATCATGTCTCAGGAACATACGACTCTTCTGGCTGTGTATTTAAGAGCTTGCAGTGTATTTTAAGAGCTCTTATCCAGCTTACAGGGAAGGCACTCACGGTCATTTCAATCAGCCTTTGTTTCTGTCTGCTCTGCACTGCTATCAAGAAAATACCTGAGGCTGGGCAATGTACTAATGTAGATAAAAGAGGTTTTTTTGGCTCACAATTATGCAGACTGTACAAGAAGCATCATGCCAGGATCTGCTTCTGGTGAGGGCTTTAGGGAACTTCTAATCAAGGAGGAAGGTGAAGGGGGAGCAGGTGTGTTACACGGCTAGAGAAAGAACAGAGAGGATGGTGCCAGTCTCCTTTAAGAACTAACTCTTGGTGAGCTAATAAGGTGAGAACTCACTTCAGGGCACCAAGCCATTCTGAAGAGATCCACCCCTATGACCAGAACCCCTCCCAGGAGTCCCCACATCCAATACTGGGGGTTAAATTTCAACATAAGATTTGGAGGGGCCACACATGTAAACCTTATCAGGTTTTATTTTTCATATTTATTTATTTATTTTTACAGACAGAGTCTCACTTTATCGCCCTCAGTAGGGTGCTGTGGTGTCACAGCTCATAGCAACATCCCACTCCTGGGCTTACGCCATTCTCTTGCCTCAGCCTCCTGAGTAGCTGGGACCACAGGCACCCGCCACAATAGCCGGTTACTCTTTTGTTGCAGTTTGGCTGGGGCCAGGTTCATACCCTCCACCCTTGGTATATGGGGTCGGTGCCCTACCCACTGAACAACAGGTGCTGCCGTATTTTTTTTTGTTTTTTTTGAGACAGAGTCTCACTTTGTCACCCTTGGTAGAGTGCTATGGCATCACAGCTCACAGCAACCTCAAACTCTTGGGCTTGAGCAATTTTCTTGCCTCAGCCTCCTAAGTAGCTAGGACTACAGGTGCCTGCCACAATGCCCAGCTATTTTTTGGTTGTAGTTGCCTGGGGCTGGAGTCCAACCCACCAGCTCCAGTGTATGTGACTGTTGCCCTAGTTGCTGAGCTACAGGCCCTGAGCCTATTGTGAATATTTAGAAGCCTGCTCCTACCCACCCCCACCTGGCTTGGAGAACAAAATGAAAGCAAAGTTCATGCTCTTACCACCATCCTCATCATAAGTACTATCCAAAAACTTTCTTTTGTTTGTTTTATTGTTGGGGATTCATTGAGGGTACAAAGAATCAGATTACACCCTTGGCATTTGTTAGGTAAGTCCCTTTGTGTCTCACCCCCAAGAGCTGTGTCACGCACTGTGACCTCCTCACCTTCTTCCCTCCCTATCCAGAAACTTTTGGAAGGCTCAGTGCATTGCAACAGGCAGCTCAAATTTCCACCCTGAGAAAGCTATGTGCTTTGGTCCCCACATGAGTGGGCTGTAGCACTGGGTTAGGAACCACGATGCCTGCTCTCCACTCCCTTGTGCTATCTGAACAGGTCACTTAGCCTCTCTGAGCCTCACCCGTGAGGTGAGGATAACACTACCTGTACTTCTGGGCAAGAAAGTGCTTTGCAAAGTGTAAAGTGTGGTTCACAAGAAACAAGGGAGCTTTTTCTCAGAATGACACATTGGCAGAAGACACAATAGGAACACTACTTGTTTTCGTTTTTCACAATGATGACATGGGAGCCTACGTAAATGAGTTGTGTGCTGCATGTTTTCCCCAGTTGCACAAATAGATTTGTGATCAACTCTCTAAGCCCTCCCTCCCAGTTCCTGTCCCTACTGTCAGTGTCAGAGACAACAGCAAGGACATAGTGTACTGACCATGGGTGGACAGCCAGGGGCCTATATCATATGCAGGTCAAAGTTAAGCATGTTTTAGAGGTGGAGAGAGGGCAACTGGGCAAAGCAGGTGATAATGACATTGAAGACAGTGGTGATATAGAAGAACTAAACTCACCGTGGGAGTCTTTTTTTACCTAGAGATCGAATACCTGGCCATTGAGATAGAGGCTGGGAAGGAGAGTGTGGACACAGGTGCTGGGGGGTGGACCCAGTAAATGAGAAAGTCAAATAACTTTTCAGAGGCCTCAGTGGGTCAAGCCAGTTAACCAACACAGAAATACTCAGAGATGTCTTTGGTTTCTGTTGTTCTCCCTACCCTACCTCCCTCTTTATTGCAATCTATTTTTATTTACTTATCTATCTATTTTAGACAGAGTTTTACTTTGTAGCCCCTTGGAAGAGTGCCATGGCATCATAGCTCACTGTATCCTCAAACTCCTGGGCTTATCCTGCTGTCTCAGCCTCCCTAGTAGCTGGGACTACAGGCGCCCACCACAATGCCTGGCTAGTTTTTCTGTTTTCAGTAGAGACGGGATCTCTGTCCTACTCAGGCTGGTCTGGAACTTCTGAGCTCAAGGGATCCTCCTGCCTTGGCTGCCCAGAGTGCTGGGATTACAGATATGAGCCACTGCATCCCGCCCTAAGTTCCTGTATTGAACCTTCTCCGCAGCCCCATGAGGTAGGAGTTGTACGTACAGGAGAACAGGCTTCATAAAAGCCAGCATGATCTAAGTCAGACACGAAGTAAGTGGCTGTGTGCCATTGTGTACATTCAACTCACAGTCCCAGTTACTTTCTCCCATACACGGCTGTGTTTATTAAGTGCTTCTCATCCCTAACTCTCACACACTGATGTGACGGTGTGCGTTGAGGTATGGGAGCTCTGGCCTGTTTTTCTGCCTGAAAACACCCAGACTCATTGTATTTTCAAGAAGGGCAAGGGGCCACATATACCAAGGCTGGTGGGTTCAAACCCAGCCTGGGCCAGCTAAACGACAATGACAATTGCAACAAAAGAAAAATAGCCCGGGCCTTGCAGGCACCTGTAGTCCCAGTTACTCAGGAGGCTGCAGCAAGAGAATCGCCTAAGCCCAGGAGTGGGAGTTAGCTGTGAGCTGTGACTCCACAGCACTCTACCCAAGGCGACATAGTGAGACTCTGTCACAAAAGAAAAAAAAAAGGGCAAGGGGTCTTAGAGACCACTTAATCCAATTTATTTTGCACATGGAGGATCTGAGGCCCAGAGAGACGTGACCTCTCCCCAACGGGTCAATTTCGTGTCCCCACGAGCCCGGGCATCTTCTGTCCCCACTCTTTGCACCATCCTGCACCACCTCCTCGTCTTCCCCTTCTCTGGCTCTAGGTGAGCCAGGAAATCTTTTGCCTGGAGATATTTTTGCCAAAAATAATATCTACCTTCTGCTTAGCACTGATTCTTCCATAAATATTTACTGAGCGCCTACTGTGTGCCAGGAACTGTTAGAGATGCTGTGAACACAACAGGAAAGATAGTGTCCCGTCAGGGAGGAGGTGGCCAGTAGTCTCCAGACCAGATAATTTCAGATGCTAGGTTCAGATGCTAGATTCCACTTGCGGCGGAGGGTTTCCGCTGGAGGGGACAGAAGTCTGACCACCTAGTATATGGCCCTTTAATTCTCATAACAACTCTCAGGCTTAGGCTGAGGACAGATGCCTGTTTTGCTGACAAATAACCTGGCATTCAGAAGGGATCAGGGTGGCACACTCAAGTCCCTGGCTCCTGACCCCCACTTCCTACCGGCCCCCATTGGTCGGCCGCTGGCACCGTCTGGCTCTGGATGATGAAACTCAGGGCGAAGACTGCACCACGTCGAAGCTCGTGTCCTGGCAGGTGTTGGGCGGTGCGGGCGGAGGAAGGCGGGACGCACCTCCAGCGAGAAACTGCTCTACATTCGCGCACGCGGCACGGAGGACAGCCTCCGCCCGGCCCCTCCCGGTCCCCAATCCCCGCTGCCCGGACAAAGAGCCCGCCCAGCCCGGGGCAGGACCAGACGCCGGCTCCCGCCCCCCGCCCCCCGCCCGGCCCCTGCCCAGCCCCGCGCCAGGCCCCGTGGGGATGTGTGTGAGTGCGTGTCCTGCTCGCTCCATGTTGCCGCCTCTCCCGGTACCTGCTGCTGCTCTCGGGGCTGCGGGAAATGCGAGAGGCTGAGCCGGGGAGGAGGAACCCAAGCAGCAGCGGCGGCGGCGGCGGCCGCGGCGGCGGGAGGAGCCCCCCAGGAGGAGGACCGGGGTCCATGTGTCTTTCCTGGTGACTAGGATGTCGTCGGAGGAGGACAAGAGCGTGGAGCAGCCGCAGCCGCCGCCACCACCCCCTGAGGAGCCCGGAACCCCGGCCCCGAGCCCCGCAGCCGCAGACAAAAGACCTCGGGGCCGGCCTCGCAAAGATGGCGCTTCCCCTTTCCAGAGAGCCAGAAAGAAGTAAGTTGAGTGTGAGGGAGCCAGGCCGGGAGCCAGCGGCGCCGCCGGGCC
>NW_003852453.1:275081-292747 GCF_000181295.1 Otolemur garnettii
GCTTTGCGGAGCCCGGTGGTGCCGCACTTCGGTGCTGCGGCGGCGCCGGGGGTCCCGGTGACCGGGGGATGGGCGCCCGGTCCCGGAGCCAGGCTGGCACCGCTCACTGAAAGAGCCCTTCGCTGGGCTTGTGGCGGGGACGGGTGCCCGCCCTGAGCTGTGAGCGACGTGTCCCTTTTCTCTTTCTGTGCCAAGGTTTCCCTCCGAGGGTGCGATGCAGCGGGCGGCGGCATTTGTCCGGCGGGGCTGTAGCCCCCGGACCACGGGCCCCTGGGGCCGGAGTCGCAGCAGCGCGGCCGCCGAGGCCTCAGCGGTGCTCAAGGAGCGGCCCGAGCGCAGCCGGCGCGAGCGCATCCTCACCCTGGAGTCCATGAACCCGCAGGTGAAGGCGGTGGAGTACGCGGTGCGGGGACCCATCGTGCTCAAGGCCGGCGAGATCGAGCTGGAGCTGCAGCGGGTGAGCGCGGGCAGGGCCCGGGGAGGCTGGGGCGCAGAGGCCGGCAAGGAGGGGAGCCGACCCGCCGACTTTCACCCCCTTTGGTAGCTCCTCAATTCAGCCAAGCGCGGCTAAAACAAGGAGCGCCCTCCTCCCGTCCCTTCACCCACCAGTGCCCAGCACCCGGCGCAAAGGGAGGCCTCAAACACGGTTCACTTGTTGAGCTGAATTCGTCGATTGTTGAGCGACCGAGCTGTCGGGCATTGCACGCTGTGTGCCTGTCCCACCCGCGTAAACCCAAAATCCGCTGCAGGGAGGAAAACAAGCGGGTAAAATAAACAGGAGCGCTCCAGGCAGTGAACAATTAGTGCTTTCACGAAAGTAAAACGGAGGAGGGGTGGACCTGGGTGGTGGGAGGAAAGCCTCTGTAGGTGGGGGGTGTGGGGAGGCCCTCTGCAGAGCTGGGCTTGTCCCCAAGCGTTTTCTCTGCCTGAGACCTTGTGGGTCTTTGCCAGTCTTTAGTCTGACACTAGTGGGGGTATGGAGAAGGGTGAGCAGAATTCCTTCTTTAAGGCCCCTCCAGATACCCACCCCTTTGAGGACAGTCACCCAGGGGGGCCTTTAGGAACTTGGTAAGGTGGCGCTGGGACTTTCTTCACTTTGGCTGTCTGGATGACTGCGGTCTTGGCTTAAGTTCATAGCTTCATGTAAAGTGACACACAGCCAGGAGAGATTTCAGCCTCTCCACGGCCAGGGTGGCTGGGGTGGGTGTAAGAGGTGTTCCTGTAGGAGCCCATTTCTGGGTGACATTCAGAAGGCAGAGTCAAGAGGGGTTTTCTAAAAAAAGTTAACACTCCTAAGGTTTGTAAGAAGCCGATAAAGTAGTTGCCCATCTACCCAGCTGCTTACTCAAGATGGGTCTGGCCCAGAATGGGAATGGAGGGATGGGGGCTGCTCCTAGAACTGCTCTTAGAGGTACCAGATTGCAGTGTCTCAGGGTCAATTGGTCAGTTAGTGTTCCTTGAGTGCTGGAAGGAGGCCTCAGGGGTCCAAGTCACTTGGCTTTTTCCCATGGGGACTTTGGGGGTTTGGTGAACTCATGGCCTGCTGGCACCTTGTTGGGACACCCAGTTCTGCTGACTCAAAACTGCTGGACAAGTCAGAGTCCAGTACTCCTGCTGACTCCTTGCAGGGATACGTTTAAAGCTTGGCCCAGAGAAGGCTGGCTCCATTTCTGTGCCTCTCTGGCACAGAGGTGGGCAGGGGTAGAGAACACGGTTTTTACTGCTTGGATTCTTGCTGATATCTAGCAGGCTGGAGCTGGCCCTCCTTGAGGCAACAGACTGCTAAAACAAAGCTGGGATTACAGTGTTCCTGGTTTATCACGTTACAGCTGATTTCCAAGGCTGGCAGGGTGTGAAGGAATTACCTCTACCTCTTCCTAAATAGCACCTTCCTCCTTGGCTCTGTAAAGTGTGAGGATGAGGAGGACAGAGGAGTACTGACTTGATGTATTGTTCTCTGGGCCTAGCTCTGCTCCCCGCTCCCCCAGTTCTTTAGGGATTTTTAGCAGGCAGAAAACACGGGAGCATGCCAAGTGGGAGCAGTGCTGTGAGCAAATGCAGGAGGTTGGGAAGTTGTGGGCATTTGGGGAAGAGGGCTGGTACTGTTAGTAGAACACTGCCTGCTAGAGGGATGTGGGAGGCGAATGGGACAGAAAAAGTGGACTGGAGTCTTGTGTGACAGTCTGAGACCTTTATGGTGCATTTTGGTGGGACATGGGGTAGGGAGGGGGCAGAAGGATTCCAGCAGGAATGTGGCAATCCCTGCCACCAATTGCAGGTGGCAAAAGTCTCCATCCTTGGGCCAGAGGCATCCTGATTCTGAGACCCATGCTCCACACCCCCATGCCCTACTCCTGAGTTAGTTGAGAAGTTCTTTCTGTCCACCTATATCCTCTGAATGCTTTCATTCAAGCTTGTCCCTTCTCCTCCTCTTCTCACTACCTGGCTGTAGATGCTGGAGACGCAGCCCTGGCCAAACCAGCACTGCCTCATAGACCTCTCATCCTCAGGAGACAGCCTGTTTTCACTTTGCCAGCTTAAACCATGCCCCTCCAAGACAGCCATATTTCCTCAGTCATTTCTTTTCTTTAAATTTATTTTTGGTTTACCCTGACTTTACACAGCTTATTTTTCTACTCCTGTTTTAAACCATAGTGGTTAAAAGCAGACTGGTGTTATGAGGTTTGGATTAGGTTAGAGGTGAGATGGGCCAGGATTTGTAGGGAGCAGCGTGACTTGGAGTGAGTCCTGTATCTATTCTGGGCCTCAGTTTCCCTAGTGTATAAATAGAGGGAGAGTTACCTGGTTAGCCCAGGATTCTACCCCACCCTGAGAGTTTTTTCTCCTTGTCCATTTGAAAATGTCCATGGGGATCTCAGATGACCCCAGTGTCAGTATTTATGCTGCCTGCCAAGTCGTTTCACCAGGGGCTCTGCAAATAGCATGGGCTGTTTGGCTGGACGTGTGGCTCTGGTGTTTTAACTTCAGCAAGGCTCGTGGGGCTGACTCCCCATCATTATTGCTTCTCTCACAGGAAGAGTTCTCCCCCAACTCCAGCTGTGTGCTCTTCGGGAGGGCCTGCTTCTCCCTAATAGCAGGTCCAAAAGGGGGGAGAAGCTGTCTCAGCTTTTCAGATCCTGGTGTGCACTGCAGCAGCACTTAGAACGAGCTGCAGTTAAAAGGAGCTTTGAACAGACCTTGCAGTTCTTCCTCAACCTACTCTTTTTCCCTTGCTTTATTGGGAGGCAAGGATTTTGGGGACTGGCACAAGCAGAGTCAGAGGAATAAGTTGCCTTCTTCCAGTTGTAGAAGAAACACAATGGGGGTAAAATGTTCACAAGTAGGGGAGCCATCACTGCTGTTAATGTCAGTGTGAGCTATATCCAAACACAGATCTAAACAGGACGTAACAACACATGACTGTAGTTAGTGAAGAGCTAAGGTTGGAGACTCAGGATGTACCAAGTGTAGGTGGTCAAAACCAGACATTTTCTATAGAATTTAGAAAATAATTTGTGGGGTAGCCTTCCAATGCCAGTGACCCTGTACCCATCCACCCTGTCCAGATCACCATACTCTCGTCCTCGGCTCTGCGTGGTGAGCTATGGGCCCCAAGCAAGGCATTCCAGAGTTTACCCCTCCAGGATAAGGCCAATTTATTTCTCCTAAAGACTAGTTTGAGATGCTAGTGGTAATGCTTTGAGGCTAGAAGCTAATTAGAACTGTCAAGAGTCTGTTCTCAGGCTAATGAGAGTTGCTGGGGGATAAGCCTGCTGAAGGTGCCTCTCTCCTTTTTCATCTCCTGGGTCTCTCTGGATGGGGAAGGTGCTCTGTGGGGTTTTCTGTGACCTGCCTGGGCCTCTGCCTTGCTGTTGTGAATTGTCCTGTATGGAGCTCATTGAGCTTTCACCCCTGGCTCTGCCCTGCAAATGTTGGCTTGTACAGTTGACTGTCCCACACCCCCCCCAGAGTTCCGGGGCTTGCACCAGCCTTCCACTTCATGGTTAGGAAGCTCAGCCTTGTGGGCTCCCCCTGACCTTGCAATCAGGCATGTGTAGCCGGCTCCAGTTCATTTGTCCTTCCACTTCAGGACTGCACTTTGTGCTGGACCTCCGTCTCTTCAGCTGTGAAATGCATCTGTTTTCAGGGACCATAGGGTCTGGTCAGGGTTTATCTCTGGCGCCTTTTTCTGGAGCTCTCTGTAGGATTTCCTGCCTGTCCCAGCCCCATTCATTGCCCCTGTGGAGTCAGGAGGCTCGTGGTCTTTTCACATGATGCTCCCAGGGCCTGGGATGTCCTTACTCCTGTACCCTGCACCTTGCCTGAGCTCTGAAGGGCAGTGGCCATATGGGTGTTGCTCACTCCTATCACCAGGGTGTGGTGATCAATAAATCTTTGTTGAATGAGAAGTAGGTTCTTTGGGGAGTAACAGCCTTACCCAGCCTTGCACACACCACATCAAGTGACAAGAACCATCCCTTGCACAAGGAAACTGTATTGTGCCTGTTTCCCCCCAGCTTTATTGAGGTATAATTGACAAGTAAAAGTTGTATGTATAGCTGGGTGTGGTGGCACATGCCTGTAGTCCCAGCTGCTTGGAAGGTTGAGCCAGGAGAATGGCTTGAACCCTGGGGTTTGAGGTTGCTATGAGCTAGGATGACACAACAGCACTGTGGCCTGGGCAACAGAGTGAGACTCTGTTTCCAAAAAACGTTTGTATGTATTCGATGTATGCATACAGTGTAATGATGTGGTATATGTATCTATTGTGTAGGTAATAGACTGTGCAAATGATTACCATGGTCAAATTAATACATCCTCACTGTATATAGTGTGTGGGGTATATCTTATGTGTGTGTGGGAGGTGAGGACACTTAAGATTTGCTCTGTTAGGGGGGTGCCTGTGGCTCAAAGGAGTAGGGCACCGACCCCATATGCCAGAGGTGGCAGGTTTAAATTCAGCCCCGGCAAAAAAAAAAAAAAAGAAAAAAAAAAGATTTGCTCTGTTAGCAAATTTCCAGTAAACAGTACAGTATTATGGTCACCATGCTGCATGTTAGAGCCCCAGAACTTATCTCATAAGTGAAAGTCTGTGTCCTTTGACCAACATCATTCCGTTGTCCCCAGCCCCTGGCAACCACCATGTACTCTCTGCTTCTGGGAATTCAATTTTCTTGGACTCCAGGTGTCTTTCTGTGCCTACCTCATTTCACTTAGCATAATATTCTCCAGGGTCACCCAGATAGTTGCAAATGGCAGGATTTCCTTCTTTTTTATGGCAGAATAATACCCCCTTGGGCGTGTATATGTATATATGCCTGTGTATAAATACATATGTATGTGAGTGTGTGTATAGAGAGAGAGAGAAAGAAAGAGAGAGAGAGAAAGCACAGTTTCTTTATCCATTCATCTGTGAACAGACACTTGGGTTGATTCCACATCTTGGCTATTGTGAATGATGCCACAGTGTGGGAGGAGTACAGATTATCTTTTCCAGATACTGATTTCACTTCCTTGGGATATATACCTGGAAGTAAGATTACTGGATTGTATGATAGTTCTGTTTTTAGTTTTGGGGGGAACCCCTCTACTGTTTTCCATAATGGCTATACCAGTTTACACTCCCACTACCCGCGTGCAAGGGCTCCCTTTTCTCCACAGCCTTGCCAACACTTATGTTTTACCTTTCTTTGAGACTGAGTGTCACTCTTTTGCCTGGGCTAGAGACCCATGGCTTCCACCCAGCTCACAACAACCTCAGACTTTTAGGCTCATAGTGATCCACCTGCCTCAGGCTCTTGAGTAGCTGGGACTACAGGTGCCCACCACAATGCTGGCTGATTTTTCTATTTGTAGTAGAGATGGGCTCTTGCTCTTGCTTAAGCTGGTTTCCAGCTCCTAAGCTCAAGTAGTCCTCCCACCTCAGCCTTCCAGAGTGCTGGGATTACAGGCGTGAGCCTATTTTAACTTTTTCTTTTCTTTTGAGACAGAGTCTTACTTGCTCACCCTTGGTAGAGTAATATGAAATCATAGCTCACAGTAACCTCAAATTCTTGGGCTCAAGCAATCCTCTTGCCTCAGCCTCCCAAGTAGCTGGAACTATAGGTGTACAATGCTAGGCTAGCTTTTTTAGAAACGGGATCTCACTCTTGCTCAGGCTGGTATCAAACTCTTGAGCTCAGGCTATCCACCTGCCTTGGCTTCCCAGAGTACTAGGATTATGGGTGTGAGTCACCATGCCCAGCCTTCTGTTTTAACTTTTTGACTGTCCATTCTAACAAGAGTATGGTTTTTGATTTGTATTTCATTAGTGATGTTGGACATCTTTTCTTATATCTGCTGGCCATTTGTATGTCTTCACTAGAAAGCCTATCAGGACTTTTGCTCATTTTTTAATCAGACTCTTTGGATGTTTTGTTGTTGAGTTGTATGAGGTCATTATTCACATATGTTGGATATTTGGATATAAGGAACCCTTATCAGATATGTGGTTTACACACACAGTCACCTCTTGGTTAATGAATTGGTTCTGGGACCTCCCTTGGATATCCAAATCCGAGGATGTTCGGGTCTCTTATGTAAAGTGGTGTAGTTTTTGCACATAAGCTATGCACATCCTGTGTGCTTGCTGAAAACATCACTAGATTACACATAACACCTAATATTAGTGTAAATAGTTGTTGGACTAAATTGTTTAGGGAATAACGACAAAAAAATCTGTACGTGTTCAGTACAGATGCAAATTTTTTTCTAAATATTTTTAACCCATGGTTGTTTGAATCCATGAATGCGGAAGCTGAATGTGGAGGGGTGGCTCCCATTCTACATGTTGTCTTTTTGCCTTGTTGGCCACTTCCTGTGCTGTCCCTACCTGTTAAAATCACCCAGCAGCCCCGTGACCCTCATGATGAGGCAGGGTCTGGGCTGGGAAGGACAGTGCTAGGTTTCTTTTTTCTTCTCCTAGCTAACACCCTCTGAAATATGCCATCTCCAGAGCCTGGAGGCCTGCTCCCCCAATTCCTCCCTGAGCCAAGTGGTGGGAAGGGAGCCTCCCTGGGTGCGGTCTTCCCTCAGTGCCACACAGGAGGTAGCTCCAAGTGGGATGTGTGCAGGCGGATTAGGCAGGTGGACACTAGGGTGCCGAGAGGGGAAGCCAGGATGCTAGTGCTTGTCAGTCCCTTTGACCTGGCAGGGCCTTGGGGGCTGGGCTGGGTCAGGGTCACCACTGGGTGTACCTATGAGGCCTAGATGAGTCATCATAGGAAGTTGCCCAGCTCCTTGGCATTTCCAAACCGTATGGACTATATTATTATTTATTTATGTATTTATTCTTTTCCTAGCTCATTTGTGTATAACTCATGTAGACTTTGAGTACACAGAAGCAGTCTGCTCAGAACAATCTCCTCTGTACGGTGGTCCTTGGCAGGCTGGTCCCTTGCCCCTTTCAAGGAAGCCAGTTTGCTACCCTCAGCTCACCTATCAGAGCAAAGTGTCTGAAATCTGTGGGAACCATGACCCAAGGATGGAGGTGCTCAGTGTTCCCAGGCTCTGTTTCCCTGGGCACACCCTGAGCTGGTTGAGCAGTGTGGGGAAGGAGCAGCAGGACTCTTTCCTAGGCTTTATTTCCTCCCTGTCTTGGGCTGGCCCAGGGCCCACTGCTATGTATTGGTTCCTGGGCCTTACAACTGTGACAGATTACATACACTCTACCAGAGAAAGGGCAGTGCCTACACCATGGAAATCACCTGGGTTCAGCCCTCTGGGCCCAGGGACTGTTCAGTTAGGCTGCAAGAAGGCAGGAGGCCAGGAGCCCCAGTCAATGCCAGGGGGTGGGTCGGCCCACCCTTTGCACACAGTGGCTGGTAAGGGTACACCCCCCTCTCCCAACCTTCTCAGTTCCCTCCTGTGGGATGAGCCCTGGGGCCGCTCACCCGAAGCCTGAGTCTCCCCAGAGCCTGCCCCCGTAGACTGGGCACTGCTGCCCCTGCCTTGTCTCCTTAATGCCATAGCCACTCTGGCTGCCCCAGGAGTCTCTGTGTTGGCCATCCCTGAGGAACTCTGTGGAAGGAGCGCAAGGGATTCCAACTGTCCCCTTCCCCCAAGAAACATAACTTTGAGGCCCTATTTACAAAGGCCCAAGGCCATTCTGGAATGTCTTCCTCAATGTCACCCTGCTCCCAGGCTTAGGGCTGGCAAACTAGAGTCAGAAAAACTTGTTTAGCAACTGCTTTTATCTCTCAAGCCCACTGGCTTGTTTTGTTTTGTTTTTGTTTTATAGAGACAGAATCTCTGTTTTGCCCAGGCAGGTCTCGAACTCCTGGGCTCAAGGGATCCTTCCACCTTGGTCTCCCGTGGTTTATATTACTAATTTTAAAAAGGCCAAGTTTTCTTTTCTTTCTTTCTTTTTTTTTTTTGGTAGAGACAGTGTCTCATTTTATCACCCTCGGTAGAGTGCCATGGCATCACACAGCTCACAGCAACCTCCAACTCCTGGCTTAGGCGATTCCCTTGCCTCAGCCTCCTGAGTAGATGGGACTACAGGTGCCTGCCACAACACCCGGCTATTTTTTTGTTGCAGTTTGGCCAGAGTTGGGCTTGAACCCGCCACCCTTGATATATGGGGCTGGCGTCCTACTCACTGAGCCACAGGCGCTGCCCCAAACGCCAAGTTTTCTAAATTTGCTTTTATTCATACATTGCAGGAAAGGAGAAAAAAACAAGTGCCAAATTCACAGAATTATATCTTTAAGGTTTGCATTTGGGGTACCCTTGGGGCAGCAGAGCAGGAATGAGAGCCCTCCCTCCCTCTATCCTCCCTGACCCTCACAACCTTGTTCTGGGCTACCAGTGTAAGATGGTGACATTTGCTCTTAGCCAAGGGCTTTCACGCTGTTTGTTCAGGTAATCCTTTCAGCCACCAGGAAGTCCTTGAACCTGTTGTTGACTTCAGTACTTCCACTGGCTAATTCCAGGTTTATCGGGGAGCTGTGTGGAATCCCATGTTCCAGGCCCCCACAGTTCTCTGTCCAACCATGGTTTTGCCTTTGCAGCAGCTGGGCTGACCTGGAGTCCCCTTTGGTGATGTCACAAGAGCCTCCAAGTTCCTCTCTTTCCTCCATCACTCCAGCAGTGGCCTCAATTTTGCTCTTCAATCAATCTTTTCATCCTCAATGCTTTTTTTAAAAATGTGAAAGTCAGCCCACATTCTTTATCCACATTCAGCGAGGGTTGGAAGAGAATGACCCTGTGCCTTCCCTGCTGACCTTTGTCTTGCTGTGCTGAGGATACCCACTGTGTCCCTGGGCACTTACTGAAGTCTCAAGGTGGAGCTGTGCCTGGGGGCAGAGTGCAGTGCGTGACAGGGACCCTCTGTCCCTGCTGCCCCAGGATGCTGCTGAGGTCTCCTGTCTCCCTCCCTCCACACTTGCCCCAGAGCCCCCTTTCACACCACCCTGCGCAGTGACACTGTGGCCCTGCAGCTCTCCCAGTGTTTCTGGAAAGCAGGAGGAGCAGAGCATGGTAGTTAGGAACTATGACCTTGGAGTATGGCTTCCTGGGATCCAACCTCAGTACTTGTCTTTTTCAATTACGTGAACTTGAGCAGGTTTCTTAGCCTTTTGAAGCCTTAAAATCCTAATCTTTAAAATGGGATTGTACTAGTTCTTCCTCCTGGGGTGGTTGTGAAGATTACATGGGACCACGTGCATCAAAGGCTTGGCACCGTGTCTGACGCTTGGTAAAGTTCAAAATAGGGCTGCTTATTAATATCCTGTGATAACACTGGTTGGCCTCGGAGATCCAAGGTCAGAGAGTCTCTAACTAACCACCTGTTGCTGTCCCTCTGCTTAGGGCATCAAGAAGCCATTCACAGAGGTCATCCGGGCCAACATCGGGGATGCTCAGGCCATGGGCCAGCCGCCCATCACCTTCCTCCGACAGGTAAGCTAGGCTGGGAGGGGCTGGCACAGGCTTGTAGGGCCATCCATTGCTGCCTTGTCCATCCCACCCCCCTAAGTACACAGCTGGCTCCAGCATCTGGCAGGGAGGTGTCTGTGACCAGCAGCCCCACCAGTGCCCAGTGCCCTCTGGTTCTTTCCCTTGGCCCCCTCCCCTTTCAAGGTTGTTGAAAATTCTTAAACCCATTTGGGGCTGCTCTGGTGTCCTAGATGCTAAGCTTGGCTGGCAAAGGCATCAGTGGGGTAGGTGGCAGCCTAGGGCAGAGATAGAGGACCCTTGGGCTGGGAACGTGGTGTGGGGGTTCACAGTGTGGCTTCTCAGTGAGACACCTGGGCTTGAGTGCTGACTCTGCCTCTTCCAAGCAAGCAGGATTTGGAGCAAGCAGCAGAGATCAGCAGACCACCATCTGGGAGGGTGGCAGGGGACCTGCCCCATCCAGTGTCAGCACAGAGGCTGTGCCATTGTGAGTTACCTCTGAGTGACCTGGCTCCCTCCTCGGGGCTCCAGTCTGAACACCAGCCACAAAGATGCTAAAATTGGGGATTGGGGGTTGGGAAGGGGATGAGCAGGGCAGGAGGACCCCTGGGGGCAGCCTGAACAGAAGTGGGAGACTAGGAGGCTGTATGGGAGCTTTTTCTGGGAGAAGGGCTGGCTGAGGCCTATTTTAGACCAAAAAAATGGTTTAAAATAAGGTTAAGGTTCACAGGCTGGGGTGGGGAGGGACAGACACTAAGCACTGGGCACTCTGTTCCCTTTCCCCTACCCCACCCTCTGGGGTAGAGGGCTGAGAAGGGTTGAGGGGCCTCAGCCCACGGCCCCTAAGGGATTGCATGCAGGATCACAGGGAGCAGAACTGAAGTTGGAGCTGGTCTGAGGAATGTCCACTGTGTACCCCTCCCACAGCCACTGCTGCTGCCCCTCAGAGCAGGCCAGCTTCCCATGGATATCAGAGTCCCTAAGCTGGGCCCAGGGTGGGGAAACTTGAGACCAAGCAGAGCAGATTTGGCAGGGCAGGGAGGCATGAGGAGGTCAGAGGGCCCCAACATCCACAGGCTTTGGAGCAGGGGCTGAACAGGGCCTCTCTCTGCAGAGATTCACCACATGGGCTTGGGACTCCAGAATAGGCCTAGCTTTTCCTGGCTGGCAGATGTGTTCCCAGATGTAGCCCTGCTGCTGGGCACAGCAGGCCCAGCCTTTCCTGCCAGGTGCAGGCTATCTCCAGCTGTCACAAGTCTCTAATCTTTACAAGTGTTCCTGTGACAAGGGCAGACCAGATTGCTGCCCCTTACACAGATAAAGAAAAGCTGGGCACCCACCATGGTCACCTGGCTGGTCTCAGAGCTCTGAGCCCTGACCTGCCCCCAGCATACCTGGCTCAGCTCCTAAGCCTCCGGCTTAGGCTTGCCTGCTGAGCTGCAGCTTACTGGCACTTTTGCACACATTTCCTTGCATAATCCTCTTAATTTGTGAGGTTAGGGTGATTTTCTCTGTTACAGAGATGAGAAAGCTGTTCCAGTTTTCAGCTGGGGAGGAAATGGGGTCTGGGTATGGTGGGGAGCTAAGGGTGTGAGCGAGGAGGGGTCTGTGCAGTCCTGTTCCTGGCCCCTCAGCCCTGGCCTCCCACTCAGGAAACTCCTGGTTCTTGTGCTTGAGTGTGAAGCCCACTGCCCCTTTATGGGAGAATTGGGGACTTACTCAGCTTCTCAGCTCCCCTTCCAGCAGCCACGCTTGGGCCCCAAGTCTGGTCCTGGTGTATCCTGACTCTCAGCATCTCCCCTTCTGCTGTGGAGAGCCCAGTGTCCTCCCCACACACCCTGTCCCACAGGCCGAGTGCTTGCAGGGAGGTGTGCTGTGGCAGTGTCCCAAGGAGTTGTCTTCTTCCTCCTCTCTGCCCTAGAGTCCCCTGGGCCCCAGAAGTGGGGTGCTGGGAACCCAGCCTGCACCTTGTCCCCCCAGGTGATGGCACTCTGCACCTATCCAAACCTGCTGGATAGCCCCAGCTTCCCAGAAGATGCTAAGAAACGTGCCCAGCGGATCCTACAGGCTTGTGGAGGAAACAGCCTGGGTGAGGCCCCAAACTGTCAGGTCCCCCAGGGCATAAAACGAACTGTATCCCTGTGTGGGCTCACATGTTGGCCTGTGAATGAGAAGTGAGTGTGAGTGAGGGCCAGCTGGTGTGTGCGGCAGTCCTCCCCCCCACCCCAGCCCGCTTGCCTCCTGCTTGCTAAGTGACAGTGTAAGTGCAGTCTCTGGTGACTGAGTACGGTGGGTGCCAGGGCCTGCATCTTGTGAAATTTGGGTTAGACATCTGGGAACAGCTTTGTGGTTGCCAAGCCTGTCCTCAGAACAGAAAGTTTAACCCAGGGTTTGACCTCGGTGGTGGGAGGCAGGATGGAAGTACAGTGTCTGGTTTTGTTCAGGATTCTTACCGCCCCAGCTCCAAATGGGTCCCTGCCTCATTTTGGGAGGTTGTGGCCAATTGCTGGGGAAGGGTAGGGCTTTGAGACCCCTCGGGCCCCCTCCCTAGTTTCCTTCACTCTGACTATGCCAGTTCCCCTCCCATTTCATTGTGTCCCCTCAGCCCACCTTCACTCACCCCTTCTTTGGGAGCCTCCAGATAGAACGCAGGGCACCAGAGGGCTTCCTGAAAGGAGGTCCTGGAACTTGGCCACGAGCATGTGAAAATGATGATCTTTCCCCCTGTTGAGAAGTTGAGATGTTCTCTCCTTCCAGCCTCCAGGCCTCTGGCTTTCTGCTGTCTTTCACTTTCCTTACTGTTTATTTTTGTACCCTCCCCCCATTCATTGTCTGCACAGGGAATCAGCTTCCTTTGCCCTGAGGAATCCAGTTCTTAGAACTTTTTTTCTTTTTATTTTGTTTTTCTGACACAAAGTCTCAATTTGTCACCCTTGGTAGAGTGCCATGGCATCATAGCTCACAGCAACCCCAAACTCTTGGGCTCAAGTGATCCTCTTGCCACAGCCTCCTGAGTAGTTGGGACTATAGGCACCTGCCACCACTTACAGCTAGTTTTTCTATTTTTAGTAGAGATGGTTTCTCGCTCTTGCTCAGGCTGGTCTCAAACTCCTGAGCTCAGGCAGTTTACCTGCCTCGGCCTGCCAGAGTGCTGGATCACAGGTGGGAGCCATGCGTCCAGCCTTAGAGCTTCTTAGTATGAATGTCCCAGAACTTGGAGCTTAGAAGATTTATGTGACTTGTGCAGCAGGGAGTCAGCTCCCCTGGTCCCTCTGTCATCTCTCTGCCTTTCCCTTTGCTACTGTGTCCCTTTACTGAGAGCCCTGCTTACCTTTCTGACTGTGGTCATCCCCTAAGACCTCTCTCTAAGCCTGGGCACTCCTAGTGGTAGCCCTTTCCAGAAGGTGCCCCCGCTTCTGTCCATCAGCCACACATGCCAGGTCCCACACCACAGACTGGCAGAAAATAGCCCAGAGGCCTGGCCACCGGGCTCCTCTTCCTCCCACAGCCTCTGCCTGGCCCAGTGGACAAAGGTATTTCTCAGAGACCAAGGGCCTGAGACTCCTGGGAGCCCTAGCTGCGTGGGGGGCTGGGGCTTCGCCTTCTGCAACTTTGTTGCATGATGCTAAGCCTCACCAGCAGGTCTTCTAAGCTCTTGGTTGGCCAGAGCTGGGGTTGTGGATAGGGAGGCCATGTCCATGTGGGTCCCTTCTTTGGTGTCACAGAAAGAGACCAATTGGTTTTTGTGTTTTTGTGACCTGTACTGAGTTCTGTCCCAGGATCCCATCTGTGAACACAGATGAGGCAGGTGCATGCCAAGTCTCTTTCCTCCTCATCCTTCCAAGAGGAAGCACTTTGCATTCACTTCCTAGGCTGTCAGAGAAGGTAGACACATGTGCTAAAGCCTTCCACCCACTGTGGGGTCACTGCTAGGTCCTGCTTCTGCAGGTAGAGGGACAGTATGACCCTTCCTGTGACAGGGAGGCAGAGCTGTTGTCCTCTGTCCATAATGCCATGAGCAGCACTTTCTTGCCTGTGGAGGATAAAGGAACTGGAGCATGTTACTAGGCCCCAGGGCCACCCAGCCCAAGTGGGGGTTGTTAGATCTGAGATCTGTACACGATGTCTTGAAGCTTACCTAGAACATGTTGTTATCACGTCCTTTAAAATTCTTACCAGAGCTTCATTTATTTCTGTTTGACAGAGTAATTCAGTTCTCAGGATGTGTCCTGGATCTTTAATAGGATTGAGGTAAAACCTAGCACATGCCTGGGCAAGGTAGGAGCTATGTGCCCAGCGGCTCCCTGAGCACACCCTACTCTATGCCAGGTGCTGTTCTAGACACTCCAGGGCACTGGCGAATGGGAGCAGACAGGGTTTCTGTGCTTATAAAGCTCACTCTCAGATTTGGGAGAAACCAACACTTAAAAGAATTCTCATAGGCCAGGTGCAGTTGGCTCATACCTGTGATCCCAGCACTCTGGAAGGCTGAGGTGGGTAGATTACTTGAGCTTAGGAGTTTAAGACCAGTCTGAGCAAGAGTGAGACCCTGTCTCTAGTAAAAATAGAAAAATTAGCTGGGTGTTTGTCAGGTGTCTATAGTCCCAGCTACTCAGCAGTCTGAGACATGAAGATCACTTGAGCCCCAGAGCTTGAGGTTGCTGTGAGCTGGCTGATACCACCACACTCTACCCAGTGTGACAGAATGAGACACTGTCGCAAAAAAAAAAAGACAAGAATTCATATGAATACATAATCCCCAGTTTTCATGAGTTTTTAGAGCCGTAGGATTATAACGGGATTCTAATGCAGAGAGAGGTATACAGAGAAAGTGGCATTCTCCTCACTAGGAGGTTGAGGAGGAACTTACAGATGTGTGACTGACTGAAAAGCATGTGCAAAGGCCCTGAGGTTGGGAACTGAGTGAGGTTGGGTGAGTGGGTCCTGGTGCAGCAGCATTCAGTGACACTGGGGAGTTTTGCTGTGGCAGCGATGCTAGTTTTTTTTTTTTTTTTCCCTAAGACAGAGTCTCACTTTGTGGCCCTTGGTAGAGTGCTGTGATGTCACAGCTCACAGCAACCTCCAGCTCTTAGACATAGGCAGTTCTTTTGCCTCAGCCTTCCAAGTAGCTGGGACTACAGGTGCTCACCACAACGCCCAGCTATTTTTTATGTAGTTTGGCCAGGGCCGGGTTTGAACCCACCACCGGGTATATGGGGCTGACGCCCTGCTCACTGAGCCACAGGCGCCGCCCAGCGATGCTAGTTTTAAGCTCTGGGAGTTAGGTTGACATTGGGTCCTGAGCAGTAGTTTAATGAGGTATGGCCTACCAGTGGGGCAGGGGCCCTAGAGAGATGCACAGAAGAACTAGGTAGCAGCCCCTACCCTCGAGGACCAGCAGTCAACATGGCAGGAGGCTGCTGTGTAAAATGACAGGAGAGAGGGTGGGGGTGGGGGGACTCTTTAGGACAGGCCCCTGGAGACAGACTGGAAATGAGCCTTGAAGGATCAGTGTGAAACATAACACAGGATCTAAAGAAAAAGAAACCCAGGAGCCTCCTTAGAAGGGTGGAAGGTCTATGGCTCCAGAACCAGAGGACTTGCCAATGGGTGAAGGTCTGGGCATTCGAGAAGTGGCTGGGCAGGAAAAAGGTGAGTCCTTGGCTATTGTGGGATGACCAGGCCCCAAGGAGTAGAAAGTAGAGCAGTTGTTACTGTTGTTGAGATAATCTTAACTCAGTCACCCTGGGTAGAGTGCTGTAGCGTCATAGCTCACAGCAACCTCAAAATCTTGGGCTCATGGACTGGGTGAGGTGGTTCATGCCTGTAATCCCAGCATTCTGGGAGGCTGAGGTGGGCAGTTCACCTGAACTCACAGGTTCGAGACCAGCCTGAGCCAGAGCAAGACTCTGTCTCTAAAAATAGCCAAGTGTTGTGGTGGGTGCCTGTAGTCCTAGCTACTTGGGAGGCTGAGGCCAGAGAATCACTTGAGCCCAAGAGTTGGAAGTTGCTGTGAGCTATGATACCACGGCAATGTACTGAGGGTAACAAAGCAAGGTTCTGTCTCAAAACAAACAAACAAACTTGGGCTCAAACAATCCTCTTTCTCAGCCTCCCAGGTAGCTGGGAATAGAGAGTAGGGTAACAAAAGAAGGTAGAAGGATATAGGGAGACTGGGAAAGTTTCTGTACACAGTTGCTCAGAAATAACAAACAAATTTCCTAGTGAGGAAAGTGTTCTCTGACACTAGCGTTTCTACTCTCCCCACTTTTTAGTTTACAAAATACTTAAAAAGTATTTGAATACCCAAGACAAAGTAACAGATGTCCCTGTATCACCACCCAGAATTGATGCATATTAAAGTTTGTTACTTAACACGTTAGAGTCTTGGTCTAGCCACTCATTGTACAGCTGGTTTGAGGGAAAGGGGTGAATCCAGTACTGCACAGAGAGGCTGAGCAAAGCCAGGACATGTCGGTTCAGAGCTTTTGGCCATGTTCTTCCTGAACGCCTTCCTTGATACATGTTGAGTCCCCAGAGAAGAATCTACCTTCTAGAGCTGTTTTTCCTTCTGTTGGTGGTTTACAGTAGTCATAGAAGGAAGAGGCTTTTTTTAACGTGTAAAATTCAAAAAATCTTAAAAGGCATACAATAAAAAGTCTGCCTGCCTTCTCTGAGCCCCCAGAGAATTCGCCTCACTAGTTTTAGTCTTCCTCCTGAGGGATTTTGTGCATATGCAAGTAGATGTTTTCATTTTTTTTTGTGGTGGGGGAGATAGAGTTACACTCAGTTGACCTGAGTTGCCTTACAGCAACCTCAAAGTCCTGGCTCAAGTAATCCTCTTGCCTCAGCCTCCCAAGTAGCTAGGACTATAGGCATGTACCAGCAAGCCTGGCTAGTTTTTGTTTTTAGTAGAGATGGGGTTTCGCTCTTGCTCAGACTGGTCTTGAGCTCATGAGCTCAAGTGATCCACCCACCTCAGCCTCCCAGAGTGCTAGAACTATAGGTGTAGGCCACTGTACCCATCCTTTCTTTTTAGTTAAGATCTTACCCTGTTGCCTAGGGTAAAATCAGTGATGTCATCGTAGCTCAGTGCAGCCTCAAACTCCTGGGCTTAAGCAGTCCTCCTGTCCTAGCCTTCCCAGTAGCTGGGACTGGAGGTCCATGCTACCATGCCTGGCTAATTTTTCTGTTTTTTGTAAAGATGGGTCTCACCATGTTGCCTTAGGCTGGTCTTAAACTCCTGGCCTTGAGCAGTCCTCCCAACTTGGCCTCCCAAAGTACTAGGATTACAGGAGTGAGCCATCATATGCAGCCCTCCAATTTATTTGTAAAAACATAAATAGTGGCCTAACATTTAAAAAAAAAATTTTTTTTTTTGAGAGACAGAGTCTCACTTTGTTGCCCTCAGTAGAATGCCGTGGCATCACAGCTCACAGCAACCTCTAGCTCTTGGGCTTAGATGATTCTCTTGCCTCAGCCTCCCGAGTAGCTGGGACCATAGGCACCTACCACAACTATTTTTTTATTGCAGTTTGGCCAGGGCAGGTTTGAATCTGCCACAGAGGGCCAGCGCCCTACTCACTGAGCCACAGGCTCTGACTTTTAATCTTAAACGGCAGCCTGAGGATGATGGCGTCATAAGGGTTTGGGTGTGAGTGTGACGCATGCCCAGCATCCACATTGCTGTGGGGTGGGTGCAGGCCCGGCGGCCACATTGCTGTGGGGTGGGT
>NW_003852453.1:294080-297693 GCF_000181295.1 Otolemur garnettii
ATCCCAGCTCTAATGACTTTACTATTATAGTACACGTATAAATTTTAGGAGGTTGGGTAAAACAAATGTGGACACTGACTGATTATAAGCCAGAGCCTGGAAGAATGCTGAACATACAGTAGTAGTCAGCAGATACGGGTGGATGTTGGATGCATGGACTGATGGGTGGGTGGATGAGCGGATGGGTGGCTAGACCCCAGACAGGTGGTTGAGCAGCTTGTCATAGTTCCAGATCACTGGGCAGTGGGAGTTGGGCCCCACCTGAGCTCCCTTTACTGTTCCTCTCCACAGTACGTTATGTGGATGTCACCCTGGTCCTGTACACCTGGATCTCCTGCCTCTCATTGCTGTCTCACTTGCTGTCTTACAGGGTCTTACAGTGCTAGCCAGGGTGTCAACTGCATCCGTGAAGATGTGGCTGCCTACATCACCAGGCGGGATGGTGGCGTTCCTGCAGACCCAGACAACATTTACCTGACCACTGGGGCTAGTGATGGCATTTCTGTACGTGTGGGTATGGCTCACCTGCATACAGGACAACCTTGCATGTTAGGGCCAAGCATTTGAACTGACTAGCAGAGAGCCAATGGGGGTGGGTTGGCCATCCAGGTGTCCCCCTGCCATGGTGGCCTACAGTCCACTGCAGCCTTGATTTCCCTCTAAGTGTGTCCCAGCAAGCCCAGCTGCAGTGGAGCCAGGGGACTTTAGGGTGGCACATACTGTTGGCATTCCTCCTCTCCAGGCCTTGTGCCAGGGGCTGGAGATAGGAGGAACCAACCCTATTGTCTGGCCTCTGACAATATTGCTAGAGAAGACCAGTATTAACACATAATGGAGGCCATGTCACAGCTTTCTGTAGGGGAGAGGACAGGTGGGCAGCAGCAGGGCCTCCGACTGGACGGGCTGGGGGCAACAAGGCTTCTGGGGGAAGGCAGAGAAGAGGCGAGAGGTGGGCCAGGGAGTGTTCTGAGCTGAAGGTCAGCAGATCTATAGGCCTTGAGCCTGAGACTTGGGAGAGTCAGAGCAGACTGGCACCAGAAATGGGGCAGGAGGCAGTTGGCAGGTGAGTCCTCCAGGGCCTTGGAGACCACTCTGAGTATTTGGGTCCTTGTCCTAAGAACAATAGGAGCCATTGGAGGGTTTGAAGGAGGAGGGGAGATAATTAGATTTAGTTCTCAAATTTACATGGCTGGGAGGGACCTCATAGATTGAGAGCATTTAGGAGGCAGAGACAAGGTGGCCCAGGCTGGAGGCAGGTTGCTTGACTGGAGGAGTCTGCAGTCCCAGTGTGGGGTTCTACAGCCTCCCAGGGCCCAATTTGGTGCCAGGTGCTCCCACTGTGCCACTGACACTGCCCCTTGCCTTCTGACCTGTCCTGACCTCCAGGGCACTTCCTTTAAGGGGTCTGTTGTGAGCTCTTCTCCTTTCCCAAAGCATTTCTTTTTTGTTTTTCTTGAGACAGTCTCATTTTGTCACCCTGTGTAGAGGGCTGTGGCATCACAGCTCACAGCAACCTCCAACTTTTGGGCTTAAGCAATTCTCTTGCCTCAGCCTCCCAAGTAGCTGGGACTACAGGCACCCCCCACAACACTTGGCTGTTTTTGGTTGTGGTTGTCATTGTTGTTTGGCGGGCTGGCCGGTTTCTAATCTGCCAGCTCCAGTGTATGTGGCTGGTGTCTTAGCTGCTGAGATACAGGGGCCGAGCCTGTTTTTTTTTAATTTTTATTTTTAATACATGAAACCCCTCCTGGAGCCCATGAGGAAACCGAAGCCCAGAGCCAGGGAGTGGACTGCTGGCTTCTAGGCAGTTCTGATGGCAGTGAGTTCTAACTTTGGAGCTCCAGCTCTTAGCCCCGTATCTTCACATCTCTTGCCCTGCCTGCCCGGCTCGTTCAGTCACAAGAACTGGGCGTTCTCCCAGCGAGGAACTGCATGAGGACCTATGCCCATGTGCTAGGCGGAGAACCCCCTCAGAGAACTGTGGCTTATTGATTCAATGAGTTTAGTGCCGCCACCGCAGGCAGCCCCCAGGACTCCCACGCCGGTTTCGGATCCCTGCAAGGGCGGCCCGGGCAGCTTCGCGAGTGCCCAGAGCGCCACCTGGTGGCAGTAGCTGGGCGCTTTACTAGCTGAGGGCACTGAGAAGACAGGTGCCAGGGCCCCACCCTGGTCAGGGTTACAGGGATGGGATCAGAATGATTATGAGAGACGAGGCCAGTTTGGGGACTGCTGTTTTAAAAGCATTAAAAATACAAGCATTGAGCCTTTACACGTCATACACTGTGCTAAGAACTTCAAAACATTGCTAAGAACTCCCTCCTTACAGCAGCCCCTGGCTTTTTTAAGGCTGGGGAAGTGAGGCAGCCTGCGTGGGGCTGCTCTGGGAACAGGCAGCATGGCCACCTGGGCAGAGGTGGGGAGTGGCAGTGGCCTTCTAAATGTGACTTCTTGGTTACAGACAATTCTGAAGATCCTCGTCTCTGGGGGTGGCAAGTCACGGACCGGTGTGATGATCCCCATCCCGCAGTATCCCCTCTACTCAGCAGTCATCTCTGAGCTTGATGCCATCCAGGTGAACTACTACCTTGATGAGGAGAACTGCTGGGCCCTGAATGTGGAAGAGCTCCGGCGGGCAGTGCGAGAGGCCAAAGGCCACTGCAACCCCAAGGCACTGTGTGTCATCAACCCCGGGAACCCCACAGGTCTGTGTTTTACTTCTGTGCTGGTTACTTGGGAGGTGGGGGCAGCTGGTGTACCTGCTGTCTACACACTAAAGAGTTAAATGCTATGAGGTCCTCTCCATAGTTTCTCCATTCAGTTCCAGATTTGCTAACATAAAGGCATAAAATTTGCTGCAGGCCATTAAGGAGATGAGCAAATGCAGGTATTTTCTTGGACAGGGTTGTACTGTTACTAAGACCAGATTTTTCTTCTGTTCTCCTTGTATTTGCAAAGACACTTCCTTGAGATTATCTGAATACAAACTGTCCCCATTAATCGTAGGCCTCATTGAACTCCACTCCTACTTGTTTTTCCGAACTGGTTTTCAGAAATGCTGGTATGTGCTTTTTTGTTTTTCTTTGACACAGCATTGCTGTGTACCTTGAGGCCTGGGAAGAATACGTCATATTAAAAACAAAAGCAACCAACCCCTCCTCAAGAAAACCCCCAAAAACCTAGTTTCCAGAAATAGAAAAGCACCCCAATTTTGCATATTTTTCTTTACAAAAAGTACACAGTCCTGCCCATTTTGATCTTTCTGGGCTGCTGGCTTCATATGCCCCCGATGCAGTTTGGATGCAGAGAACAAGGGCTCCTCTCTCTTCCTTTGTTGAGATAAATTGGGTCGGGGCCAAACGTGTTGGAGTTGATTGTAGAATCTGTTTTCTCGGGAACATTAAATGATGCTTCAATCAGTTGAAAGCACCACTTGAATTCCAGAGTGCAGAAAATGGGTGCAGCTGGTGGTAACAGTGGCTTATTTACACTTGCTCCTTGGAGGAGGGGGATGAAGATTCTCACCACAATGCAGTAGGGAAATGATAGAGAGCTGGGTTTTCCATCCTATTTGTACATAGAATCACAAAGGGAACTTTTTTTTTTTTTTTTTTTT
>NW_003852453.1:298991-321573 GCF_000181295.1 Otolemur garnettii
GCCTGTAGTTCCAGCTACTTGAGAGGCTGAGGCAAGAGAATCGCTTAAGCCCAAGAGTTTGAGGTTGCTGTGAGCTGTGATGTCATAGCACTCAACCATGAGGGTGACATAGTGAGACTCTGCCTCAAAAAAAAAACTAGGGCGGCGCCTGTGGCTCAGTGAGTGATGTGCTGGCCCATATACCAAGGGTGGTGGGTTCAAACCCAGCCCCAGCCAAACTGCAACAACAAAAAAAATAGCCGGGTGTTGTGGCAGGTGTCTGTAGTCCCAGCTACTCGGAGGCTGAGACAAGAGAGTCACCTAAGCCCAGGAGTTGGAGGTTGCTGTAAGCTGTGATGCCACAGTACTCTACCAAGGACGATAAAGTGAGACTCTGTCTCTTAAAAAAAGAAAAAAAAAGACAAAAGGGCTTAGTCAGACGTCCTCAAACTACAGCCCACGGGCCACATGTGGCCCACCGAGGGCATTTATCCAGCCCACCAGGTGTTTTTGCCACCACTGCCTGTCCTGCTTAGTGGCCAACTTGTTCCAGGGCCCACAGTCAGGCCCTCCAATGGTCTGAGGGACAGTGAACTGGCCCCCTGTTTAAAAAGTTTGAGGACCCCTGGCTTAGATGGTGGAATGGCAAAGATGAGGGTAAAGCAGTGGCCTGAATTGGTGTCAGTGTCTCAAGACCCTCAGTCCATTTCTCAGTTTTGGTCTCCTCTGGGTTGGATTCTTTCTTAGGAAAGATCTGTCCTTGGAGTGTTTTTGCTGGTTTTAGCCATTTCCCAGCTTCAGCTGAACAGCTTTATAGGACAGCTTCTTCCAGAGTTTCACCAAAACTCCCAAGCCACACTTTTATCCAGGTTGGGTCACCTGCCCGTCCCTGAGCCAGGCAAATTGCTGGGACTTTGGCTAGCCAGGTCTGTGTCCCAGGGCGCCTCCAGATGTGCCCCCAGGACAGGCATGATCTGTTACTAAGGAGAGAGGGCACTCAGCATGAGCAGCAGGTACCCCATCAGCTTGTGGGATAATCATATGGCTCAGCCTCTGTGGAGAGGCACTTAAGGGCCTCTCTCCAGCCTTTGGTGCCTATATCAAAGCCATGTCTCTGGTCTCCCCTCGCTGGGCACAACTGCCATCTGTGACTCCCTCCTCCTGCACCACTATTCATGCCTGTGCCCCTTCGCAGGCTCGGTAGACATGCTCTAAGTTGGGGTCCTCAAACTTTTTAAACAGGGGGCCAGTTCACTGTCCCTCAGACTGTTGAAAGGCTGGACTGTGGGCCCTGGGATGAGTTGGTTGTTAAGCAAGACAGACAGTAGTGGCAAAAATACCTGGCGGGCCGGATAAATGTCCTAGGCAGGCCGCAGTTTGAGGACGCCTGCTCTAAGTGTTCTCAGGTTCCCATTACATCGGTGGGACTATTTGCACACCTTGAGTTTCATTTCTTTATGTGCTGAAGGTGCTTCAAGGTTCTGGTCCTTGCCTGGCCCCTTGTAGTGTTCCCATTAGCACTTAGTGGACGGGGCTTGGCATATCCTGGCACTAGAGTCCTTGCTTGTGTTCTAGCAGGAACATGATTTGTGCGGTCTCAGGCATGGAAGGGCAAGCCACCTCCCGTCTTGTCTGTGAGAAGAACAGCAGGTTTTTTGTAAGAACCAGGGCCTGTCACTCTCCTGGAATCCTGGAACTGTGAGCTTGCTTCACATGAAGCCCAGGGACTGCTTGCTTGGCAGGAGAAAAGTTGGTCTCTTAGTAAAGGAATTGATTCATTACATTCACAGGTTCCTGGGATTAGGATATGGATGTCATGGAGGGCCATTATCTAGCCTGCCACAGCCACTCGTCTAACAGGTGGTGCCAGCAGAGTTCTCTTCTCATGTTCTAGACCAGTGTTTGTCAACCTGTTTTAATCTCATGGCACACTTGAGCCTATAGTTAAACTTCCACAGCACACTTAAATTATGTTGATTTAAAAAAAGAGCAAGAAGGGCAGTGCCTGTGGCTCAAAGGAGTAGGGCACTGGCCCCATATACCAGAGGTAGTGTGTTCAAACCCAGCCCTGGTCAAAAAAAAAAAAAAAAAAAAAAAAGAGCAAGAAAAAAGAATATTCTTAACGGTGTTTTGAATTTCTTTTAAAAATAATTTAATTAGTGATCTTTAAAATTTTCCACGGCACACTGGTTGTAAATCACTGCCCTGCGTAGTTCAGGGTGGGAATCCTGGCTGAATTATGCCATGCTTTCACAAGATACGTGTACATTTTTTTCTAGACATATTTCTTATATTCTTGCATAGACAAAAATATAAGTATTTTTATTTTGAGCCAAAAGATAACATATTGTACATGGCTTTTTGCATCAAGATGCATATATGTGCATACACAAATACAGTAGAACCTCTGTAACAAACTGGCCAACCTGTGGAGGTGTCAACATAAGGAGCTAAGCCTGCTGCACTGATATGCACATGTGGTCATGTCCTGGCTCTGAAGATTAGTGATCGTGAGGAGGGCAGTGCAGGGAGGCGCTCCACTGTGGAGGTTCTATTGTTATGTGTGTTCATGACACACACGTGCACACACACTTAGATGTCATGGAGTAAACTCACACAGGAAAGTAGCGTGGCCATTTTTGCGAAGTCATCAAGCCTGATTACAGGGGTGCTTTCCAGAGGACATGAGCACGTCGTCAGACAGTCCCACTGCCACACTCGGAGAAGGCCTCGGGAGGTGGTGAGGAGGCTCCTGTGTCCACCTCGTTGCTCCTTTCCCTCCCTGTACTTACGGCATTTCTGCAAACTGATGGATCACACTCTTGCTGTTAGTGTTCATTTCTCTAAAATGGCTGGTGAGTGTTTCTTAGCAGTGGTAATTTGAGTCCTGAAGCAGGAAACTCGCCAAGGAGAGCTGCAGGGCGCTTGCTGTGGGCCTTGCTCCCCAGGCAGCTGACAGACGGACCATGGTGCCCGTGCCCAGGCCGGGCTCACTTAGCTTCTATTCTGTGCTGCTTTGCTGAGCACCTACTGAGTGCTGCCTTAGAGGCTGAAATGAGCCTCCAGAGACCTGGCTCCTGCCCTGGGGAGCTTGTGCACCTTTCTGGGGAGAAGGTGACTGCCCCCTCCTGGGTGCCACACTGGCTGCTGTAACGGTTGTTTGCTGCTGGTGTGCAGTGAGGGGACCTGGGCTGACAGCTGAGCTCCTTCTGTTTCATTCCCCTGCTGCCTTCCTGTCCTGCAGCACAGACATGCTGCCTGCACACACACCCCTCATAAAAGCAACAAATTAGGTGCTGTTTTCCCTCCATGTATCTGGCTTAAGTGAGTCAGGCAAATGTGGTGGCCCCTCTGGGCATCCCTGGAGGCCACACAGCAGGGGTGGGGTGGGGGGGCAGTCTCCTCAGGTTTTGTGGGAAACAGGACACCCATGTGATTCTGGGTCTAATTCTGACTGGGAACAATTTAAACAGCAACACAATCTACATTTTGGTTTTCTTGGGGTTTTATAGGCCAAGTACAAAGCAGAAAATGCATAGAAGATGTGATTCACTTTGCCTGGGAAGAGAAGCTGTTCCTTCTGGCTGACGAGGTGAGAGCCGCCCCAGCCCCCTACCCCCACCCCAAAAGGGTTGGAGTAAGATTTCTCTTATGGGCAGAGGACCAGCACAACTGTTCTGCAGCCAAAAAGAGCTTTATCGATGTTAGAGGAGCGACTCTGGCCACAAGTGTGTGGACAGTCAGTGTTTCAACCTATGGAACCTATCATCCCTTTGTTTGTTTAGACTCTTAGTTATAAATTTCAGAAATCACTCTAAACTTAAAAAAGATCATGGGGTCACAGCTGTGCAGCTGGATCCAGGGCCTCAGACCTCATCTTCCAGATCCTCTGCTTCTTCCATTCTTCTGTGTTGGCTTCATATCCAGGCCTGGTATCTTCCCAGTCTGGAAAGTGGGCCTTTTGTCCTGGGGGTTCCAGCAAATCTCAGAACTGAGCTTCCTTGGTTCAGTTTGGGTCACACATCCACTTCCAAACCAGTCGCTGTGGCCTGCAGATTGGCCTGGTCCAGAGCAAGGGGTGGGGTCTCTGCCCTGTCCTCAAACCACCAGGTGGGGACAGGAGGGTTATTCCCTGAGGGCAAATCAAAGGCTCTTACCTGAGAAGGGAGAGAACGTGCCCAGTAGAAGGAACAGCTGATGGGCACTCCACACAGCTCGCAGCCCAGTGCCCCCAAGTGCTTCTGTAGCTACTGTTTGATCCTCACAACCCATGAGAAAGGCATCTTAATTATACCATGACTGTTGCTTCTTGAGCCCTGTTCTGGAACAGAGGTCTGCTCATTAGTTTTCCACTTTGCAAGAAATAAACAAGATCCCTCAAATCCTCATTTCCTGTCCTATTCATCTCTGCGTGGTTTCTGACCAGCTACGCCCCATGGCTTCAAGCACACAACCTTCCTTTCTTTGACAAGAAACACGTTTACCCACTACATCATTGCCTCAGCTAGTAGGAGATGGGCCTAAAGTCTTCGCTTCTAAAGGAGAGAGGGGCAGCAGAGACAGATGATTTTCCCTGCAACTTGGTATACAAACAGCCCCTTGGGTCTGGGAGGAGGAGGATGCCAGGCGTGTTGGAGATGGAGCCAACAAGCTAACCCACAGGGCCACAGAAAGCATTGGTTTCCTGATCCTCCAAAATGAGCATGGAAAGTTAATCTCAAAGGACAGAATGGGGTGCTTGCCCACGGTTAATGCTGGACTCTGGACCACGAGGAACCAGATAGGCTGGGTGCTGCTCTAGCAGTGGAGACTGGGCAGAAAGACAAACAGATTCCAAAGTGGGTCAGTGTTATAAAGGAAATTCAGTGGAGTTAGCTCTTCAAATAGGGAGGTTAGAGAAGAGACTTTAACTACTACCACCATTCATGTCATTAGAGGATGTGCACTTTGTGCTTTAAGAGGAAGACCTGCATGGGAAGGTGGGAGTCCTTGGTGTCACCACTGGTCAGATGAGGCAGAAGGAGAATCTGGAGGTTGGTGAGGGCTGGGTGTGGGGGAAATTGGGTGAGCACCTGCCCTATCTGGACCTCAGTGCCCAGTGTGCGGCCTTGCCTTTGTGTTTATTCTGGAAAGTTCCTGCTGGCATGTTCTGGCTTTTCCCCTGAAGTGGCACTGGAGGCTGAGCTGACTCTCCAGGGCTGAGTTGTAGGTCACCTGGGCCTGCCCGGGCCTGCAGGGGCTTTATCCCCTGGGCAGCAGCCTTCGTGGGCTCAGGCCTCCCAGAAGGTGTGACTGTCCCTATTATGTTCTCCCCTGCAGGTGTACCAGGACAACGTGTACTCTCCGGACTGCAGTTTCCACTCATTTAAGAAGGTGCTGTACGAGATGGGGCCTGAGTATTCCAGCAACGTGGAGCTGGCCTCCTTCCACTCCACCTCCAAGGGATACATGGGCGAGTATGTGGGCCTCTCCTTCCCTACTGCCTTGGGGCTGGCTTGGTGCCTCCTCACCACCTGCCTCCCCCCCCCCCCACTTCTGTGGCAAGGAGGTCACCTCTTTATCACTGATGCCCATCTGAGAAGCAGGAGGAGGCAAGCTGCAGTCCTCTCGGGGATAGCCCAGGAGTGTAAGGACAGCCCTGGTGCCAGGGCTCAAATAAAATGAGACCATGCTCAAAAGAAACCAGACCACCCTGGACAAATGAAGGAGTTGAAGACAGGGCCTCACTCACTTGCTGTTCTCTGCCAGCCCTGCCCCTGTCGCTCTAGCGCTGCTGTCTGAGGACTAGGGAAAGCAGGTTGAGTGGACAAAACACTCTTAGGATAACAGGCCAACCACTGTGTGCAAGGCTGATGTAGGCAGTAGGTGACCTCAGAGACCAGCAGGCCAGCCCCAGTCCTGCACCTGTGTATTCAACTGATTTTAATAAAGTACCTACTGTGTGTCCAAGTACTGATCTTGGCACTGAGGATATAGCAGTGAGCAGACTGCAGCAGTACCTGCCCTCACAGAGAGAGGTGTCAGATGGAAAAAAACAATGAGAAGAGGCAGGAGTGCCAGGAGGTGGGATGAGGGTCAGGCCTGATAGGACAGCCTCCTGAGGAGGTGGCTTTTTAGTTAAGGCCCAAAGGACGGGAGGGAGGGAACTCCATAGATAATCTGGGGGAAAGTTCCAGAGTAACATGTGCAAAGGCCCTGAGGTGGAACCAGCCTGACATGTTTGAGGGGCGACCAGGGGACTGTGGCAGAAGTGGAGAGCAAAGAAGTCAGGGGAGGCCAGACACCCTGGGCCACTTCAGGACTTTTTACTTTTACTCAGAGTGAGCTGAGAGCCCGCCTGACTTTGGAGGTCACTAGACTCCTGATTGCTGTGTGCTGGAGGGTGGGGCAGAGGTGAGGGCTTATGTGGAAGCTGTTCCAGTCCCCCAGGTGAGGTATCACAGACTAGGGTAGAGACGGGGTGAAGATTCCTGGCTGCATTTGAGGGTGGACCTGTCAGAGTTTCTGGTAGAAGAGAGACAGGTGTGAGAGAGAGCAGTCAAAATGGGTTGCCAGGTTCCTGTTCAGACAGGAGGAATGACAGTGTTGCCATCAGCAGATGAGAAAGGCCAGGATGGGTGGGGGTGCACGTTTGGGAGCAGAGTTTGCTTTTGGACATGTTAAATTTAAAAAATGGCAGTTTGACAGGCAGAGTGGCTCATGCCTGTAATCCCAGCACTCTGAGAGGCTGAGGTGGGAGAATCGCTTGAGCTCAGGAGTTCCAGACCAGCCTGAGGAAGAGTGAGACTCCGTCTACTAAAATAGAAAGACTAGCTGGGCATTGTGGCAGGTGCCTGTAGACTCAGCTACTCAGGAGGCTGAGGCAGGAGGATCGCTCGAGCCCAAGAGTTTGAGGTTGCTGTGAGGTATGAGACCACAGCACTCTACCCAGGGAGACAGAGTGAGACTCTGTCTCAAAAACCAAAAGAAAGCCAATTTCATATCCAGATAGAGAAGTGTGAATCTGTAGATCTGGCTGACATCGGAGTGGGAGATGTCAGTGTGTGAGTTGTTAGATTGCTAGAGCTTTGAGTTTGGACAGCTCACACAGAGTGAGCATAGAGAAGAGGTCCAGGGTCTGGGCTGGGGCCCCTTCTGCTCAGAGGTCGGGGGTGGAGGAGACTGAGAAGGAAGAACCAGTGAGTTTGCAGCTAAGGGTGTCCATTCCCAGCACTGTGGGACTCTCCTATGTGCCAGGCATCAGCAGGGGGAGGGTTCTTGTTTGTTAGTCTGGGAAGCCAGTGTAACCGTGAAGCTTGAAGAAATATTTTGACCCGGTCAAGGGAGCTGTCCCCTCGGGTGAATTTCTGCCAGTCTTTCTGCTCTCAGTAGCAGTGCTGGCTCCTTGCTAGAGTTTTATATGCTGAGTAGCTCTTCTCCTACATAAATCAGTTCTCTTGTAATTCATTTTCCAAACTCAAGCATGTTTTACCTACTTACCCATCTACCCAACTCTGTTACTGACTACTTTCCAACAGCCAGTTCCTGGGACATTGGCATCCTGAGTTATGTCCAGTTGTTCTCAGGTCTTGGTTACCTAGGACCAGACAGCTTTACTCAATTTGATCTTCTGCTCATCAGCAGAAGATTAAGCAGAAAGCTCTTTCTTTCCATTTTTGTTACGGGAAACTTGTGGGGTCCCAGAACTTACCTTCCTGCCTTGAAATGTTCAGTCCAGGCATCAGATGGGAATCTTTCTTTGCATGATCCCAAAAGCATTCTGTCAAGCATCTCATTACGTCAGGCGCCCTGAAAGGGTGGTGCACAGAGGAAGGTGACCAAGTTCCTGCTTCGGTGTGCCTGCGTTTCTGTGGTCATTAGTCTGAACATCAGTGGTCACAGACCAGAGAAGGAGGCATAGCCCTAGGAAGTGTGGTTAATGTTGCTGATGTGATTCAAAAAGACTTTTTGTTAATTGCCTGTCCTTAGCTTATATTCGTATGATTTGAATGTATCAGTCAGGATTCTTTTGGCTGCAAATTATAGAAACTCAACGTGAACTGGCTTACACTAAAGAGGCATTAAAGAAAAAATCCATGTTGGTAAAAGGTGCAGAGGTAGATTTGAATCAGGGGCTTAAAGATGTCAGTGGGACCCTAAGTTTGCTTTCTGGCCTTGTCTGGTTTCCCTTCTCAGTTCTGTTCTCCCTTTGATTGGCTTTGTTTTCAGGCAGCAAAAGTCCTCACACTGGTGCTCACTGGTATGAGTAAATTGTATCCTCACCTCTGGAGGTTGTGTGGGGTGAAGATGCCAGGCCTGTGCCATCTTTCAAGCAGGTCTAGTGTGTTAGTCAGCTTTAGGCTGAGCCTCTATAACTAAGGGGCCCCCAAATACAGTGGCTCAGCCAAGGCGGGAGCTCACCTGTCTTTGACATAGTCCAAAGTAGAGGGACATCTGGGTCATTCAGGGACTGGGGCTGGTGGCTCTGCCTTCTCAAGGTGAGGTGTCCATCGCTAGCACTGGAGGAGGGAGGGGAGCAATGCTCTTCCGGTGTGAAGGAGTGAATTTGCACATAGTACTTCTGTCCACCTCCCACTAGCGAGCACCTGCCCTGTGGGTTGGGGGGACAGTTGCAGGGTCTGGCTGTCCACGTTGCTCTTTGTTGAGGTCTTTCTGTGACTGGTGGTCCTGTCCTTCTCCTCAACCCTGCAGGTGTGGCTACAGAGGGGGCTACATGGAGGTGATCAACCTGCACCCCGAGATCAAGGGCCAGCTGGTGAAGCTACTCTCTGTGCGTCTGTGCCCTCCAGTGTCAGGACAGGCTGCCATGGACATTGTCGTGAACCCCCCGGTGCCAGGAGAGGAGTCCTTTGAGCAGTTCAGCAGGGTGAGTCTGCTGTGACCTGTCTGCAGCACTGCTGCTGCCAGTGTGTTGGTGACTTCCTGCTATGCCAGTGCCGGCCTTGTCAGGCTGGAGGGAGGCTTCCTGGGGTGTGGCCTCCAGGACTTGCCCATGGTTCCTGCTGGTGCCTGAACTACTTCTGAGTTGGTTAAGTCCGAAGATACAGCTGGACCTTGTTCTGAAGCAGGACTGAGTGTCTCTGGGTGGGTTGTCCCTTTTGCTCTCACCTGTGAGCATCATAGCTGGTAGGCATCCAGTGGGAAGGACCTCACCCTGATGACACTCAGGGCACTTTGTTATGAAACTTGAAGGAAGAAGGGGTAGAGATGGGCACAGCATTAGCCCTCAGACCCAGGCTGACCTCTCACTAAGCCAGGTCCTCGCAGCTCCACAGGGTCCAGTCAGGACCCTCTGGTGCAAGTGGCAGACACCTAACTCGGACTTGTTTAAACCCCAAAAAGAACAAAGAGGAATTATGGGTCATGTAACCTAGAAGCCAGCTCCCAGAGGGTCTAGGCTACTATCTTTTCTTTTTTAATTAATTGCAATAAAATACACATAACATAAAATTCATCATCTTGATCTTTATAACGTGCAGCTCTGTGGCAGTAAGGACATGGATGTGGCTGTGCAGCCCTCACCACCCTCCATCTCCAGAACTTTCTGTCATCCCAGACGGAAGCTCCGTGCCCATTAGACCCTAACCCCCAGCTCTCCTTCCTCCCAGCTCCCAGGAACCGCCCGTCCAGTTTACCTTTATGAATTTACCTGTTCTAAGCACGTCATGTGAGTGGCTTCATACAGCATTTGTCCCGTGACTGGCTTATTTCATGGAGCATGACGCCCTTCTGGTTCACCCATCCTATAGCCCGCGTCATGATAAAGGCCAAGCTGTACTCTGTGTGGACAGACCCCCCATCGGGTTTATCGGTTCACCTCCAGGCTCACCTCTCACCCCTTTCCCCATCTGCTCTTGCCGAAGGCCTGGGCAACTCTGCTTTGCACACATGTCCAGCTCTGAACCCGCCACCTGCTCTGATTCGCTTTGCCTGGGCACATGCCCCATGCACAGTGCACTGATTAAGAGTGGGAAGGGTGGTCCACACAAATGAAATGGTGGGGCCTGTTCACCAAAGAAGGAGCTGAGTCTTCTGTCCAGAGCCAGGTGCTTTCAGGCAGATGGGCTAGAACTGGTGTCCTCATTTCCAGGAATGGCTTCCTGGTGCAAGAATAAAACCCATGACGTGTGCTACGTGTATATAGGCTAGCAGGAGCTCCCCAGCTATCTGTGTGCCACACCCCAGGGTGCGTGGCAGGCTCTCAGGCTGAGCATTGGGGAACAGTCCCTGCAGGGGATGTGTTCCACTCACCTCCCTGCTCTGTGCTGCTGGACCAGAGCTTGTCCCTCTCAGTATGTCCAGCAGAGGCCGGGCCAGTCTGTTCCCAGAGATAAACTGACTTTCTCTTTTCTGTCCCTTCAGGAGAAGGAATCAGTCCTAGGTAATCTGGCCAAGAAAGCGAAGCTGACAGAAGACCTATTTAACCAAGTCCCAGGAATTCACTGCAACCCCTTGCAGGGGGCTATGTATGCCTTTCCTCGGATCTTCCTCCCTGCCAAAGCTGTGGAGGCGGCTCAGGTCTGCAGTGCTGGTGCTCACAAGATGCTGGGTTGGGGGCCACTTCTTGCCTTGGGGAGCAGATGTGCTGGCTCTATGGGCTGCACTTTTTAGACTCCTCAGCCCACTGATATTCACTGTGTGATGAGGACAGGTCCTCGGAGCCTGGGCCCAGCGCTTGGCAGTGGACACACCTGAGGTCAGCACCTCGAGGTGCTGCTCTGGACTCTTTCACGCTGCTGCTCTAAGTGGGTGCTATGGTGCTGGGGCAGCATCAGCAGCCATTCCAGCCACCTGAGCAGTGCTTCTCAAACTGAAACGTGCACCCCTGGGGGCTTGTTGAGAGGCTGATTCTAGTTCACTCGGTGTGCGAGGAACCTGAGAGTGTCCTCTCCAGCAGGTTCTTAGGTGGTGCCACAGGCTCCACTTTGAGGACCAAGGGCAGAGCCATGTTCCTAAAAGTGATGGCTTCACCCACCCCCCCATGCCTCCTGAGTGCCTTATTGGACAGAACCAAATCCCTGTTGCTAGAGCCTGAGAACCTGTATTTAACAGGCTCCCTGGTGGTAGTTATGCGGGTGGCGGTTGTGTACAGCAGTAAGAGAAGCACAGTGGGCAAGAGAAGCTTGCTCCCTGAGGGCCCTCGCTGGGTGCAGACCTCAGGGCCCCGTCGCCAGCACACTGTGGGCCTGGTGTGCAGGAGGCAGCTGTTGGTGGGGCTGCCTGGGGTGGAGTGCGGAGGACACAGGCTGGTGTTCCTGACCAGGGGCAGAAGCCCAGCTGTCTTGCAGTAACCTTTAGCTATCTTGTTCTAGGCAGTGGCCACCAGCATTGCCCCAGCGTCCTGCCTTGGTCCTTCAGGAGAGGGAAAGATGACCTGCTGTTTAGATCTTTGCCTTTGAGTTCTTAGTGGTGTGTCCGTACCATGCAAAGGTGGAAACAGCCCCTGACTGCGCCCTCCCTCCTGCAGGCCCATGAGATGGCCCCAGACATGTTCTACTGCATGAAGCTCCTAGAGGAAACCGGCATCTGTGTCGTGCCCGGCAGCGGCTTCGGGCAGAGGGAAGGCACCTACCACTTCAGGTCTGGCATCCTTTCCCTGGGATTGTCTCAGCTTTGTCTGGGGATACTTGGGGCTTTTTTTAAATTTCAGATTAATATGAGGGTATAATCAGGTCACGTTGTTCATGCTTGTCAGGTCAAGGCCCTGTTACAGCTGTGCCCTTCACCCAGGAGGTGTGCTGTGTACCCTCACATTGTGCAGTATGGGGGCACACCAGTCCCCATCCCTCCTTTCTCCTCTCGCCTCCTCCTCCCCCCAGGCGAGTGCAGTTGAGTTTTTCTCTTGTGTAGGCAGTATCAGATCATTAGCTTATCTTACTGGCATTATATCAGAATTGAGTACATTGGATACGTTTCCATTCTTGTGATTCTTTACTAAGAAGAATGTGTTTCAACTCCATCCAGGTTAATACAAAAGATGTAAAGTCCTCATCTTTTTAATGGCTGAATAGTATTCCATGGTATACGTGTACTATAACAAGTGTCCTCAAACTATGGTCCCCAGGCCATATGCAACCCGCCTAGGACATTTATCCAGCCCGCCAGATGTTTTTGCCACCGCTGCCTGTCCTGCTTAGCAACCGACTCATCCCAGGGCCCGCAGTCTGGCCCTCCAGCGGTCGAGGGACAGGGAACTGGCCCCCTGTTTAAAAAGTTTGAGGACCCCTGGACTATAGTTTATTAATCCATTCATGGGTTGGTGGGCACTTGGATTGTTTCCACATCTTGGCAGTTGTGAATTGAGCTGCAATGACTCTTGGGCTTCTTGACATAAAGGATAAGGCTGGCTTAAGAGATGGAGAGGTGTGTAACTCCTCCCTTGAGTTACAGCCCCTTGTCCCGTCCCGTCTGTCCTGCTGAGCCTTGCTCAGCCTGCCGAGGGACTGAGTAACAGGGCAGGCTGCAGGGTCACGGCTTCTGAGAGGTCTTCCTGGCTGTCCTGCATCTCTACTTCACAGCTGCTGTCTGCCACATCCCCATCTGAAACATGCCCAGCAGTGTTTTCTTTAGTTCCTTGTTCTCTTAAGCACCATGACAGCAGCACACAGCATCCTAGAACTGCTGGCAAGGAACACGTGCTTGGTTGCTTCTTGGCTGCACCGTGGGCCACAGCACTGCCTGAGAGCCCAAAGCAGCTGAGGGGCCGCACCCTCTGTGCTACAGGACTGGCACCACCCACTGTGATGCCTCTCACAGGGTGCCCAGCTCTGCCCCCCAGAGCTGTGCTGGCTGGAGCAGCTCAGCAGGGGTTTCCCCACTGCCGGCCGTATCCACTCAGAATAGCTGCTTCTCCATGCGCATGGCTCTCAGATGTCTCCTGCAGCAGATGTTAAAAGAAGAAATGGCATGAGTTGTCTGCACCTGGACACCCATGACGTAGTCAAGGTCATGGGTGGTGGCCCCCAGATGGGCAGACGGTGGCCTTTTCAATCTACTCAAGCTCGCCTCAGCAATTCCCAGCTCACACAGTGGTGATCAGAGGCTGCCTGTCAGTGGGAGCCTGCTGAGGGGACCAGAGGGCAGTGTCAGTCACTATGGCAACTGGGGATGCCTACTGGTGGTGGTTTCACTGCCAGAGTCTGACCTGTTTGTTTGTCAGGAACAAGACCTGCTTTGTCTCTAGGCCAGGCCACGAATCCTGCTCTAAAGCAGTGCTTTTCAACCTTTTTTATCTCAGCACATTTGAACCTATAAACTTCTGTGGCACACTTAAATTATGTTGATCAAAAAAAGAGTAAAAAGTATATATATATATACTTACTGTGCTTTGAACTTCCTTCAAAAATAATTCAATTAGTGATCTTTAAAATTTTCCATGACTCACTAGTAGAAAATCACTGCTCTAGAGTAAGTTCTGTTCTCGGGTCAGAATGGTGTGTAGGCCTTCTGCAGTCATGGGTGGATGAGTCTTTGTGAGCTTAAAGGCCACCTCAGTTTATTGCTTTTGTTCATCTGTATTACTTGGGTTAAAAAAATGAAAAGCATAAGGCCAGGGGCGGTGGCTCACACCTGTAATCCTAGCACTCTGGAAGGCCAAAGCAGGTTGAGTGCCTGAGCTCATGAGTTTCAGACCAGCTCTGAGCCAGAGCGAGACCTCATTTCTAAAAATAGCCGAGTGTTGTGGCAGGCACCTGTAGTCCCAGCTACTCAGGAGGCTGAGGCAAGTAAATCACTTGAGCCCAATGGTTTGAGGTTGCTGTGAGCTTTGACGCCACATCACTCTACTGAGGACAACAAAGTGAGACTCTGTCTCCAAAAAAAACCCCAAAAAAGTATAAATGGCAGAAGAATGAGAAAGTGGCTTCACAAATGCTGAGCAGCTTCCAGGGGCTGGAGCTTTCAAACTGGCTAAGACAGACCATCCCTCCCCACAGCCTTCCTGCCCTCCACTCCTAGAGGTGAAAAGCCAGTTGTTGAATTCACTGCTCTCTCCTTTCCGGAGCTGCCGGGCTGATGCCACTCTCTTTCCTGACAGAATGACCATCCTTCCTCCAGTGGAGAAGCTGAAGACGGTGCTGCAGAAGGTGAAAGATTTTCATGTGAAGTTCCTGGAGAGGTTTGCATGAGGACGCTGGGCCCCAGAGGGAGGCCCCGTCTTTGGTTCTTTCTCCTGCCTGGCCTGTCCCTGTGACTCTGCCTTGGGCCTCTCGGCAGTCACTGGTGACATTCATCATCATTTTGCCCCAGGAGACTTCTTTCTTTGTGCCTTGATGTTGGGAACACTTCTCTTCTGAGCAAACGTGAATTTACAATGTCTTGGAGGCTGTTTTAGGGTTTTTTTTTTTTTGATGCAACCAAAGTAGAGGGCAGATGTGGCCAGGGTTCTCTGAATATGTGACTGTTTTTGCTTTGGGAACATTCATTTGGAGTTTCCAGCAATTAGGGTATGTTGGGTAAGGTGTTGCAGCTCTGGAGAAATAGTCAGGTGTCAGGAAATGTATGACTTAGCCATGGTGAGGACTGGGAATCCACAACTCACCAACCTGATCTGTGAAATAAAACCCTCAGTGGTGTGAAAATCTACTCCTTCCAATGGCAGAGCCTGCAAGTCTACAGGAGCTCCGGGAGGGCCACTGTTCTGGCCTGGAGAGAGGCGACCTATCCCCAACAAGAGTGCTGTCCCCAAGGGCAACACATGGGGACAGGATGCCAGACTAGGTTTTGGAGGACATTGTGGGTCAGAGGGTCCTGCAGGAGGAGAGAGGGGTGAGCCAGGCTGCAGGTGGGACCAGGTCTCCCTTGTGAGCAGCACGGCAGGCAGTGAGGAGTCTGCACTCGGGCTTTGGGGATGAACATGTAGAAGCTGGACCCCAGCTGAGAGGTCTGCCTGGACCCCAAGGACAGAGGGTGGAGCCCAGCAGCACCTCAGTTGGGTGGAGGGAATTCTGCCTTGTAGCATGTGGATCCATCCCTCCAATGATGCCTCTTGCCCAAGGGTTCGATGGAGCCTTTACACATATGGTCTCCTACAGGTGGCAACAGCGACAAGGAAGGAGGGAAAATGTCCTAATCCAGGAGGGGGATCCTGAAGGAGGTGGCCAGCAGTCAAGCCCCTGTAGTTTCTTGAATTGCTTCAAATCCAGATGTGATCTATTTCCCAGGCTCTCGATTGGTAAAGGTGCCTGGCAGCTTGGCTGCTGCAGGAGTAAATGAGAGCTGCCTTATATTGCAGTGTGTTAACACCAAGCGTGTCACCCTCACGTCACCTGCTGGCTCCCCTCCCGCACTCTGACCTGTCCTCTCTCCAGGCCGGAGGGTAACAGCCACCAAGCATGCAGCTTCCCTGGGCCTTAGGGAGCCTGGGGAGGACCCTACCCACACTGTACAGACATTGGCTGCTACAGGCAGCAGCGGGCTTTGTCCTCGCTCCCCTTTGCCTCCTCCTGACCATCTGCCTTCCCCAGGGGAAAGTTAGGGAAGTCATGGCCAGCTCAGGAGTCTGGGGGCCCAGCATGTCCCACAGTGGAATGGAAGGAGCTAGAGAGAAATCTGAAGAAGCTGAGGAGTGAGGTTTGAGTGCAGCCTCCTACACTCTGGGGCCATGCAGAGGAACATGATAGAAAACTTCAAGTGTCATTACTCACTAGCATTACAGCCCCTCTGAAGAAAGTAGCCACACTCTCAAATGACAAAGGGAATGTTTTAAAATTTTTCCTTCCTTAAAAAATTGAAAAACTTGGATTCATGCTTGCTGTATGGTGTACAAAACCAGGGTGTGTCCCAGAGTCACGAGATTTCTGGTGGAAAGTAAATAGTAGAAGGTAGTATATTTTTATATTTTTGTAACAATTGCTTTTTCATGGGGAGGAGAAAGGGTTAGTATTTATAGTCTTAACAAGTCCAGTAATTTTTTATAAATCTCTTCGGATTATAAATAACCCCTAAAAACTTTGCAATATTTACATGATTTTTTAAAACATGCTGTATACATTTGGTTTGCTTTTAAAAAAATGATTAACAAGGTCGGCTGGTTTAGCGGTTAACTTCAGGTAGGAATGCTGATCATGTAGACTTGATTTTCTACAGCTTCTATCCCGGTGCCTTTCCTGTTGGGGCACCAGCTGAAAGAGTTGTGTGTTATCTGGGGTCGCACTTTGAATCTACACCCAGGAAGCTTCTGCCGCTCTTCCAGATCAGTGCCGCCGGGAAGCTTACACTGGGCGGTGCCTCACATGGGCATCAGCGCACACCTCAAGGCCACTGGTTGTCCCGTTCTGATATGTGGAGTTTGGGAGAAAACAGACCTGCCCATGGCTGTTTTCCCACCTAAGTTCTCACAGCCTCCTGACGGAGGTACTTAATGATAGATCTGCTGTAAATTTCTAAACAAACAATAAAATACGTGTCCAAAATGGTAACTGCGTTAGCTTTTCTTGTCATTTCTGTCTAAAAATTGAGGGGACGTAACTCATTTTACTTCTTCAGCGCTTTGTGGTTTAAGTGCCTTGTGGAATGAGGAGCAGTTTTTCTTAAACATTACATTCCAGTTGCAGCTGCTGCTTTTGTCACGTAAAGTGGAAAAACCTTATGGATTCTTTGAAATAGAATGTTGTTAAAATGAACAGCACCCATGGGTTTCTGATAGACAAGAACTGACAGCTTCTGCGGAGGGGCTGGAGGAGGGGGTGGGTGGCAGGTGAGGGACGGGAACTGAGTGTTCAGGGCTCCATTCATCTCCTCAGACTTTTCCACATCACAGTTGACGTGTAGTTTTAGAATTCAAAACTGGTCCACCTCAAAACTAAAATTTCTTGCCGGGCGCAGTGGCTCACACCTGTAATCCCAGTACTCTGGGAGGCTGAGGCAGGTGGATTGCCTGAGCTTACAAGTTCAAGATCAGCCTGAGCCAGAGTGAGACCCCGTCTCTAAAAAACAGCTGGGTGGCTGTAGTTTCAGCTATTTGGGAGGTTGAGGCAGGAGAAGCACTTGAGCCCAAGAGTTTGAGGTTGCTGTGAGCTGTGACATCACAGCACTCTACCAAAGGTGACAAAGTGAGACTCTGTCTCAAAAAAAAAAAAAAAAAAAAATTCTGTGTTGTCATTAAAGAAAAGTTGAAAAATATAAAAATAGAAAAAAATCAGGACTCTTAGGGTTGGAAGCAATAGAAACCCAAAGTAGTGTGAGCAGACAAGGGGAATGTATTGGCTCATGTAAAGGGACATTGGCCACAGTTCTCAGAGCCGCTCAGCTGATGCAAAGCCTGTCTTGTCTAGCTCCACACTGAAGGATCCCAAGGTAGGACTCTGGCTGCTTTGGTCCTTGTGCCCTGCCCTGGGGTGCTCCTGTAGTAAAGGGCCTTGGAGGTGGTGCTGTACCATCAACTCATGTACCACAGGGTGAGTTAGGGAGGGACAAGGAGGCGGTGGCATATTCGTGGTGGGTTGAGGGTCCTTGCTACTGATAGCCAAGTGGACTAGAGACGCTCTCCTTAACCATACACACGGGAACTCCTAGAATAGGCTTCCTTATCTGGAGAGGAAAGTTGTAGTTTATCCTATGCAGAGTCTGTTAAATAGAGGTCAGAAAAGACAGTTGTTACTCTAGCTTTTTTGCAGTGTAGGGTTTGCTATAACCATATCTAGAGAGGCTTCAAATGCTCCAGAAGGACCCCATCTGATTCGTGAACTTCTAGAGATCAGGGAACCAGACGCTGCTAAGATGTCACCATCTTCAAGAGGCTTCGAGATGGCATGGCCACCGGACAGTTCCATGTCTAGACTGGGCTCAGTATAAGTGTGTGGGTGAAGCTCAGGAGGAAGGGGATGACCCTGACCTCCGCAGGTGGGTCCCACACCTCTCCTCATCGTCCTCTGAAGTCTACCAGATATCCTGTGTTTGGCTTTCACCCTGCCCCCAAGCCACAAGACCCCCAAGAGAAAGGAAGATGAGACTTCTTGCCAGCGGTGTACCAGCTCTCTTCCTTAAGACCACTGGTCCTATAGAGCAGTGTTTTTCAACTTTTTTTTTTTTTTAGAGACAAGAGTCTCACTTTATTGCCCTCAGTAGAGTGCTGTAGCATCACAGCTCACAGCAACCTCCAGCTCTTGGGCTTAGGTGATTCTCTTGCCTCAGCCTCTCAAGTAGCTGGGACTATAGGCGACCGCCACAACGCCCGGCTATTTTTTTTGTTGCAGTTTGGCCGGGATCAGGTTTGAACCCACCACCCTCAGTATATGGGGCTGGCGCCCTACTGACTGAGCCACAGGCGATGCCCACAACTTTCTTTTTTTAATCACATGGCACAGTAGAGCCAATAAACTTCCAGAGCACACTTAAATTATGTTGATTAAAAAAAAAAAGTAAAAAAAATATATTTGCTGTGCTTTGAACTTCTTTTGAAAGTAATTTAATTAATGGTCTTTAAAATTTTTCCTGACACACCCATGATCCTCTCGTGGCACACTGCTATTGAGATTTTTATCTTGCACTGAAAAAAAGGACAGCTGGGTGCAGTGGCTCATGTCTATAATCCTAGCACTCTGGGAGGTCGAAGTGGGTGGATTGAGGTCACGGGTTCAAGAGCAAGAACCCATCTCTAAAAATAGCCAGGCATTGTGGGCGGCACCTGTGAGGGAAGAGAATCGCTTGAGCCTAAGGTTGCAGTGAGCTATGACACCACAGCACTCTACTAAAGGTGACAAAGTGAGACTCTGTCTCAAAAAAGAAAAGGGTCATACTGACTTTTTAGGGGGGTCTCCTTCCCCATTTATTCTGCCTTTGCATGTAAATATTGGGGCAGCTTGTGAAGTCCTTTTGAAGATACTAAATTTTAAAGCTTTAATAGCAGATCTATTCACAGACTCATAAAAATATCAACTGCCAAATAAAAAAAGTCCATTCTTCACAATATTCCAAGGGAATAAACAAAAGCAAGCGTAGAAAAAAGAAATAAATCTGGAATCCTCAGGTTGCTTAGAACAAGGCCAAAGCACAGATGTGTGTGTTGCACAGGGAGTAAATCTCTCAAAAATGTTCTCATTGTCAAACACCTTCCTGTGGAAAAACTAGAAAATGAAAGTCAAGGAAGAAAATGAAAAATCCACTGTAATCCTGTAACCAGAGGTGATTACGTTTGACATTCTGGCATATTTCCTTTCTGTCCTTTTCCCCAGAATGTTCCTGCATATGTGTGTGTGTGCGCCTGCGTGTGTGGTTTTGAGTCCTGACTGCCCTCCTTGAACATTAGAAAAGCCCACCGAGCAGTTTCCACGGTGCCTGGTCGGCTCCATGAAGACTCATTTAGTTGCTGGCATTCAGGTTGTAGTCAGATCTTGGGTTTTAGGAATAATGCTGTGTGAGAAATGTCCTTGCATAAAGAAGGCATTTCGGTGGCACCTGCGGCTCAAAGGAGTAGGACACCGCCCCCACATGCTGGAGGTGGTGGGTTCAAACCCAGCCCTGGCGAAAAAAATGCAAAATAAATAAATAAATAAATAAAAAATAAATTAAAACGTTAAAAAAAAAAAGGAGGGCATTTCTCTTGGCCACCCCCGTGTTAAGAGTGTTGTGGAGTATTCTTAGCAGTTCCACGAACTCTCCCCCAGCGGTGCGCACCTCTTCTTCCCTGTGGGCTGAGAGGCAGGATGCCGGAGGGGCTCAACCCAGGGTGCCAGCCAGGGTGCAGCAGAGACCGCGGTGTGTGCCTTGGTGCTGGTGCTCACCAGCAGGAGCTCGCTCCATGCTACCATCTGTAAAATGGGGCTGATAGTACTCATTCATTAGATAGTAGGATAAGTGTGAGGTTTAAACGGGAAAACAATTACGTGTGTGTGAGTTTGCACACCTCCTAGATAATAGGTACATTTCTTGAGCATTTTCCTGCTTATCTTTGCTTTAGAGCAAGTCCTGACATGTCGTTAATGTCCAATAAATATTCAAATTAAAGGAAAAAAATGCTCTTGCTATGCTGGAAACATAAAAATGATGTTAGAGGAAGTGAAGGTGTATTTCCCAACACTTCCTAAGTACTCTGCTAGCCAGAGTACACAGTGGTAACTTAGTCAGTGGTAACTTTTTAAAGTCATAGTATCTGAAATAAGTGAATGAAGTCCAGTTACACTAAAATTGTAGAAAGTGCCTTTTAAACTGGACCTAGCTCTTGAAGACTGGTGGTGTGGACTTCTGGTTTGGGTACAGGTCTCTCTGGACATGCGAGGATCATGTGGACTCCTTGGTTTTCCCCCAAGAGACCGTAGGGGACCTTTGTCAGTGGTTAAGGCGAGCTGATGTTTGCCATTTCCAAATTAAAATTTTAAAACAAAATGCTCCCAATCTTTTGGGCTAGCATCGTGATCCACATTGGGGAACAAAACCCCACTCAAAGGGCTCTGCGCCCATGTTCAGTGGTTAGGGCACCACCCACAGGCACTGGGGCTGGTGGGTTTGAACCCAGCCAGGGCCTGCTAAACAATGATAACAAAAAAAATAGCCGGGTGTTGTGGCCTGCAACTGTGGTCCCAACTACTAGGAGGCTGAGGCAAGGGAATCACTAAACAACAATGATAACTGCAACAAAAAAGTAGTCGAGCGTGGCAGGCACCTGTAGTCCCAGCTACTTGGGAGGCTGAGGCAAGAGAACTGCTTGAACCCAAGAGTTTGAGGTTGCTGTGAGCTGTGACACCATAGCACTCTACCCAGGGAGACATAATGAGACTCTGTCTCAAAATAAATAAACCCACTCCAAGGAATAGGGTGAATAAGTTAGGACAACTGTCCTTGTACATGACAGAAAACCAAACCTGAGACTTCAAAAAGAATGGTAGGGAGTGAATAAAGTCTGCTTGTCCCATCCTCCACTGCAGCTCTGTGTGGCCAGATCTTCAATGGGACCTGCACAGGAGTGTCTTGTGGCAGCTGCTGGGAACTTTCCTGGGGAGAAGGTGTCCCTGTGTCCCTTAGTAGAGTTCATTTCTCTGTGTTGTTGCTTCAAATCCAGCTTGAGGGGGGGCATCTTAGCCATGACAAGGGCCATGTGCTTGCATATAGTAAACATTGTATAAAATTCAGCTATTACTTTTGTTTTTGTTACTACACTCTAATCCTAAAGACATCTTTTGGGCTTTCAGAAACATTTGCCTGGAGTTTAGTTTAATTGTGTCATCTTTGCTAGCTACAGTGTATCTTAATAAGAGTTGGTAATATTTGTAGGTTTGTGTAATTCATTCATCAAACACCTACTAAGCACCTGTGTGCCAGGTGGTGGGAACAGCAGAGAACAAGTCATCCCATGATGGATTTGGTTAATCGTGCCCCATGCTGGTAAAAATGGAGAAGCCAGCACTGATACACAGTCAGTAGGGGTATGACTCTCCTGTATGCAATATTTTATTTTATTTTATTTTTTGTTTTTTTATTTTATAACTTTGATGTGTCTGACAATCACTGGTTAGTTCTCATCCACGTTGACTGTAGATTTTTGAAAGTGGTAACAGGTACATGGGTAACCAAAGTATAGAGTTCATTTGGTGAGTCTTCATCTTCCTTACGTTTTCTGGACCTCCCGTGTGAGACATTCCTTATGCCTTTGGCCCAGGCAGCTTTATTGAGCCTGGTATCAATGCTCACATCTGGAGCCCCATTTCTTTCATGGTAAATTTCCTGATCTCTCTGAGTGCCCGCCTGCCCGAGGGGCACACTTCTTGAAACCCACTCCATGGATGCGCTTGTGAATGTCAATGGTATATTCTCGAGTCACCACCTCGTTGACAGCAGAATGGCCCTTCTTCCCGACACCCTTCTTTGCCGGAGCCATTCTGCCCGGCCCAAGTTGGAAAGAAACCATATGCATTGCATCTAAACTTTTAAGAGGTAGATTAATAAAGCTTGTAGAAGAAAACATGAAAATATATTTGCAAGTTTGAGGTGGGTAAGTAACTCTTAACATAGAACAGCACAAATAAAAAGAAAAGAGAGAATTGGACTTTGGTAACCTAAATAGCAAAGACAGACTCTTGAAAAGACATGGAGACACATGTGCCACAGTAAACGATGTGCATGTTCAGGGGAGTAAAGGAAGACAAAGTTTTTTAAGAGAAAAAATAAGGGGCAGAGGCGAGCGGGAGGTGGGACATCATCGCTGTGTACATTAATGCAGTCATGGAGTACAATGTGCTGGTTTTATATACAATTTGAAATATTTTCATCAAACTGGTTAACATAGCCTTCATGGCATTTTCTTAGTTATTGTGTTAATAGATATCTTTTTGAGATAGTGATTTCTTTTCCTTTGGGTAGGTAAAGTAGTTCTATTTTTAGTTCTTTTAGAAATATTCATGCTGTTTTCTATAGTGGTTGCACCAATATACATTCTCACCAATAGTGTATTAAGAATTCGGCGCCTGTGGCTGAAGTGGCTAAGGCGCTAGCCACATACACCTAAGGTGATGGGTTCAAATCCAGCCCGGGCCCACCAAACAACGACGGCTGCAACCAAAAAAATAGCCAGGTGTTGTGGTGGGCACCTGTGGTCCCAGCTACTTGGGAGGCTGAGGCAAGAAACTCGCTTAAGCCCAGGAATTGGAGGTTGCTGTGAGCTGTGATGCCA
>NW_003852453.1:322569-325143 GCF_000181295.1 Otolemur garnettii
GGGACTACAGGCACCCGCCACAACGCCTGGCTATTTTTTAGTTGTAGTTGTCATTACTGTTTGGCAGGCCCAGGCTGGACTGGAACCCACCAGCTCAGTTGTATGTGGCTGGCACCTTAGCCACTTGACCCACAGGTGCCAAGCTAAGAAATATCGTTTTCAGATATGCACATTGTGGGTTCTCAGGCCTGTGATCCTGGAACTCTGGGAGGCCAAGGTGGGTGGATTGCTTGAGCTCAAGAGTTAGAGACCAGCCTGAGCAAGAGTGAGACCCTGCGTCTTCTAAAAATAGAAAAAATAGCCAGATGTTGTGATGGGTACCCATAGTCAAGGCTGCTTGGGAGGCTGAGGCATGAAGATGGCTTGAGCCCAGGAGTTTGATGTTGCTACAAGGTAGGTTGAGCCTCACGACAGAGTGAGGCTGTATCTCCAAAATAAGTAAAGATGCATGTTGAAGTATGTAGTGATAAAATTCAGTAATGTCTAAGATTTGCTTTTAAATGCTTCGAGAGAGAGAAGTCATTTTAGCAAGTGTAGATAAAGCAAGTGTAGAAAAATATTAATAATTGATAATTTGGGCACATAGAGCCTCATTATATTATTCTCTTACTTTTGTTTATATTTTCAGAATAAATTTTCATAGCAAAGTCATTTATTTATTTATTTTTTTAGAGACACAGTCTCACTTTATCACCCTCGGTAGAGTGCTGTGGCATCACAGCTCACAGCAACCTCCAGCTCTTGGGCTTAGGTGATTCTCCTGCCTCAGCCTCCCAAGCAGCTGGGACTACAGGTGCCCACCACAATAGCTGGCTATTTTTTTGTTGCAGTTTGGCCGAGGCCAGGTTTGAACCCACCACCCTTGGTGTATGGGGCTGGCACCCTACTCACTGAGCCACAGGCGATGTCCTGCAGTCATTTATTTTTAAACACCCATTCTTGTCAAACCCAGAGAAATTATTTCAACTCTGTCCACATCTTATCAGACCAGTCACACAGGCACAACATTGTGGGTTCCACCCTACAGGCTGGCGGGTTCCAACCCAGCCTGGGCCAGCCAAACAACAATGACAACTGCAATAAAAAATAGCTGGACATTGTGGCAGGTGCCTGTAGTCCCAGCTACTTGGAAGCTGAGGCAAGAGAATTGCTTAAGCCCAAGAGTTTGAGGTTGCTATGAGCTAAGACACCACAGAACTTTACCAAGGGCAACATAGTGAAACTCTGTCTCTAAATAAATAAATAAACAAACAACATTGTATTGAATGTGTTTCCACCTTGAAAATTAACAGCATAAGGGCGGCACCTGTGGGTCAGTGGGCAGGGCGCTGGCCCCATATACCAAGGGTGGCAGGTGCGGGCCCAGCCCTGGCCCAAACTGCAACAAAAAAATAGCCGGACGTTGTGGTGGGTGTCTGTAGTCCCAGCTACTGGGGAGGCTGAGGCAAGAGAATCACCTAAGCCCAGGAGTTGGAGGTTGCTGTGAGCTGTGATGCTACAGCACTCTACCGAGGGTGGCAAAGTGAGACTCTGTCTCTTAAAAAAAAAAGAAAGAAAAAGAAAATTAACAGCATGTGATAAAACATTCTTTACAACATTGTTTTTTAATGACTACATTGCATTGAATAGATATGACACAATTTAATGGAGGGATATTCAGTTTATTTCTTATTTTTTGCAATCATAAAGAATCTTTCGATGATAAGTTCCTGTGTTAAATATTGCTGCTCAGCCATAACGTCCCTAAGATAAAGGTCTAAAAAGAGAATTTCTGGATGCAAAAATGTTTAAGCACCAGGGGGAGCTGATCACCTACAGGATTCCCGTGGGCAGTGTTGCAGGATTATAATGCAAACTCTCATCCTCTAACTTAGCAGTTTGGGCTTTGTAAGGTGAAAGTGCAGGACTCCTGGGGCACACAGCTTCCAGACAATGCCTGGCACCAAGGAACCCCTAGTCTTTGGAACTCCACCTGCCCCTTGGCATTCTTTAATGTGGACAATCGATGTTTCTCAGAAGCATTAATTGCTATCTCCTTCAAGTCCCAAGCCCTTTCTATATGCACATGCTCCCTGCCACTGCCCGACCCTGTCATCCAGGTGAGATTGGCCTCACTTCAGGCTGACAGTGGGCAAGTAACCCAGGCCTGGCCAACCTGCATACCATGTGTACCTTGACCCTGGGGACTGGCTCAAGGATGGCCACACCAGACCAGGACTTTTGTTTGAAATGTGGGAAAGAGTTGCCGCTTTTTTCAGAGTTGGTTAGCTTAGTGTTGGAGAATGTGGGCTTTGGAGTTTAGACTTGAATTGGAATCCCCTGTTTGTTACTTACTGACCATGGGAACTTTTAGAAATTCCTTAATATCCCTTCCTTGTCTGTACACTAGGGCAGATACTTCCTGCCTTGTGTTGCTGGTGTGGGCTTAGCATGATGTAGCACATGCAGACCAGTGAGCACTGAGACGGGCTGCTGTGACACAGCTCACACCCAGGCCTACACAGCTCACACCTGTGATACAGCTCACACCCAGGCCTACACAGCTCACACCTGTGACACAGCTCACACCCAGGC
>NW_003852453.1:325235-345888 GCF_000181295.1 Otolemur garnettii
AGCTCACACCTGTGATACAGCTCACACCCAGGCCTACACAGCTCACACCTGTGACACAGCTCACACCCAGGCCTACACAGCTCACATCTGTGACACAGCTCACACCCAGGCCTACACAGCTCACATCTGCAGAGACCGCAGGTTCCCATCTCTTTGACAGCAGGATAATAAGCACTCAAAGCAGAAATTCCTGCAGTGGAGCTAGAACAAACATCTCTAGACTGGCAGGAGACTGGGACATCAGCACCATCTCTTTCTTATTGCTGGAGTGATGACTCTGAGTATCCAGCTACTATCAGATGTCCAGAGAGGGCCTAAGGAGTGTCAGGGGTAACATGACTGGGTGTAGCTGTGGTATCCTGTCATGCCCCTGCTACCATATTAACAGGCCTGTTTGGAGTCACCCTGAGAACTGGGTGGTTGGGGACTACAGACCAGCTGTGTCTGCAGAGGGAATAGCTCAGCCCACATCCATAGAACCAACCTGTAGATGCCTGGGGAAGGCAGAAAGCTGGAGACTCAAGTCTAGCTGCAATCAGTACCCCACAGGAAGCCCAGTTCCCAGTACAGAAGGATTAGTACATAAGGCTGAGTATGGGCTTCTTCTGGTGGATGTTTCACTGAAAAAAGGCCTGTATTTTCCAGGAGGTGGTCTACCTAGGCAATTCTCCTTGATTGAATCTTGTGTTCTCTAGAGTCAAGTAGATACCTTTAAATATAAAACCCCTGGTTCTAAATATAGATCTGCCCATAGCTCAGTGGTTAGGGCGCAGTGATAAACACCCAGGGCTCCTGGGTTTGAAACCAGCCCAGGCTGCCTAAACAACAATGATGACAACAAAATAGCCAGGAGTTGTGGTGGGCGCCTGCAGCTCCCAACTACTCAGGAGGCTGAGGCAAGAGCATCGCTAGAGCCCAAGAGTTTGAGGTTGCTGTGAGCTGTGATGCCACAGCACTCTACACATTCACTCTACTGAAATAGTGAGACTCTGTCTTTTTTTTTGGTAGAGACAGAGTCTCACTTTTTTGTCCTCAGTAGAATGCAGTGGAGTCGCTCCAGCAACCTCCAACTCCTGGGCTTAGGCGATTCTTCTGCCTCAGCCTCCCAAGTAGCTGGGACTACAGGTGCCCGCCACAATGCCCAGCTATTTTTTGTTGCAGTTTGGCCGGGGCTGGGTTTGAACCTGCCACCCTTGGTATATGGGGCCGGCGCCCTACTTACTGAGCCACAGGTGCCTCCCGCAACCCTGTCTCAAATAAAAAAAAAAAAAGAAAAGAAACGGGTGGCGCCTGTGGCTCAGTGAGTAGGATGCTGGCCCCATATACTGAGGGTGGCAGTTCAAACCTAGCCCTGGCCAAACTGCAACAAAAAATAGCCGGGCGTTGTGGCGGGTGCCTGTTAGTCCCCGCCTAAGAGAATCGCCTAAGTCCAAAAGCTGGAAATTGCTGTGAACTGTGATGTCACGGCACACTACCATGGGCAACAGAGTGAAATTCTGTCTCTAAAAAAAAATCAAACCTTGGGTGGTGCCTGTGGCTAGAGGAGCAGGGCACCAGCTCCATATACTGGAGGTGGGGGGTTCAAACCCGGCCCCGGCAAAAAACTTCAAAAAAAAAAAATCAAACCTACCATTTGATCTAGTAATTCCACTATTGGTGTTTACCCTAAGGGGGAAAAAAAGTAATTTTATTTAAAAAAAAGTGTCCTCGTCTATTTATTGCAGCATGATTCACAGTTGCAAATATCTATCTATGTACATATGTATAGATCACCATTTTACAGGTTTACTTCTACTGTGTGGATTACATCGCAGCTTTCAAGACTTAAAATTGTGCCTTAATAAAGCAAAACTATAAGTTCATTACTTGGTTGCTAGCAAACTATTTTAGCACAAGGTCCTTGGTGGTAAAGAGGGGAAGAAATCACTCATGTATAATGCTATTGGACTATATTAATTTTATTTTTTATTATTAATTTATTTCCAGATACAGGACCTCATCATAAATCACTATAACCTTGAACTCCTGGACTCAAAGGATCCTCCTCCCTCAGCTAAGTAGCTAGGACTACAGGTTCGTGCCACCAGACCTGGCTGCTTTTTAAAAATACTTTCTTTGTTTAAAAATAGGGTCTTCCGGGTGGCGCCTGTAGCTCAGTGAGTAGGGCGCTGGCCCCATATACTGAGGGTGGAGAGTTCAAACTGGACCAAACTGCAACAAAAAAATAGCCGTGCATTGTGGCAGGCGCCAGTAGTCCCAGCTACTCAGGAGGCTGAGGCAAGAGAATCACCTAAGCTCAGAAGTTGGAGGTTGCTGTGAGCTATGTGGTGCCATGGCACTCTGCCAAGGGTAACAAAGTAAGACTCTGTCTCTACAAAAAAAAAAAAAAAAATAGGGTCTTCCTATGTTGCCTCGGCTGATTTTGAATTCCTGGGCTCGAGTAATCTTCCCACCTCAAACTCCCAAAATGCTGGGATTACAGGTGTGAACCACTGTGCCACCCAGCATTCATTTTAAACACATTATGGTTCTGTCCCCTCATCCTGATATGCTAACATGGATATATTGTTTTTCTAGAGCTCCTTTTCAGAGACTTAGGTCATTATCTCAGATCCTTGAGACCTTAGATTTGGTTGAAAAATTAAGAGCTATTTCCTTCATTCATTAAATATTTATTTACATGCTACTCTGTGCCAGTTCTGTGCAGTAGAACCTCCCTTTGTAACTAGAGTTTGTGCATTGTGTATAAATGCACGAAAGACATACACATGAAGGTGTTACCAACACTGTTGTTTGTAATAAGAAATAAATGGATGGTATCCACCTAAAGTCTCAGCTACTCAGGAGGCTGAGGCAGGAGGACACTTGAGCCCAGGATTTTGAGGTTGGTGTGAACTGACAGTATGTCACTCTACCCAGTATGACAGAATAAGACTCTGTCTCAAAAAACAAAATAGAACAAAACCATAATGAGGTTTTGCCTAACCCCAGTGAGAATGGCTTTTATCAAAAATTCCAAAACAGGCTTGGTGCCTATGGCTCAAGTGGCTAAGGTGCCAGCCACATACATCTGAGGTGGAGGGTTCAAATTGAGCCCGGGCCCACCAAACAACAATGATGGTTGAAACCAAAAAAATAGCTGGGTGTTGTGGCGGGTACCTGTAGTCCCAGCTACTTGGGAGGCTGAGGCAAGAGAATCACTTAAGTCCAAGAGTTTGAGGTTGCTGTGAGCCGTGACTCTATAGCACTCTACTAAGGGTGACAGAGTGAGATTCTGCTTTCTTTTTTCTTTCTTTCTTTCTTTCTTTTCTTTTTTTTTTTTTTTGTGGTTTTGGCCAGGGCTGGGCTTGAACCCACCACCTCTGGTATATGGGATCGGCACCCTACTCCTTGAGCCACAGGTGCCACCCCAGTGTGAGGTTCTATCTCTGAAAAACAAACAAACAGAATAGAGAACCTAGGGATGAAACCAGCCTCATATTGCCATCTGATCTTCAGTAACCAAACAAAAGTATACACTGGGGAAAAGAAGCCCTATTTAACAAAAGATGGTAAAAGAACTGGTGAGCAGATACAAAAGACTGAAACTAGACCCATATCTCTCACTACTTACAAAAATTAACCCAGGCTGGATAAAAGATTTAAATCTAAGACATGAAATCATAAAAACTCTAGAAGAAAGTGTAGAAAAACTCTTAACAATATTGGCCTGGGAAAGGCTTTTAGGAAGAAGATACCATTGGCAATTGCAGCAGTGACAAAAATAAATTAATGGGACATAATAAGCTTAAAAGCTTCTACGTAGTTAAGGACACGGTCGGCAAAGCAAAGAGACAACTTTCAGGATGAGAGAAGATATTTGCCTGTTATGAATCTGACAAGGGACTTAATAACCAGAATCGACAAAGAACTCAAGAAAATCCACAAAATAAAAGCATTAAAACCCAATTAATTACTGGGTAACAGACACGAAAGGAACCTTCTCTGAGGAAGACACATGAATAGCCAACAAATGTGAAAAAAGGCTCTCTAATCATTAGAGAAACACACATCAAACCACCTTGAGATATCACGTAATCCTGGTGAGAACAGCCCACATCACCAAGTCCTAAATCTGCAGATGCTGGTGTGGGTGCAGAGAGAAGAGAACACTGGGGGGATTATAAACTAATGCAGCCTTTTTGAAAAGAAGTATGGAGAGTCTTTGAAGCGGTAAAAGTAGACCTTCCCGTTACTAGGTCTTCTTTCCCCCCAAGAATTCAGGAAGCTATACATAGAAAATTCGTTTTGTTTATTTATTGGGTTTTTTTTTAGAGACAGAGTCTCACTTTGTCGCCCTTGGAATGCCGTGGCATCACAGCTCACAGCAACCTCTAGCTCTTGGGCTTAGGCAATTCTCTTGCCTCAGCCTCCCCAGTAGCTGGGACTACAGGCACCTGCCACAAAGCCTGGCTATTTTTTTGTTGCAATTTGGCGGGGGCTGGGTTCAAACCTGCCACCCTTGGTATATGAGGCAGGCACCCTACTCACTGAGCCACAGGCACTGCCCTGTTTTGTTTATTTTTTTATTTACCTGAAAAATTCCTCATTTTGACAAATATATGGAAATTTAACATGGTCCGGAATGACCCTGGGATCAGTGAAGAGATTAAGATGGAAATTTAAAAAGCTTTTTAAGACAAATGAAAAAAAAAAGAACTCAACATACCAAAACCTGTGGATACAACACAAGTCTGAAGACATCAATGAATTAAACACCTACATCAAAAAAAAAAAAGGGAAAGATTACAAATTAACAATCTAATGACACATCTCAAGGAAGCAGAAAAACAAGAATAATCCAAACCCAAGGGTAACAAAAGAAAAGCAAATAACAAAGACCAGAACCAAATGAAAAAACCCCAAACAAAAATAAACCAAAAAAAGAAAAAAATCACAAAGGAGCAAAAAAGGGAAAAATTGGCTCTTGGAAAAGAGAAGCAAAATTGCAAACCACCAGCTACACTAACCAGTAAGAGAAGAGAGAAGATGCAAATGAGCAGTCAGAAATGGAAACGGGCTCACACCTCACACCACAGAAACACAGAAGACAGGAGACGGCTGTGAACAACGGCAAAACCAAGAGGAAATGCACAAGTTCTGGAAACATATAACCAGGAAAAAATAGAGAACCCAAACAGACCAATGACAAGTAACAAGATTGAATCAGTAATCAAAAGCCTCTCGACAAGTAAAAGCCCAGAACGGAGTGGAGCCACAGCTGCATTCCACCAGCCACACAAGGAAGGACTCACATCAGCCCTCAGGGAAGACGGAATTCTCTTTAATTCTACAAGGCCAGTGTCATCCTGCTACTAAACACGAAAAAACACAACAACAAAAACTACAGACCAATATCCCAGATGAACATACACGCAGAAATGACAGAATGAAGGACAAAAATCATACGATCATTTCAATAAATGCAGAAAACACATTTGATAATATTTAGCACTCTTCATAATATAAACCCTCAACAAGCTAGGAATAGAAGATATATACTTCAAAATGATAAAAGCTACATACCACAAACCCACAGCAAACACTGAATAGGGAAAGGTTGAAAGCATTTCCTCTAAGAACTGGACCAAGACAAGGATGCCCACTTTCATCACTGCTATTCAATATAGCACCGGAATTTTTAGCCAGAACAATCAGGCAAAAGAAAAAAAAAAAGCATCAAAATTAGAAGAGGAAATCAAGTTATCCCTCCAACTCCTGGGCTTAGGAGATTTTCTTGCCTCAGTCTCCTGAGTAGCTGGAACCACAGGCACCCGCCACAACGCCCAACTATTTTTCATTGCAGTTGTCATTGTGGTTGAGCTGGCCTGGGCCGGGTTTGAACCTGCCACCCTCAGTATATGGGGCTGGCACCCTACTCACTGAGCCACAGGTGCTGCCTGATGAGATGATCTTATATCTAGAAAACACTAAACTTAGATTCCACCAAAACCTCTTAGATTTGATAAATGAACTTAGTAAAGATACAGGATACAAAATCAACATTTAAAAAATTAGGAACAGGCTCAGCGCCCATACCTCAGTGAGTAGGGCGCCAGCCATATACAGCCAGGCTGGCGGGTTCGTGCCCTGCCTGGGCCTGCTAGACAACAATGACAACTACAACCAAAAAATAGCCAAGCATTGTGGCAGGTGCCTGTAGTCCCAGCTACTCAGGAGGCTGAGGCAAGAGAATCGCTGGAACCCAAAAGTTTGAGGTTGCTGTGGGCTGTGATACCACAGCACTCTACCCAGGCCAACAGCTTGAGGCTCTGTCTCAAAAAAAGAAAAAAATTAGAAACTTTTCCACACACCAATAACAATCTATCTAATAAAGAAACCAAGAATGTAATCCAATTTACAATATCTACAAAAAGAAAAAAATCCAGGAATAAATTTAACCAAAGTGGTGAAAGAGCTCTACAAGGAAAACTACGAAATATTGATGGGGTGAAATTTAGAGACGACACAAACAAGTGGAAGGACATCCCATGCTCATGGTCTGGGAGAATTAATATTATTAAAATGAAGATACTGCTTAAATCAGTCTACAGGTTCAGCGCAGTCCCTATCAAAATACCAACATCATTTTTCACAGAGTTAGAAAAAATAATTCTAAAGTTCATATGGAACCAAAAAGAGCCAAAATAGCCAAAGCAATCTGGAAGAAAAAGAACAAAGCTGAAGGCATCACATTACTCAGCTTCAAATTATATTACAAGGGTATAATAAACAAAACAGTGTGGTACTAGTAAAAAAAAAGACTTATAGATCAATGGAACACAGTAGAGTGTAGAAATAAGACCACATAATTATAGGAACTAATCTTTGACAAAATTGACAAGTATATGCCCTGGGGAAATTGGATCACCATATTCAGAAGAATGAAACTGGACCCCCATCTCTTACAATATATAAAAATCACCTCAAGATGGATTAAAGACTTGGATGTAAGACTCAAAATGAAAGATATCGAAAGAAAATTGACAAAAACTCTCTGGACATTGGTCTAGGCAAAGAATTCATGACTAAGACCTCAAAACCACAAGCAACAAAAACAAAACAAATAGGACTTTAAATTAAGCTCCAAAGCTTCCATACAGATGATCAACAGACAACCTGTGGAACTGGCAGAAATATCAGCCAGCTGTAGAGGGCTTCCTAGACAGCCCTCAGATATCCAACAGAGAACTAATATCCAGAATGTGTAAGGAACTCAAACAACAATAAAACAAGCCACAAATAACCCCATTCGAAAGTGGGCTAAGGACATGAATACACATTTTTCACAGGATGACAACCAACAACCACATGAAAAAAATGTCCAACATTACTAATTAGCAGAGAAACACAATTTAAAACTACAATGATCTATCATCGTATACCAGTCAGAATGGCTATTATTAAAAAGACAGAAATAACGGGTGTTGGTGAGGTTGCAGAGTATAGAGAATTCATACACCATTGATGGTGATGTGAATCAGTGCAGCCTCTGTGGAAAACAGCACAGAAATAGAACTGCAATTTTTTTTAACATATATGAAAAAGGGGTAATGAGGAGGAGTGTTCAATTTCCTCGTTCTTTTCTTGAGACAAAGCCTCACTCTTTCACCCTGGGTAGAGTACAGCGGTGTCATTGCAGCAACGTCCAACTCCTGGGTTCAAGTGATGCTCCTGCCTCAACCTCCCAACTACTTGGAGCTATAGGCATGTGCCACAATACCCAGCTAATTTTTCTATTTTTTGTAGAGATGATGCCTTGCTCAAGCAGATCTTGAACTCCTGTGCTCAAGCAATCCTCCTGCCTCAGCCTCCTAGAGTGCTAGGATTTAAGGCCTGAGCCACTGCTCCCAGCTCAGAACTGTAACTTGATATGGCCATTGCACTACTGGGCATTTACCCAGCGGGGAAAAAAAAATCAATATGTCAAAAAAGTGCAGACACCTGCACTCATGTGCTTATTCTAGCACTATTCACAATAGCAAAGATGTGAAATCAACTTAGGTGTCAATCAGTGGCTGAGTGCATAGAGAAAATTTGCTGTATAGACACAATGGAATATGATTCAGTCACAAAAAAAGAATGAAATCATAACTTTTGCAGCAACGTGGGTGGCAGTTGGAGGGGTTTTCTTTTTGTTTTTGAGACAGAGTCTCACTCTGCCACCCTGGATAGTGCCTCAGCTTCATAGCTCATAGTAACCTCAAATTTCTGTGCCCAAGTGATCCTCTTGCCTCAGCCTCCCAAGTATCTGGGACTGCAGGAACCCGCCACAATACCCAGCTATTTTTTTTTAGAGATGGGATCTCTTGGACAGAGCCTGTGGCTCAGTGGGTAGGGCACTGGCCCCATATACCGAGGGTGGCCAGTTCAAACCTGATCCCAGCTAAACTGCAACAAAAAAATAGCCAGGCATCATTGTGGGCGCCTGTAGTCCCAGTTACTCAGGAGGCTGAGGCAAGAGAATCACCTAAGCCCAAGAGCTGGAGTTGCTGTGAGTTGTGACGCCACATCACTCTACCGAGGGTGACAAAGTAACACTCTGTCTCTTAAAAAAATTAGAGATGGGGTCTCATTCTTGCTCAGGCTGGTCTTTAACTCGTGAGCTCAGGCAATCTGCCTGCCTGGGCCTCCCCAAGTGCTAGGATTATAGGTGTGAGCCACCACGTCTGGCCTGGTAGGGAAGGTTTTATCTTAAGTGCAACAAGCCAGACACAGGACGTCAACTGTGGCTCATACAGACAGAAACCAGAAACGCAGAAGGCGGGGCAGGTGGAGGGTGAGGGAGCTGCCACGAGATATTCCTTAATGGGTACAATGAATATTATTCAGGTGACAGATACTCCAAAAACACTGACATGAGCACCACACAATGTAACAAAATTTCATTTTACCCACCTTCCCCCCCACCTTTTTTTTTGAGACAGAGTCTTACTTTGTTGCCCAGGTAGAGTGCGGTAGTGTCACAGCTCACAGCAACCTCAAACTTCTGGGCTCAAGTGTTCCTCCCACCTCAGCCTCCCAGAGTGCCCCGGCCAGTAAATGTTTGAATTTCTAATGATCATGTGTTGCCTTCCTAACAGAAAAAATAATTCGTACACTATTTGTAGATCCCAAGAAGACAGAAAGAGCGCTGGCTGAAGATTATTCACCCACCACCAGCAGAAGCTTCGTTAGGTCTTTGTCTTCTGGAGTCTTCAGTCTGACTCATGGAGGTCCTGGCATCAGTCCACCTTGACCGGAGGTCTAACCAGGCTTTCCGAAATTTAGAACAAACAAAACACTCACAACATTCTCTAGAAGTTTGTGCCATATGATATAGGCTTCAGAATTTTATCAAATCTCTTGCAACTGAAGATGACTTAATTCCAAAGCTTTTAGAGTAAATATTGGATTACATGCATCTCTTCTATGAATAAACTCCAAGGTACCAAGCCAAAAAAACAAGTCTAGGTTTATGGACCTAATTTTGTGGCATATTAAGTAGTTGGCAGAGAGAGGCAAAAAAATAATGGGGGTGTCATTAGATCTTGGGGCAAAAAACCACAAGACCTAATTGATAAAATTGTTGAATAGTAACATCTCATCAGTTTCCCAAGTAATAATCAGTTACCAGAGAGGATCTGCAGTGCCCTACCTCCTCTTCAGAGCCACATGACAGTTGTATATAAATAAGCAGTGATGGCTCGGCACCTGTAGAATAGTGGTTATGGCACTGGGCCACATGTACTGAGGCTGGCGGGTTTGAACCTGGCCCTGCTAAAACAATGACAATTGCAATGAAAAAATAGCCAGGCACTGTGGTGGGCACTTGTAGTCTCAGCTACTTGGGAGGCTGAGGCAAAAGAATTACTTAAGCCCAAGAGTTGGAGGTTTCTGTGAGCTGAGATGCCGTGGCACTCTACCGAGGGTGACAGAATGAGACTGTCTCAGAAAACAAATGAAAAAACTCATTTAGGAAGTGGGGACAGGGGAAAATCCTAGGGTGGGGTACAGAATGCAAAGACACAATTGCATTATAAACATGAAACAATCTCATTGAAGGGACTGGGGGGAATGGTGCTGAGTTAAGTAACTGGAAATGGAGTCTTCGAAATTGAAGACAGAAGAAACTGTACATAGCTCTGTGCTTCAGTTGATAAAGTTGCTTCTCACAGACTAATGATTCTAATAGTGCTATATGTATATACTGGAATGAATCATTGATAAAGTGGTGGGAGCCAGGTTTCTCAGTCTCATGGAAACAGCACCACACATTTGCTCAAGTGGCACTGCTACAAAGTTTACAACACGCAGGAGTGTGTACTATAAAGTGTCGCTGAAATAGTACTATACTGATTGCATTTGTAAAATTAGCATTGCTAGAAGTAACTTTATTCATAAGTTTATTAATTAGAAAAGCACCACATAAATTTTGAACAGAGGGACATTCTATGAAACACCAGTATTCCTCAAAATTGTTTGGGTCCTCAAAAATCAAGTCTGAGAACTGTCACAGAGGAAGAAGGGTATATGCAGATGTGCGATTAAATCTATGGTATTCCAGAGCAAAAAAAGAACATTAGGTTAAAACAAACAAACAAACAAACAAAAACTGCAAATAAGAGAAACAGGCCAGGCACGCTGGCTTATGCTTGTAATCCCAGCACTTTGGAAGGCTGAGGAAGGACAATCATTTGAAACCAGGAGTTTGGAACCAGCTTGGGCGACATGACAAGGCTCCGTCTCTACAAAATAGAAAAGTTAGCCAGGTATGGTGGTACCTGCTCATAGTCCCAGCTACTCAGGAGCAGTGGGCTATAATGACACCAGTGCACTCTAGCTTGGGCAACAGAGGGAGACCCTGTCTCAAAAAAATAAAAAAATAAATTAAAAACAAATAAAAGGTTAAGTATTGGCAAGGATATAGAAAATTGGAACACTCATTCATTGCTGGTAGGATTTTCAAAAGATTCAGCCACTTTGGAAAAGTTTGCTAGTTCCTCCAAAGGGTAAATGTTGTTACTATATGACCCAATTCTGTTCCTAGGTATATGTACTGAAAATATTATGTCCTGCTGGGGGCGGTGGGTCACACCTACAATCCTAGCACTTTGGAGGCCAAGGTGGGTGGATTGCCTGAACCCAGGAGTTCGAGACCAGCCTGAGCAATAGTGAGACCCTATCTCTAAAAAAAATAGCTGGGCATTGTGGGGGGCACCCGTAGTCCCAGCTACTAGGGAGGCTGAGGCAAGAGGTTCACTTAAGCCCAAGAATTTGAGGTTGCCACAGCACTCAACAGAGTAAGACTGTCTCAGAAAAACAAAACAAAACATTACGTCCAGACAAAAACTTGTACATCAATGTTCACAGCAACATTACTAATAGTTCCCCAATTAAAAAAAAAAAAACAGCACATAAAAAAAAGTTTACTGACTGGTAAATGGGTAAAGAAAACGATTTTAACAAGGTAGCTGCACAGTGTGTAACAAAATTCCGGTCAACTGATTGCACAGATGACTCAGGTGGGACTGTGGCCCCATGTTGTAAGAGCTGAAACATTCCTGCTGCCCAGGCACATCTCCATGATTTACGTGTAGGACTACACTTGTCTTAGTTTGGGGCCAAAAAAGCTTAAAAAGTTAAAATTGTTTTTGAATAGAAAAAGCTTATAGAATAAGGTATAAAGAAAATACTTCCAGGCTGGCCTGGTGGCCCACACCTGTGATCTCAGCACTTTAGGAGGTCAAGGCAAGACTGTTTGGGCTGGGAGCTCAAGAATAGCCTGGGCAACATAGTGAGACCCCATTTCCACAAAAAAATTTTAAAAATTACTCAGGCCTTCACATTTACTAACTATTCACATAATGACTCACCCAGAAGAGGGCTTTGAATCCTGCAAACTCAGTTCATAGCAGGCATCCTGTCCAGGTAGATAGGACTGTTACAATTGCCTGCGTTACTCAGCATGGTAACCTGCACAGGCTCAGAGCAACAGGCTACACCAGGCCTACCTGTGTAAAGCCATCTAGGTCTGTGTAAGTTCACTCTTGACATTTGCATGACAAAAATGCCTAATGATGCATTTCTCAGAATACATCCTCGATAATCAATGCTGATACATGCTGTGGACAAGAATAAACCTTGTAAACGTTTTATGTGAATTCAGTGCAAAAGGCCATATGATTCCACTTATATAGTGTCCAAAATATATGATCATTTAAAAACAGAAGTAGCCATTACTGATTGCAACAGGGGTTGGAGAAAGAAAGCAATGGGGAGTGACTGCTAATGGATTCAAGGTTTTATCTTTGATCAGAATGTTTTGGAATTAGTAGTGATGGTTACATAAATCTGAATACACTGAAAACCACTTAATTGTACATCTTTTAAAAGGGTAAATTTTATGGCATATAAACATTTCAATAAGACTTACAAAATAATGTGCCAGTGATAAGAATATATGCTTATTCACTAGACAGGAGCCAGCAGATCATGGAAAATAACAAATCTTAACAGGCTTTCCCCTCACTTCCAGACAGTTATCCTTGCTGGAGTCAAAACACCTAGACAGAAGAATTGAAAGAAAGACTACACTGCACAACTGTTTTATAAACCTTTATTGGAAAGGCTACAAATTTATATTGCCACTGTATTTCTTATGCTTCAATGGTTGTGTGGAAGTACCCTTGGATACAAAACTACTACACTGTTGAATCTTGCCCAGGCTTGTTGTAAGATATTTTTTGTACAATGGAGGTAGAGTGGATAGGGCAATAATTTAAACCTCACAAGCCTTGATTAGCGTCAGGACACTTTTTCATTCAGGTTTTAAGAGACCTTAGAAATAAGCTACGAGCGCTATGTTCAGGCTCAGGGAGGGCATCACACGTTTTTAGTTTTCAGTTTTATTCTTTGTTGCTTTGCAGTTGTAAAAAGTGCATCTCATGTCTCTTTTTTCTCTCAAGTAAGTGTGCTCTAAAAATATTCTGGTTGTGAAAAGGTAAAAATCAAAAGATGGAAAGAGAAACACAATGTCCTTTTCATAGTTTCACCTGTTTTTTTCTCATACCAGTCTTACTCTCCTATAAAATATAGAAAACTAAAGTGGTGACACTTCCCCAATTTCAGACATTCAACTTGATGGAGACAGAGCATCTTTAACTTAACATTGAATGAAAACAGCACTTTAACAGGTTCTAATGCAGACATGGTTTTCTATTGATTTGTTGTTACCTTAAGAAGGGTATAGTGGTAGGGAGATACAAAGGCCTGGGCCAGCCCCAATGTTCAGGGTCATTAACTTTACATAACTTAGCTCTCCTTGACTCTAGGGAGGATCTACTGAAGCCATTAAAGCCCGTTTCTACCAACCTTTTGTCTTTTAAAACTTCGAAGTGGGCATGTGCCTGAGAAGTAAGCTTCAGGCCAATGGGTTTTTAAGGGCCATTTAAGAACCTGAACAAAGGATACATTCTCCAGTTTAAGGATACATCTTATAATTCAAAATATGTTCTTCTAAAAATGTGACACCAAGAATAATTTACACCAACTGCTGTTTATTATCGAGCTTCAAAAACCTTTCACAAGATGGTAAAAAAAAAAAAAAAAAAAAAACCCAAAAAGTTTACAACCACAGCTAATGTAAATTTTCCCATTGTTCCCGGCCAGCTCCAAACCCACTGTGTGCGAAGCCCATGTGCCCCATGCATCTCAGTGGCAGACACAGGCCATGAAACTCTTTATTCTATTTGTAGCAGCTTATGCAGGTGCAGCCAGACACAAAGCTTCAGGACAAATTGTACAAACTTTACAATGTGGGCTTTGAATTTAAAATAGGAAACGTAAAATCTACACAAAACTGATAAAAATCAAGCACAGATACCAGGACTGAAACTTATAACTCATGTGTGAAAGGGAGTCTTGTTTCCTTTCAAGTGCTTTATTCTGCTATGGGACAGTTGAAATGAAGATGTAAAGCTTTGTGGTTAGTTTAAATTATACACTCTGTAGATACTATACCAATTTTAAAAGTTACACATAGACCAACAGACGTCCATCAGTTCATCTGGATTGATCAGACACTCCAGTTGGATTGCTGAGAATAAGTCAGGCAGCTGTGGAGGACCCGCCTGTGCAATCTGTCTGCAGAGTCTACTGATGGGCACACTGCACTCCAGGTCCATGATGGCTGCTGCTCTCTTCATCAGAACTATCGTTATAGGCTTCACGCCTCTGGCCACCTCCTGAGCCTCGAGTGCTATCAAAATCTTGCAGCTCTACCTCCTCTGTTTCTCCAATTATATTGGGAACTTCGGGTCTAGATGGCAGAAGATCTTCTAATTCCTTCATTAAAACAAACAGTTATCAGGTTAGTTCTAATATTTTCATTCAACTTCTCTTTTTATGCAACCTAACTTCTTTGAGAGTTAAAATAGGAAAGCAGACTGGCCTTTGGACTTTTAAGTCAGAGATTGCAAACTGATGACCCGCATGCCAAATCTATAGACATCTTTTGTGCAACTTATCTACTGCTTAAAAACAAACAAAAAAATGGAGTAAGGTGCCAACATTAACACACTGAAAATTTTCCTGCCAGAAGCACCTTCCCATAGGCTGTGTGAACACCACCAAGTGCAGAAGGTAGAAGGAGTAGGTGGCTGCTTCTCCTGCCTGGAACCTGATCTGTCTGATCTGGAACCATCAGTCCTCTGCCTGCCTCTTCACACCCAGTCTGCTTCCTGCCTCTATGTTCCCTGATTGGCCCCACTAACACATCAGCAATCTTTGATTTCCTAATATCCAGGGAAACCTGCCCATCATACAAATATTTAAAAGGTAAAATCTTAAGTTGTATAATCTAATCTTAGATTAAACCAAACGGCAGGCAACAAAGCATTAAGAAATTGGGGCCAGGCTCAGGGGCTCACACCTGTAGTACTTTGGGAGGCCAGCCTGCACAAAAGCAAGAGCAAGACCCCCTCCCCGCACCACATGAACACAAGACAGAAAAATTAGCTGGGTGTGGGGGCAGGTACCTATACTCGCTACTCAGGAGGCTGAGGTGGGTGGATCGCTTGAGTCTAGCAATTCGTAGCTGCAGTGAGCTATGATGGCACCACTACATTCTAGCCTGGGCAACAGAGCAAGACCCTAATTCTCAGAAATGTTAAAAAAAAAAAAAACAAAAAAACCCTTGAGATCAGGATTTAAAAATCCTAGCACTCTGGGAGGCCGAGGTGGGTGGATTGTTTTAGTACAGGAGTTTGAGATAGGACTAAGCAAGAGTGAGACTCTAAAAACTAACCAGTTGTGGCAGGTGCCTACAGTCTCAGCTACTTGGGAGGCTAAGCCAAGAGGATTGCCTGAACCCATGAGTTTGAGATTGCTGTGAGCTATGAGGCTATGCCACTCTACTGAAGGCAACAAAGTGAGACTCTGGGGAAAAAAAGAAATTAAACAAACAAAAAAACCACTTACAGAAAGCTTATCTGGGTTGATCCAGTTGTTTTCAGGAAACTGCACGTCAAACTTTATGTAAAGATCACCTTTCTCAAAGGGATTACGATACTGCGGCATTCCTTCACCTCGAACTACACGAACACATCCTATTATGTAAGTAAAAAGGAGATGATTATTTAAGAATTTTACCCAAGAAAAGTGTTCAGTAATATTTTTTTTGTGCAGTTTTTGGCCAGGGCCGGGTTTGAACCCACCACCTCCAGTATATGGGGCCAGCGCCCTAACTCCTTTGAGACACAGGAGCCGCCTGTGTTCTAAGAAGTCTTTTCACTATAAAAAAATACAAACTGAAAGAACAAACGGAAATTTGGATTAGTTAAAATCAAGATTTACCTGGTTCAATTACTTTGCCAGGGGGGTATTTCACCACAATCTGACGTCCATCGAGGTGCTTGAACGTGAACTGAAATCCACAGAGAGCCTCAACAAGTCCTATTTTATACGTCATGTGCAAATCATTCCCATCTCTCTGAAATACCTATAAATCAAGAAAAAAATCCACGTTTTCCTAAGAATTATGGAGTCATACCCTGTTGCATTACATTCCCTGAGTCAATTTCAAAACCTCAATTCTACCATTCACTGTAAAAGCCAAAGTGCCCCTGTACCTAATTCCCTCAGTTTATGTGAGGAAAGCTATTCCCACGCAGTAGGCTGGACATTTCTAAAAGGAAGATATACTGGAACTGGGTCACAGCGGCAAACAAGAGAAACAGAGCTGAGGATCCAAGAACAGCACCAGGTATATTCTGCTATCATGGCCTGTTCCTATCTGCCTCTGGGCAAAAAGATACAGATAGGGGTCCATAGAACAGGTTCATCCTAGAGCACTCCCCAGATATGATCAGAACAGGGAAGGGGAAAGGCCCAAGTTCAACGTAAAAAAGCTCAACCAGTAATGCTCAGCCAGTAAAGAAAGGGGGCTCATGGTCAGCGCCTGTGGCTCAAAGGCACTGGCCCCATATGCCAGAGGTGGTGGGTTCAAAACCAGCCCTGGCCAAAAACTGCAAAAAAAAAAAAAAAAGAAAGAAAGGGGGCTCACTTCCATGCTTTATGCACATACAAACTAGTTTTGCCTTGCCAAAATTCAAAACTTTTTTGTAGAAAAAGGGTCTTGCTATGTTGCTCAGACTGGTCTTGAACTCTTGGGCTCAAGTAATCCTCCCCACAGAGGAATATAATTTACCAGCAAATGCTAATTTGGCTCATTTAGTATTATGCTGTAATCCTGGGTAATGCTAATGGTAGTGAATGAGCACAAAGAATATTTCTGAATTTTCAATGTGCAAGAAAAATACATCCAATTTCATACATGCCCAACCTGTATTTATTGCTTACAAATATCTATACTTAATTTTTTGAAAACTGTCAAGTGCGGTGGCTCATGCCTGTAATTCTGGCACTTTGGGAGGCCAAGGGGGGTGGACTGCTTGAGCTCAGGAGTTCAAGACCAAACTAAGCAAGAGCAAGATCCGTCTCTAAAAATAGGTGGGCACTGTGGTGGGTGCCTGTAGTCCCAGCTACTTGGGAAGCTGAGATAAGACAATCACTTGAGCCCAAGAGTTTGAGGTTGCTGTGAGCTATGACGCTACAGCACTCTACCCAGAGTGACAGACTGTCTCCAAAAGAATTTTTTTTGATACTTGAGATAGAACAAAATTAACTACAGTGAAAGACCATGTCTCTATCTTGGTTGATTTAGTCAGAGGAAATTTAACAGGTAGGCTCTTCCTCAGTCTCTCAAGTTTACCCATTAAACAAAGTTCAACAATTATCTAAACCAGCGACTCTAAGTGTGGTTTGGATCAGCAGCCTCAGCATACCAGGAAACTTGCAAGGAGCCACCCACCCCCATCCACCGCTGGAGACTGGAGGTGGAGCACAGCCATGTGTGGTTTCCAGCAACCCCTCCAGGCAGTCCTAACGCATGGGGACATTTGAGAACAAATCAATGTACATTACATACCTATCGATGTACAGATACTGTGGTGTTCCTCAGAATGGATCAGTAAGGTTCCCTTAATGTAGGACTTCTCAACCCTTTTAAAATGCTAAGTACAGTGTAAAATGCCAGTGTTTCTGAGTGCCATTGCTCAAGAACTATCCCGTGCCAAATATCCTCCAGTTAAAGCTGTGTTAGCAGCAGGGAAGAGGAAGGACACCACAGTCTTGCAGAGTTCATGGCCTGCTGGCTCATGACTATAATCCAAGCACTTTGGGAGGCTGAAGTGGGAAGATCACTTGAGGCCAGGAGTTACACTAGTCTGAGCAACACAGTGAGACCTCTATGCCTACAAAAAAATTAAAAATTAGCTGGGCATGTTGCTTTACTCCTGAAGTGCCAGCTAAGAACTTCCAGCTAAGCTGAGGTAGAAGGATCACTTGAGCCCAGGAGTTAAGACTGCAGTGAGCTGGCTCGGTGCCTGTGGCTCAAGCAGCTAAGGCGCCAGCCACATACACCTAAGGTGGCGGGTTTGAATCCCCAGCCTGGGCCTGCCAAACAACAATAATAATGGCTGCAACCAAAAAATGGCCAGGCATTGTGGCAGGCGCCTGTAGTCCCAGCTGCTTGGGAGGCTGAGGCAGGAGACTAGCCCAGGAGTTGGAGGTTGCTGTGAGCGTGATGCCATGGCACTCTACCCAGGGGGATAGCTTGAGGCTCCGTCTCAAAAAAAAAAAAAAAGACTGCAGTGAGCTACAATGATGCCATGGCACTCTAGCCCAGGCAATAGAACAAGACCATGTGTCAGCCGGGCATAGGTAGCTCTCATGCCTGTAATCCTAGCACTCTGGGAGGCTAGGCAGGAGGATTACTGGTGCTCAGGAGTTTGAGCCCACTTTGAGCAAGAAAGAGAGAGACTCTGTCTCTACCAAAAATAGAAAAACTAGCCAGGTGTTGTGGCAGGTGCCTGTAGTCTACTCAGACTGAGGCAGGAAGATCACTTGAACCCAGGAGTTCCAGGTTGCTATGAGCCAGGATGATGCCACAGCACACTTACCCAAGGCAACAGAGACTTTCTCTCTAAAAAAAAGTAACATCAATTTATAAAAAATTGCTTGCTGGGTGGAAGAACTAGATAATTTGATGCTACAAGTTTAAACAGAGAAATAAACAAGCAAGAATACTAGAAAGGTTTTGAAAAGTAAGCTTAATAAGGAAGGACTACAAAAGCACCCGGTAGTGAAACACTGAGTCATTTCTGAGAAGCAAAGGTACAGACTACAGGAGCGGCCAACATCCCAGACACCTGGGTGGGGCTGCACAGATGCACTCTAGTAGACCACTGAAAACCACAAATGCAATTAGCTGAGCAAATTAACAACTAATTATATAATTTTTTCTTCTTGAGACCTATTATATAGTGAATCATATTAATAAAGGATCTGTTACTAAAAAAATTAATTTACAGAAAAGTAAAAAACAAAACAAAACCACAAAGAGGCAAGAAGGTGAAAACTGAATGTTTTGGACCATAGTTGCCTGCTTCCAGTGGCTTCCAGTGACAGTGCCACCCTCATCTCATCATTGCCCCAATTCCTTTGAGTTTTGGGAGTGGGGAAAAAGCCGAACAAGCGAAGGATGGCCAGGTCTGCATGAACAAACAGTTAGCGGCATGTGCTAGTTCACACTAGTCGAGTTTCCTTAATGACATTGAGAACGTTTTTAGTTGTAGAAATTAAACAAAATGCCTACATTTTATCTTTGGCTCAAATTTACTTGTCACAATAAAACCAGGAAGAAACTAGAACTTCCATTCTAACCTTTACCTTCCTTTTTCTACCACAGCAGGCCTGTTTTCCATTGGAAAATGCAATTCCACCAATGCCAACAATTCTAAGAGATGACTTACATCCCAACACCTCCCCACATTCCCAAGAAAGCGACTTACTCATCATCTTTGATTCTGTACCTTTCCTGAGGAAGAACTGTTTTTGGTTAAGCTGAGCAAAGCCCAGGGAGGGCAAGATGGGAAAGATGGGAACTAGACTTTAAATCTCTTGCTTCCAAATCCAGTCATCTCCCCCCATTTTTTTGAGACAGTCTTACTATGTGACCCTCAGCAGAGTGCCACAGCATCTTAGCTCACAGCAACCTCAAACTCTGGGGCTTAAGCGATTCTCTTGCTTCAGCCTCCCAAGTAGCTGGGACTACAGGTGCCCAACACAACGCCCGGCTACCAGTCATCTACTTTTAAAATTCTAATTTATAAGCAACATTAAAGACTCAACTTAGGGTTAGAAAAGGTTGTATAATCAGTTTGATTTGTCCAAACCAAAAAAAAATTCTCTCTTTTCTCCTCCAAATAAGCACCCTCATTCCCTCACTCTCCTCACGCTGCTGCACTGCCACATATCTAACCCAAAATTACTGCAATTTTTTTTTTTTTTGAGGAAAGTCTCACTTTGTCACCTTCAGTAGAGTGCTATGGCATCACAGCCCACAGCAACCTCAAACTCTTGGGCTTAAGCAATTCTCTTGCCTCAACCCCCCAAGTAGCTGTGATGCCAGGGCCTGCCACAATGCCTGGCTATTTTTTGTTGGAGTTGTTGTTGTTTAGCAGGCCTGGGCTGGTTTCAAACCCACCAGCCCAGGTGTATGTGGCTGGTGCCCTAGCTGCTGAGCTACAGGTGCTGAGCCTACTGCAGTGATTTTATCAACGAAATTATCTAGGCATTGTGGGTGTCATTTAAACTACCATTTAGGCCAAGTGTATAGTGGCTTATGCCTGTACCCCTAGCACTCTGGAAGGCCAAGATGGAAGGACTGCTTGGGGTCAAGACTTCAAGACCAACCTGAGCCAGAGCAAGACCTTGTCTCCACAAAAAAAAGAAAAGTGAAAACTTAGCTGGCCAGAGATACCCAGGATGATCACTTAAGCCTGAGGTTGCAACGAGCAGTGATGATGTCACTCTAGCCTGAGTGATAGAGCAAGACCCTTTCTCAAAATGATAAAATAAATAAATAATAAAATACAGCTTAACCTAAACAGAGACTTGTCAATTATCTATCTTTATGCCTCTTATTCCTTCCTATAATAGAATGTGCACAGCAGGCCAGATTGAACAAATGATGCAGCTAAAACATCAAGATATAAACAATTTAGGCTCGGTG
>NW_003852453.1:346394-366717 GCF_000181295.1 Otolemur garnettii
CCTAAGCCCAGGAGTTGGAGGTTGCTATGAGCTGTGTGACACCATGGCATTCTACCAAGGGCAACAGAGTGAGACTCTGTCTCTACAAAAAAAAAAAAAAAAAATCTAGAAATGATTTGGCTAGGGAAGGCAGCTCATGTCTATAATCCTAGCATACTGGGAGGCTAAGAAAAGAGGACTGATTGAGCACGGGAGTTTGAGATCAGCCTGAGCAACAGTGAGACCCTGTCTCTATTAAAAATAGAAAAATCAGGGTGGTGCCTGTGGCTCAAGGAGTAGGGCACTGGCCCCATATACCAGAGGTGGAGGGTTCAAACCTGGCCCTGGCCAAAAACTGCAAAAGAAAAGAAAAATTAGCCAGTTATGGTGGCTTATGCCTACAGTCCCAGCTACTTGGGAGGCTGAGGCACTTAGATTGCCTGAACCCCAGAGTGTAAAGTTGCTGTAAGCTACAGCACTCTAGCCTGGGCAACAGAGTGACACTCTGTCTTAAAAAAAAAAAAAAAAAAGAATTCTAGAAATTACTCTTTTTTCCTAGCAATCTAGGACACCATTGCCATTTGTAGCTTTGACAATACCCATTAAATACAACTACCACGCCCTGACAGGGAGTCCAGGGAGCAAGCCTCCACCGTGTGCTGGGATACAAGACCCCTGGTGCCAGCATCTCAATCTGGCTTTGTTGTTTTTTACTGGATTCTTGAAGTGATTCAAAAAATTCACTCAATTTGTAGAAATGACTATCAAATGGAAGATAATTTTAGTGTTAATTTACTAAAAAGGTAGTTAACCTGTGATGTAAACACCTTCAGAAGAGAGGCTGAATACATGTGATTGAGTACATGCTAGAACCTTGTGATTACAGGAGGGGTGTTCCATGAATTCTTTTATGAATAAAAGCCTACAGCATACAATATGGACATTAAAAAAACCAAATGCAGTATTATAATAAAAATAATATATGCCAGACCATATTTTTCAGATACTTAAAAAATACATATATATTTAGAACACCAGAATATTTTCTTTCAAAAAAAACTCACCTGGTGTCCCAAAAAGTAAAATACATCAATAGAGTAGCACTGCAGACTGAGGCTCTGCCACTCACCACCCACCAAAGGAGTTTCACAGTGAAAACAAACTGCTTTGGGCGGTGCTTGTGGCTCAGCGGGTACGGTGCCAGCCTCATATGCCAAGGGTGGTGATTTTGAGCCCGGCCTCAGCCAAACTGCAACAACAAAAAAATAGCTGGGCATTGTGGAGAGCGCCTGTAGTCCCAGCTACTTGGGAGGCTGAGGCAAGAGAATTACTTAAGCCCAGGAGTTGGAGGTTGCTGTGAGCTGTGATGCCCTGGCACTCTACCGAGGGTGATAAAATGAGACTGTCTCTAAAAAAATAAAAACAAAAAAACAAAACAAAACAAAACAAACTGCTTTACATCATCTGGTCTAATGCCCTCACTTTCATAACTGAGGTACAGAGCGAAGAAAATTACTCAGGTTACACTGCTAACTGATGGCAAAGCTGGGACTAGAATCAACTCCTATAACACTTCCTTTTTTTTTTTTTGGAGACCAAGTCTTACTTTGTCACCCTCAGTAGAATGCTGTAACATCATAGCTCAGAGCAACTTCAAAGTCTTAGCCTTAAGTAATTTTCTTGCCTCAGCCTCTCAATTAGCTGAGACTACAGGTGCCCACCACAACGCCCAGCTATTTTGAGAGAAGGGGGTCTCAATCTGGCTCAGGCTGGTCTTGAACTTGTGAGCTCAAGCAATCTACCTGCCAGAGTGTTAGGATTGTAGACTTGAGTCACCACACCGAGCCTACCTATAGCACTTTGATTCTACCTGCTCTGTTAAAGTTTTACAAAAGTCAGTCTTATGCTCTCTTAACAACATTTTTTCTTTTTTTTAAAGAGACAAGAGTCTCACTTTGTTGCCCTTAGTAGAGGGTTGTGACGCCACAGCTCACAGCAACCTCCAGTTCTTGGGCTTAGGTGATTCTCTTGCCTCAGCCTCCTGAGTACTGGGACTACAGGCACCTGCCACGAAGACCAGCTATTTTTTTTTGTTGTTGCAATGTGGCTAGGGCGGGTTCGAACTCACCACTCTCAGTATGTGGTGTCGGGGCCCTACTCACTGAACCACATGCGCCGCTCTCTTAACAACTTTTGATCAGTGTTGTTCCAGAGAATCCAAAAAGATCTGACCTATTTCTCATAAGCAAGACCCACTTCTGAATAAAACAAAGTATAAAAACAAAGCAAACTAAATAAAAGGGAAATTACCTCATGTTCCTTCTCTTGTAGCAAAAGAACAATGTCTCCTGGTTCCACGCCTGGGGCCTGGTCTGCCTCACCAGTGAATGTGATTCTCTGCCCATGCTTCATGCCTTTGTCCACATGGACCTCAAGAATCTTGACTTCTTTAATCACCTTCTTCCCTTCGCATTTTTTACAGCGGTCCTTTTCATTAATTACCTCTCCTGGAAAGAGAGATCATCACAACTTCCAGCAAGAGTACTATACACACTTTTAAGTAAGACAGGTCTTGATAATGCCCTGATTTATTAAATATATTTTCCGAATTTCTTTTAATATCTAATTTCTTTTTTTTGTAGAGACAGAGTCTCACTTTATTGCCCTCAGTAGAGTGCTATGGCATCACAGCTCACAGCAACTTCCAATTCCTGGGCTTAGGCGAGTCTCTGTCTCAGCCTCCAGAGTAGCTGGGACTACAGGTGCCTGCCACTACGCCTGGCTATTTTTTTGTTGCAGTTTGGCCGGGGCTGGGTTTGAACCTGCCACCTCAGTATATGGGGCTGATGCCCTACCCACCGAACCACAGGTGCCACCCAATACCTAAATTTTTATTTAAAGTACGATATTGAATAACAAAAACTCACATTTTACTGCAGGTTATGTGAAGGAGCCAGCTACTGCTACTCCAGAATGTAACATATCTTAACACTCTCTGACTCCACCCCCTAATGTTAAAACAAAGCCTGAGAATAGAGGAACAAACGGGTGGCCAGATGCTGGGGCTCCTACAACTGCTTCTCTAGGAAAAGGTTCCATTTTCAGATCTAATGTAAGTTTAGCAAATGGACAGAGACAACACAAATAAAAATTTAAATATCCTTTATAGCACATTATTAAATTTTTGTTTTGAGACAGAGTCTCATTATGTCACCCTCCATAGAGTGCCGTGTTGTCACAGCTCACAGCAACCTCAAACTCTTGGGCTTAAGTGATTCTCTTGCCTCAGCCTCCCAAGTAGTTGGGACTACAGGTGCCTGCCACAATTCCCAGCTATTTTTTTTGTTGCAGTTGTCATTGTTGTTTGGCAGGCTAGGGCCGGGTATGAACCCGCCACCCTCAGTGCATGTGACCGGTACCTTAACCACTGTGCTACAGGAGCCGAGCTCTCATTATTAAACTATATGGTTGATAACAGAATTCACTTATTTTGGGGACTACATGTCGTTCAGATGTTCTACTTTCGATCTCCCTTTATTTAGGTATGCTATCATTGAGAATTCCCCAAACGAATTAATTAGAGATTGCTGAATTTTAGGGAGCATTGAGTATGTTCATACCATGTTTAGGACAACACAGCTTTTCTCTTCTATGCATTTGTTTGAAATATTTTAATATGTTTTCATAAAATAAAACTGGATCCATGCCTATAGCTCAAGTGACTAAAGCACCAGCCACATACACCAGACCTGGAGGGTTTGAATCCAGCCTGGGCCTGCCAAACAAAAATGACAAATACAACCAAAAAGTAGCCAGGCGGTGTGGTGGGCGCCGTAGTCCTAGCTACTTGGGAGGCTGAGGAAAAAGAATCGCTTAAGCCCAGGAGCTGCAGGTTGCTATGAGCTGTGACGCCATAGCACTCTACCCAGGGCAACAGCTTGAGGCTCTGAAGTTGTACAGGGTATGGAAACCAGCTCTTTCTAATGGTTGGTTATCGGCACATTTCAGTGCTTAGAAGAGTGTTAGGGTTGCAGGCTGAGTCACCGATATTAGAAGATGTATATAATCGACGACTTCACAGACCATTTTCAGAACAGTATTTCTGCAAAGTATGTTCTGTAAAACACCAGTTCTTCAAAATGATAATGATACATGGGAAGAGATTTCAGTTAATGTTGGTCTCCTGATAGCAGGAATTGTTAACAGCTTGAATAAGGTAAAATATACGGAGATGCTTAACTTGCAAGGGTGTCCAACCTGCTGTCCATTGACTGCATGGTGATTTTTTGAGGACTTTTTTTGCTATTGGTGGTGTCAGTAAGAACAGACCCTTTTTTGGCTAATGAGCTTTTGTTAGTGTTTGTGTATTTAATGTGTGGCCCAAGATAACTCTTATTCTTCCAATGTATGGCAGAGGAAGGAAGAAAGTTTGGACATCCTTGGTGGAATGGAAGGGAATATACAGATTTTCAGAATTATCTCTTAACTTCTAGGAGCAACTTGGAAAGGATACTCTAGAACTGTACTGTCCATGCTAGCCACCAGCCACCTGCAGCTATTTTTTAAGTTTAATTAAAATTTAGAATCTGGTAACATTAGCCACAGTTTAAGTACTTAATAGCTACAGGTGACAAGAGGCTACCATACTGACACTGGAGATATAGAAAAACATTTCCATCATTGAAGAAAAAAATATTCCATAGATAGCACTGCTGTAGAATAGGGGTTTTACACAGGCCAAATTGGGAAAGCTACTTGTTTTTGTATACAGGTTATTAGAGCATAGCCACAATTATTTGTTTATGAATTGTGGTTATCAAAACACTAAAAGGTAATTGTGACACAAACTATTTGGCTAACAAAGCCTAAAATACTTCTGTGATCCTGCAGTGCAACTCTGCTGGCAAAAAATAAAATAAAACCTCACTTAGTTGAATTGATTTAATATGAGAAAGAGCTTCCACCCCAATACCCACCCCCAAAGTTAACTAAAGTGGCTAAGCACCCATAGCTCAGTGAGTAGGGCGTCCTGGAGCGTTTGAGCTCAGCCCAGGCCTACTAATCAACAATGACAACTGCAACCACAAAATAGCTGGACGCTGTGGCAAGTGCCTATAGTCCCAGCTACTCAGGAGGCAGAGGCAAGAGACTCACTTAAACCCAAGAGTTTGAGGTTGCTGTGAGCTGTGATGCCCACAGCACTCTACCAAGGGCAACATAGTAAGACTCTGTCTCAAAAAAAAAAAAAGTTAACTAAAGCATACAGTTAAATCTTCCACTTAATCAGAATAACTCAACAATCTGCTATCTCCTTTATTAAATAGAATCTCTGAAAACACAAAGGGGCAAATAATTATCTTGTTCATCTTTGTGGAATTAAAGACTAATCTTTCACTGAATGTAACACAAATTTACTGTTTCTCTGTGCTCATTGGACCTATGCACAATCGAACAATTATTTGCACACTTTTCTTTTATAAGATGAACAAACACCCATTTGAAAAAGACAAATTATACACTGCTCCAATTTCTGAATTCCCAACCCATCCCAACATAACAGCAGGGAGTATGAGCACAGATACCTTCTCCATTACAATCGGAGCACACAGACTGCATCTGCTGTACCATTCCTGGAGCCAACTGTCTGATCATGATGCGGACACCTCGACCTCGACAAGCACTGCACTTCTGAACAGCTCCAGACTTTCCACCTTGCCTAAAGCAAGCAAAGTATAAATTAGGTTTTAGCCCATAGACAATTCCAGTTAGCCTGACAAACAAAAATTGTGTTTTTACCTTCGTCATGACTTTCAGAAGCATTACAAAGTGTTCTACTGGGTAGCAAATTTTAAATTATGAAAAGTTTGTACCAGGTACAGACTTTCAGCATGTCAATGAAACACACGAAACACTCCGTGTTAACCAGAACACACTTACCCACTGCACGCGCTGCAGAGCACGTTCTTGCTAAGCTGTAGTTTGGTTGTCTTGCCATTGTACAGATCTTCTAAAGATACTCTGCAGAGAAAAGAATCAGGTTCCACCAAGTTTTGTGACGTTTTCTTAAATACAAGATATAAATGACAACTGATACAGCAAATATCACTATATCATTGTAAAACAATTCAAAATCATCTCACATTAAATCAATTCAACTAAGTGAGGTTTTATTTTGTGGCTCAAGATTTTATTACCATAGACAGTATATCTACAGATAGTGCTCAAAGACAAAACCTACAGCAATAGACCAACAAGTTGCTGTGTGGCAATTTCTGATAAAGCTGGTAACTACAGAAAACTCAAGTACCACAGCCTTCAGATGCGTGAACCCTCCACCTAAGTAACTCCTTATCACTACCCTTTGAAAGAGCTACAATGATTGTCCACATTTTAAGTAATAAAACTGAGGCCGAGAGAGGTAACATGCCCAAGATGATGTAAATGGCTGCAGAGTTCACGCTCCACAAGGCTCTGCTCTGTCCATGGACAATTTAGAAAGACTACAACTTAAGGGGTGGTACCCAAATGGCATATGTCACACACAAAAAAGAGAAGCCTTTGTATAGTCACAGAGAGCACACGAGCTTTAGAGGCTCTCGAGAATCCACCAAATCATAAGCACGTATGTTTATGAACTTTTTAACAAATTTGCAAAGGCCTCCCAAGTAGCTGGGATACAGGAGAGCCCCACGATGCTGGGCTAGTAAAGAGGAAACTAAATTATTAAACGCATTGCTGCCAAATCCTAAATGAATAGTATCTGTGAAACTTTTGATGTACACAGATTCTTTAACTTAGTTTAGAAATTAGTTCTATAATTCCAATATGCTATGAATAAAAGGAAATTGGGTTTTATCAGCTGTGTATTTCTAATAAACTTCCCCCCAGGCTATATAGAGGTATGATTCATATAAAAAAACTGTACATATTTAATGTATATAATTTGTTGTGTTTGGCTTTTTACTCTACCTTTTGGAGTAAAAATAAAACTGATTTTCTCCTTGTTGTGGTGGTTTTTTTTTTTTTTTTTTTTTGACAGAGTCTTACTCTGTCACCCTGAGAAGACTGCCATGGCATCATAGCTCACAGCAATCTCAAACTCTTGGGTACAAGAGATCATTCCTCTTGCCTCAGCCTCCCAAGTAGCTGAGACTATAGGTACCTGCCACTATGCCTGGCTAATTTTTCTATTTTTAGCAGAGTCCATGTCTCACTCTTGCTCAGGCTGGTCTCAAACTCCTGAGCTCAAGCAATTCATCTGCCTTGGCCTTTCAGAGTGCTAGGATTACAGGTGTGAGCCACCACCCCCAGTCCTTTGCATTGTATTTAAAAATTATTTTTAGCAGTACAGATTTCCTATCCCTTATCCAAAATGCTTGGGACTAGAGCTATTTCGTAATTTTTCAAGGTATTTTTGGGAAGGGATCCAAGTTTACCATTCATTCATGTTTCATATACACCTTATACACATAGCCAGAAGGTTAATTCTATACTAAATTGTCAATGATTTTGTGCGTGTAACAAAATTTGTGTTAGGTACTTATTTTACTTCAGTGCCAGTTTTCAGAATCATGTGTTAAGTACTTAAATTTTTTTTTTTTTTTTGTAGAGATAGGGGTCTTGCTAGGCTGTTCAGGCTGGTCTTGAACTCCTGACCTCAAATAATCCTCCTACCTTTACCTCTGAAAGTACTGGGATTACGCCTGTAATCCCAGGACTTTGAGCCATCAAGTCCAGACTCACGTGTTAAGTACTTATGTGTGGAATTTTCCACTGGTGGTATCATGTCTGTGTCAATCTGTAATGACTTATTTTAAAATCCTGAGAGTTAGAGTAACAAAAACATAGCTAAGACTATTTTACAAAGCACCTATAGTACTTTGTGGCATACAAACTTTCTCAAAATTATTTTAGAGTTAAACTAAAACATTTTTACATTTTAGGCAGTGTAAGAATAACATGCTTATGGCAAAACATTACTAATAACACTTCCAAATGACATATCTACAGCCTGGCTTTAGACAAAAGCACTTGTTCAATCTGTCCTTCAGACTCTTTAAGAACCTTTAACCAAATCATTTAAGGTCCTGGGTGGCATCTGTGGCTCAGTGAGTAGGGCGCCAGCCCCAAATACCAAGGGTGGTGGGCTCAAACCCAGCCCCGGCCAAACTGGAACAAAAAATAGCTGGGCGTTGTGGAGAGTGCCTGTAGTCCCACCTACTCGGGAGACTGAGGCAAGAGAATCACCTAAGCCCAAGAGCTGGAGGTTGCTGTTAGCTGTGATGCCATGGCACTCTACCGAGGGCGACAAAGTGAGCCTCTGTCTCAAAAAAAAAGACATAAAGGCTAGTTAACCAGTTTGATGAAAATATTTCAAATTGTGTATGAAAACACCACACTCACTGTACCCCATGATTGCATTAATGTACACAGCTAACAATTAAAAAAAAAAAAAAACTCCCCCTATTCAGTAAGTAGAGGATGAAAACAAAAAAAAAAAAAGAAAAAATTTAAAAATAGGTCTTTCCCCCTCTATGCATTAAATTATAATTAATTATCTTAGCAGCCAGCAGGCAAGGCCATATTTCAATAGATATAGCCAAAGGAGGAAAAATGCAGGTATTAGTTCAGCAAAGCTGGAACTTTCCACCTATGGGACGTAAGGTGGCATAGTCTCTAAAATTTAGTTGTATTTATTAGCCTTGAAACACTGATGCCTATCTGGGAATCTCTGCACAGTGAGACAAAGCTGATGAAAGATACTCATAGCAACATTATTTACGATAGAAAAAAAACTGGCAACACCCTATTAATGTATAACAATGTTTTGGCAGCCATGTAGCTAACAATTTGGTTCCCTTCCTCCTTGGGTTTAAAAATCTCTTTTAGTAGAACAGGTTGCCTTTCTCTTATCCAGTATGCTTAGGACCAGAAGGATTTTGGATCTCTTCTAAAATGACAAATGGTGAATGATTAATTAAATAATAGAATACAGTATTGGAAAGCTACATAAATGAAATATTTGTAATGACAGAAAAATCTTAACACCACAGAGTACTACTCAGCCATGAAAAGGCATGACATGTCTTTTGCAACCTCTTGGATGGGACTGGAGACCATTATCCTACGTGAACTATCTCAGGAACAGAAAAACAAATAACATGTACTCTAATAACTGGGAAATAATCTGTGGGCACATATGAGCATGAAGAGATGTAATGGTCACTGGAAATCAAGAAGGCAGGAAAAAAGTTATCTACTGGGTATGTCGAACACTATCTGGGAGATGGGAACAATAAAAGCCCTGACTTAAGCATTATAATAGGTATCTGTGTAACAAAAAAAATTGGCACCCCCTCCCCCAATATTTTGAAATTAAAAAAATAACCAAAACCTCCCATCTCCCTATTCAGGAAACAAACAAACAAAAACCCCCAAACACCTTTTAAGATCTCTGGCAAAATACAAACATCCAGACTAAGGCAAATGGAAGATTTTTTTTTTTCTGATAATAGATAGAATGTTCTTTTTTTCTTTTTAAGAGACAGTCTCATTTTATCGCCCTCTGTAGAGTGCTATGGCATCACAGCTCACAGCAACTGCCAACTCCTGGGCTTAGGCGATTCTCTTGCCTCATTCTCCCAAGTAGCTGAGACTACAGGTGCCTGCCAAAATGCCCCACTATTGTTTCTGTTGTTGTTGTTGCAGTTTGGCCATGGTCAGGTTTGAACCTGCCACCCTCAGTATATGGGGCTAGGGCCCTACCCACTGAGTCACAGGACAGCACATTCTATGATATTTTTTCTCTCCTACTGAGTATAACCACTTGAAAAAAAGTACTTAGTATTTTTAAAAAGAAAAAAGATACTCACTTGAGTGGATGCATCATGTCTTCTCCTCTTCTCCTGCCATTTCGACTTCTATTCTGATTGCCCATGAAGCCGAACAATCCCCCACCAAAAATGTGAGAGAATATATCATCCATGCCACCACCTCCACCACTGCCTTCCCGAAGACCTTGTTCTCCATATCTGTCATATAACTCCCGCTTCTCAGGATTTGATAGTACTTCATATGCAAAACTTATTTCTTTAAACTATAAAGAAAAAGCAAAAATAAAAACAATTACATTTTCAAATAGAAAAGTGGAAAGAAGCTTTAAGATCTCAGAATCTACTAAATTCTAGTAAAAGCTGTAAGTGAGGTTTGGCTTATTCTAGTCTTACTGCTCAGAATGTTAGTGTTCCTATTACAAAGCTAAAATACTTTTAATAGGCCAGGCATGGTGGCTCACACCTGTAATGCTAGCACTCTGGGAGGCTGAGGAGGTAGACTGCTGGAGCTCAGGAGTCAGAGACCAGCCTGAGCAAGAGTGAGACCACATCTTTAAAGAACTACCCAGGTGTTGTGGGGCTTGTGCCTATAGTCCCAGCTACTTGGGAGGCTGAGGCAAGAGAATCGCTTGAGCCCAAGAGTTTGAGGTTGCTGTAGGCTGTGACGCCACAGCACTCTACTAAGGTGACAAAGTGACACTGTCTCAAAATAAATAAATGAGATACGCTTAAAATACGTGTAAAAATGTGCCTCTATCAGGAGAGTTGGATTTTTCCTATGAAATTCCTTTATTCAAGGAGAACAATTAAAGTTTAGAACTAAACCTCCAGTAATAAAAAAGCTCCCAATAACTTAACTTACTTTGTCTCCAGCATTTGGATTCTTATCAGGATGGTATTCCTTGGCTAACTTTCTGTATGCCTTTCAAAATAGATAAAAAAAAAAAAAAAAAGTTACATACATACAAGCACCAGTTTAAGAATATGTGATAATACCATTTTTCTAAGAAGTGATGTTTTAAAGTTTTAAGTTCCAATAAATACCTCCATCTGGATTGTTTGGCACTGTCCATCTCAATATGGTTAACTCACTAATGTAATGTAACAATTTAGTCAGTAAGTATACTTGAAAACGGGGTTATACTGAAATAAAAACCAGCTACAAATGCCGAAACAATACAGAACAAAATATTGAAACATTTTCCCACATTTTTGCTACTGCTCAGGTAAGAACCCCAGTTTATGGTGGTGCCTGCTTTCTCTCCAACTGCAACATCCGGAAAAAACTAATAAAGTCTAACTTGCGGCCCGAGGGCCACATGAGAGCTGTGTGAGGACTTTTTTTGATTATCTGTGGTATTGGATTATCATGACAAGTATGCATGGACTTTCATTTTTGCTCGTGTATTTACTGTGTGGCCCAAGACCACTCTTTCTTTATACAGCACAGGGGGGAAAAAGGTTAGACACTCCCGTCCTGGACAGCGTCCTTGGGTGTTTTATTTGTATGCGGTGTTAGTGAAGCTGCACACATACTCGACCGGGTGGTCGGGACACGCAGCATTCCAGCCCTCATCACACGGACCGTAGATTATATAATGCACGGCGCGTTTCCGGTAAGGTACAGGAAGTCCCTCTTACTCCCAACTGTCCTCGTCCCGCTGCCTAAGGAGCATCCTCATTTCTTTCAGCTCACAAAGCCGGACACCCTCAGCCCCGGAGGTGGTCGTGGGGCTTCCCTAAACGCCTCAAGTGCTTTGAAATCGTGAGATTTCGCAGCACTGTAAAGAGTGACAACGTGGCCTGCTGTTATTCCCAGCGCACGCTCAGGTGTCTGGTCGGGACCGCAGCTTATCCCCGAAGTGGGTGCAGGACGTCTGACCACCTGCCCGCAGAACAATGCGGCCGGCCGGCGAGGGAGGAAGCGAGGGCGGAGCTCCCGCAGCCGGCTCTCCAGGGCAACACCCCCAACCGCCCGAAGGCACCTGGCGGGGGCGGCCTGGGCCCTCCCGGCGCGGCCCGCCCGCGGCGCGGACAGCTCCCCTCCTGGGGCCGGGATGCGCCGGGCACCTCCGTCCAACCTGTTTTTCCGGGGCGGTGACCTCAGCAAGAGGAGGGCCGGACGGGCTGTCGCCGGCCGGAGGGAGGCAGGCAGGAAGGGCTTCCGTCGTGTTTGCGCAGGACTGAGTTTTATTCGCTGTATCTGCGAGCGGGCGGGGCCGGCGGCCCAAGGTCAGCCGAGGCCGGAGAGCGCGGCCCCAGGCGAAGCCAGTCTCGCCCCTGCCGCCCCCCGGCCGGGCCCACCGCGGCTGGCGCCGGCTCGCGGACCGTCCCGTAGCGCGGCCTGGCCGCCCCGGGCGCGCAGGCCCCGCGCCCCGGACTCCCTGACTGGCCGGCCCGCTCCCCAATACCTTCTTCAGCTCGTTCTCGCTGGCGCCGGGCGGGACGCCCAGGATGTCGTACAGCTTCGTGTCGGCCACGTTTGCCATGGCGGCTGCCGGGCAGGGCTCGGGAAGGGAGGCAGCGGAGCCGGGCCCACAAGCGGCGTCGGGAGCGGCGCAGGCCGAGGGAGACAGCGAGGGGGAAGCGGGGGCGGGGCTGAACTTTGACCCGACGCACGGCGCGCCGTGACGTCGCTACGCGGAGCCCGCCTTCGAGAGCTCAGGGTGCTGTCGCTGGGTTCGGGCTGTGAGCAACGGGCCTCGTGCTGTTTTTCCGTCCCGGCGGCCGTGTGCGCTGCGCTCGCCAGGAACGCGGCTTTCCGGGAGAGACGGTCGCGGCGGGGGCCGCGCAGAGGCGGTGAGACGCCGAGGCCGCCCCATCTGTTAGCTCCGAGCCCGGCGGAGGCCCGGCCGGTGCGCAGAGCTGGTCCGCAGCCGCCGGGGCGCGAGGGGCCTGGGGTGACAGCGGAAGACTACCGCGGGTGGGTGGGTGTTCTCATATTACGGGAAATGGCAAACATTTAGCAACGTACCCCGCGTACATCAGCTGCATTTTAGCCAGTTTTGTTTCATCTGTTTCCTGCCGCTCATGCTTCCTGACCTCAAGTGTTTTAAAGGAAAACATTTCATTCATAAATATCCTTAAGTGTATAGATGTAACTGACGACTTTACTAAGGCATAATCACATCATCTCGTTTAATGACATTAACAATCCCTTAATCTAGTTCGCTGTCCTTTTCACATTTTCCCGTTTGTCGCAATCCTCTTAGAATTGTGTATGGCATCCAGATCCAAGCCAGGGTCCACGTGTTGCATCAGAATCATGTGTTCATGTGTTTGAGTCTCTTGATTGCTTTAAAATTCGCCAACGCCAGAGATCTGGATGGTGCGAGGCGGTTCTGCAGGGTGCACAGTCATCTGGGGTTGAGGACAGTTGATTTACATTCGCTTTAGTTTAGCTCAGGAAGTGTTTGCTGTGTACCTGCCTCGTGCCTGGGCTAGGGGAGAAGAGGGTTAGAAAAGTACGTGTCTTCAACCCATTTACTGCCTATCAAGTCAGAAAAATAGGATTTTCTGATCTTTGGGAACCTGAACTGGTAGCAAGATTTGAGCGTGACTTGATCAGGATACTCTTCCTTCCTTGGCCTCTCCACCACCTAGTTGTGGGAGACCTTGAGTGCCAGGCCTCTGCCTTGGAAAGGTAGCCTGAAAACCCTGATGAGAAATCACTGATACTCCTAAAACTAAACTCTTCACTGCCCTCAAATCCTCTCTGAAATATTGTTAGCTCTGTGAAGTCTTCCTTGATTCTCCAAGCTAGTTTGTGTTCCCCTTACCTTTGCTTTGTGTCCTTTGTGGACAGGTAGGATGTTGACATGAGTGGTATTCTGGTATGTGAGTTTGAACTTGAATTCTGTGTTCCACTGGTTTGGGTTTAAAGGCAGTCAAGCCCTCAGTAATTCCGATGTGTGAATGCCACTACCATTTGAATGCTAGCCACCATCTCTCCTTCTGCATTGCTGTAAAATACTGTTTTTGTACTTCTGAGATGTTCTTCTGAGGCAGCGTGAAATGGTGGTGAAGTCAGATCATGTGTGTTAGCCTTGCTCTGCCATCCATTCCCATTGTGACCTTCAGCAAGTTGCCTAACTTCTTCTGAGGCTGTTTCCTCGTGTGTAAAATGGAGGGTTTTTCTTTATCTTTACCTTCTTTTTTTTTTAAGACAGAGTCTCACTATGTCACTCTCTGTAAAGTCCCATGGTGCCACGGCTCACAGCAACCTCAAACTCTTGGGCTTAAGCTATTCTCTTGCCTCAGCCTCCCAAGTATCTGGGACTATAGGTGCCCACCACAATGCCCAGCTATGTTTTTGGTTGCAGCTGTCATTGTTTAGCAGGCCCAGGCCAGGCTCAAACCTGCCAGCCTCAGTATATGCGTCCAGCGCCCTACTCACTGAGCTGTGGGCACCTAGCCTTAAATAGAGGTTTGATAATAGTCTTTATATCACTGGTATAGTAAGGGCTAATATATGTTGAGTACTTAGTACAGACACTAAAACCAATTAAATATTGGCTATTGTTTGGGTTCATTTACCTGTAGGTGGTCTCTACATCTATTTATTGTCTTCATTCATTTAAATTCTTGGTTTTTCCAGTGGGATTCCCAGAAGGCCCCTTTTTCTCTTTTCATTATCTTATTTCCCCTAACATAAAGTCCCTTCTTGCTAATTTCCATTTTCTCTTCTCTCATTTCTCTATCGTTTTCTGCCATACATAAAAATATGAACTGAAGGCTGGACAGTGGACGCAGGGGCTCACACTGTAATCCCCGCACTCTAGGAGGCCGAGGCAGGAGGATCCCTTGAGACCCTGTCGCTACTAAAAATAAAAAAAATTAGCCAGACATTGTGGCATGTGCCTGTAGTCCCAGCTACTTAAGCGGCTTCGCCAGGAGGATCACTTGAGTCCAGGAGCTTGAGGTTGCTGTGAGCTATGATGCTACAGCACTCAACCCAGGGTGACAGATAGAGACTGTCTCAGAAAAAAAATGATAGGAATCAAAAATTTACCTTCATTGCAACCTTCATATACAGGTATTTATTTGATTTTTATCTTAATGTCTTTCTACTGATGAAGATTTTCTAAGAGCTAGACTTCCCTATTTCAGTTTTATTCGGTTTTTTGGTTTTTTTGCAAGGGGGAAAAAAAATCCTCCCTTGATTCCATTTTAGCTTCTGATACTCTAGTGAAGAGTAGCTGGGTAAACTCCCTCCCTGGCTCTAAGTTATGTTTTTACCTGACTGTAAACCATTAATCACAGTTCCTATTTTTAAATTCGTTTTCATTTATTTATAACATTTCTCCATTTCTGAGTGTTACTTGATGATTTATGGGGCAGCAGGTTATTTCAGAACAGCTCCATGTGCTTCTACTCACATGTGCTCCTCCCTGTCATTGCGACCCAGTTAGACCTGCGTCCCTGTGAGTGCGGTAACATTTCAGGCACTGACTTTGCATTTCTGAGGGAGTTCATTTATTTTGGCACCATATTTAGCTAGTACTTTGGAGGGAAAAAGATCTTTATCTTTTTTCCTGGCTCAGATATCATAAAATGCTGAATCACAGTGCATCTGAGGCCTTCTCTCACTAGGTAAATGATTAAAAGTTTGAGGCTGGCATGATTTCAGATTCTCAACAGACTTAAATTCCTTTGTTTTGATTTGGTATGCTCCTGTAACTGTGGGGTTGGTATAGGGAGAAGCTAGGGAGGGAGCATATGAAGTACAATATTTTTGCCAGCTGTTCTTCCTGTTCACCGGTATTTGATCACAGAATAGTGTGATCCATTACTTTAGACAACCCTATGTGTGTCTCTGTGTGTGTATATATACAAATATGTATTTATATATATATATATACACATATATATATATATGATATATAGGCAGTTCAAAAAGTACTTTTGCTCAGCCAGGAGTAGGGGTGTCAGCCTATAGTCCCAGCTACTTGGGAGGCTGAGGCAGGAGGATCCCCTGAGCCCAGGGGTTTGAGGTTCCAGTGAGCTACTATTGTGCCACTACACTCCAGCCTGGGTGACAGAATAAGACCCTATCTCTTAAAAAAAAAAGTTTAGTAATGCCTTCTGCCTTTAGTTTTCAATGTACAGAGTACATTCAAGTTAAAATAATCTTCAGATTTAGGGATAAAGGTACTAATGGTTCTTGCTATCAAGGTGTCAGGACCACAGAACTGATAATTGTTAGTACTCCGGAAAGAAAAAAATTGTGGGGTTTGGTTCACTGGATAATCTCTAAATTTCTTGCAGTGCCAAAGTAGATAATTCAGGGATGGGACAGTAGATTTGTGTGTGATGTTATAGCCCTACCAGTAGCCTTTCAAATCCTGTCATGCCAAACTGTGCCATTAATCTATTTAATTATCAATTGTAGAGATTCAGTTTTTATATATTTTTGCAATAGTGTAGTAAGCAGAGAAATTGACTAAATAAGTTTAGCCATCTCACCATTTGTGGGGGAAAAATAGTGGTGAAGATATGTCAATTTTGACAGTATGAGATATATATCTGTTTTTATCTATGTTCCCTGGCTCATAAATCCCATAGCTCTTGTTATTTCTTCCTGGGACAGGCCATGGAAACTAAAAATATCTTCACCTTTCTGTCTTGGCATTTGCTGCAAAGAAATTCTCTGACCTCCCTTGTCTGGTTGTAGGTCATGATACCTCCCATTGCAGAAGGGGGCCTGCCCCATGATGGAGGAAGGAATGCTACACAGGGAGGCCTGAAGAATCTGGACAGGCAGGTCTTGCAAGGTTTCCCCACTCAGTCGTTAGTATTAGATCATACCCTTTTTGTGACACATGTATACATGTGGAATGATTATATAAAGCTTATATAAAGCTAATTAACATGTCCATCGCCTTGCGTACATTTTTTGTAGTGAGAACATTTAAAGTATATTCTTTCAGATTGTGGTCCCTGTGTTTCAGTAGATCTTGAAATCTCATCTTCCTATCTCCTAAACTTCCTTTCCGTCATAGCTCCTCATTCTTCCCTGTCCCCAGCCTCTGATAGCCACCATTCTTCTCTATTTCAGCTTTTGTTAGATTCCCATAGTTAAGTGAGATCATGTGGTATTTGTCTTTCTTTGCCTGGTTTATTTCACTTAGCATAAAGTCCTCCAGGTTCATCTGTTTTGTCACAAATGACAGAATTTCCTTCTTTTTCATGGCTGAATAGTATTCCATTGCGATATATATCTATACATCTATATCACATTTTCTTTAGCCATTGTCCACTAATGGACACTTAGGTTGAATGCTTCACTGAGCATGGAGTGAAGAGCATAGACATCTCTTTGACATACTGATTTCAGTTTTTTGGTTTGTTTTTTTTTTTTAGAAATGAGGCCTAAATCTGTTGCCCATTTAAGACTGGAATGGTGCAGTGGTGTGATCATAGCTCATTGTAACCTTGAATTCCCAGTCTCCCACCATGACCTCCCAAAGTCATGGTACCCAACTTGATTTCGATTCTTTTGGATATATACCAAGAGCTGGAATTTCTGGGTCCTGTGATAATTCTGTTTTTAGTTTTTTGAGGAATATCCACACTATGCTCCATAATGGCTACACTGATTTACATTTCTATGAACAGTATGCAAGTGTTCCCTTTTCTCCACATTCTTGTCAATGCTTGTTGTCTTTTGTCTTTTTGGTAATAGCTGTTCAAACAGGTATGATGTGATATCGCATTGTGATTATTTTTTAATTTTATTTTTTATTTTTGTTTGAGACAGAGTCTCACTCTGTTGCCCTGAATAGAGTGTTGTGGCCTCACAGTTCACAGCAACCTCAAACTCCTGGGTTTGAGTACTCCTTTTGCCTCAGCCTCCCAAGTAGCTGGGACTACAGGTGCCCGCCACAAAATCAGGCTACTTTTTCTATTTTTCTTTTTTTTTTGAGACAGAGCCTCAAGCTGTCCCCCTGGGTAGAGTGCCGTGGCATTACAGCTCACAGCAACCTCCAACTCCTGGGCTCAAGCGAGTCTCCTGCCTCCGCCTCCCAAGTAGCTGGGACCACAGGCGCCCGCCACAACGCTCGGCTATTTTTTGGTTGCAGCCGTCCTTGTTGTTTGGCGGGTCCGGGCTGGGGATTCGAACCCTCCACCTTAGGTGTACGTGGCTGGCGCCTTAGCCGGTTGAGCTATCGGCGCCGAGCCAATTTTTCTATTTTTTCATAGAAACAGGGTCTCTATCTTGTTCAGGCTGGTCTCAAACTCCTTGAGCTCAGGCAGCTACCCACTTTGCCTTGGCCTCCCAGAGTGCTGGGATTATAGGCATGAGCCAGCACCCCTGGTTTCTCATTGTGATTTTAATTTGCATTTCTCAAAGAGAAATATTGACTACAGAGTTGGTTTTTAATAAGTGTAGAGTTGGAAGGAGCAGGAGTCCAGACTGAGATGTAAATTTGGGACCCTCTCAACATAATGGTGTATAAAGAGATAAGACCTAGGATAGTTCACTCTCACTGCACATCAGAATCTCTAAAGAAACTCTTTAAAAATATCAGTGCCTGCTCCTATGCTTCCAGAGTTCCTGATTGAACTGATCTAAGGTAGGGTTAGGGTATTGTATTTCGTAAGACAGTCTAAAATGATTGTATTATTAAACATTCAGCTTGTTTAAACTTTTTAACATTGTAAACAGTGCTTCTACAAAGAGCCTTATAGTCTTTTTGGGTACATTTTTAGTTGCTTTCATAGGATATGTTTCTAGAATATTGGTAATATTTTTATTATGCGTCAGTTTCACACATAAAGAACACATGATTTTGTTCTGGGATATAGTCCTTAAAGTATTTGTTTTTTGTCTTTTTTTGAGATAGAGTCTCACTATGTCACCCTTGGTAGACTGTCATGGTGTCACGGCTCAGCAACCTGAAACTCCTGGGGTTAAGCAGTTCTCTTGCATCAGCCTCCCAAGTAGCTGGGACTTCCGGCACTTGCCACAATACCTGGCTATTTTTTTTTTTTTTTTTTTTTGTAGTTGTCGTTTGGCAGGCCCGGGCTAGATTTGAACCTGCCAGTTCCGGTATATGTGGCTGGGGCCCTAGCCACAGAGCTACAGGCACCAAGCCCTTAAAGCAGAGGTTCTCAACCTTTCTAATGTTGCAAAGCACTTTCATTGTTACAGAGGGGTTGCAACCCACAGGTTGAGAACTGCTGCCTTCAAGTATTTGTTTTAAAGTCAGACTGAGTTTGCTTAATAATGTTTCCTTGCCTTAAGCATTAGATCAGTCATCCAGAATCTGCAGTGCCATTTTACATGCCACATCTTTCTCCTAGATGTAACACTAAGCAGTTTCAACATTGTTTATTCAAGGAAATAAAAGGATGAAATGATAGCTAAGAAAGAGAAAAGACCAGAATACAGAAAGCTTGTTCAATTCTGATTTAGTCATCAAGGTGGTCACATTCTGGGGTTCAGTTTAATTTTATTAGGCACTTTCTTTCTCCTTAGTTGATTTTATCAGCTTAAAACAAATCACAACATCAAAGACACATACAATAAAATGTTGGCAGATCCATGATCGTGGAGACCAATTAGGAAGTTCAATTGCAGGGGGCCAGGAGAGACAGATAAAAATAGCTTGAACTAGGATGGGAGCAGTAAAAATGGTGAGCAGTGGATGGGTTTGGACTATAGTTTTCAAGTAAAATCTAGAGAAGAAATTAGGACCTGACCCTTATTGCTGTTTCCATGTATTTTTCCACCCATATTCTTAAAAGCATAAAGCTTTTACTTTCAAGTCATCAGACTGTATCACCTACTGTCTATTTATTTTTCTCATTCAATAAAGATTTATTTATTCTCTATGTTGTTGTACTGCCTATTTATTTTTCTCATTCAATAAAGATTTATTTATTCTCTATGTTTAGATACTGTTAGAACCCTTGGGAGATGTTACTGAATAAACCACCATCTTAAGGAGCTTATATTCCTGCAGTAGATACAATCAACATCAATAAGTAAGTTACACAGTTTGTTAGAAAATGACAATTTCCGGGAACCAACAAAAAAGAGTAGGGAACATAAACCCTATTTGTTCATTCTTTATTTTTTTATTTAATTCAAGGAATGTTTATTTAGTCCTTGCCATATATCAGACACTGACACTAAACATTACAGATGCAACGAAAAGTAAAGAATTTGCAGTTTCTTGGGGAAGACAAATACAGAGCGTTAATTGTGATACAATGTAAATGTGATTAATAGAAGTCACTTAGATGATAGTATTCTGAAAGCAAAGTTATATTTGTACATGAATTTCAAAGTCCCTGTGAACCTTTAATCTTTTAGGTAAGTGTAACACATAGTAATTGCTTAATAAGTATTTAATGGAATTAAGTCGAATGTGTGGTTCAGGATGTTTCTAAAGTGCAGATGTTACCATTTAGTTGTATAAAGAATATTTTCTGGCTCGGCGCCTATAGCTCAACCGGCTAAGGCGCCAGCCACGTACACCTAAGGTGGCGGGTTCGAATCCCCA
>NW_003852453.1:367340-400500 GCF_000181295.1 Otolemur garnettii
CACTTTGTACATGATTACTAAATATTTGTACATCTTCTGCAAAATTTTTTCTTAGCTTTTTAATAGGAGTGATAACTTTTTAAATGATCGATATGAAAGACACCTTACATATTACTAACATAATATTTTCTCCCAATAAACTTGTGTTTCAGCTATAATTATTGTATAGATATTTTATATTTTTGCCAAATGGTACCTTTTAATATACTTTTAGCAGGAAATGATTTCCTGCTCTGGCAACTGAGTTCTGTCATTGCTTCATTTTGTGTGTTTTTTATATACAGAGGCATGAAGAACTTAAGCAAATCAACAAAAGAAGGTCAATTAACTCCATTAAAAAATTGGGCAAGAGACATGAACAGAAACTCTTCTCATGAGGACAGAAGAATAACCAATAAATGCATGAATGCTCATCTCCCTTAATCCTCAGAGAAATGAAAATCAAAGCCACTCTGAGACATCACCCAATCCTAGTGAGAGTGGCCCACATCACAAGGTCCCAAAGCAACAGATGCTGGTGTGGGTACAGAGAGAAGGGAACACTCCTGCACTGCTGGGACTGTAAACTAGTCCAGCCTCTGTGGAAAGAAGTATGGGATTCCTCAAAGAGATAAAAATAGACCTGCCATTTGACCTGCAATCCCATTACTAAGTATCTGTGCAAAAGAAAAAAAATCATTTTACGATAAGGACATTTGTGCTCAAATGTTTATAGCAGCTCAACTCACAATTGCAGGATGTGGGAACAACTCCGGTGTCCTTAAACACATGAATGGATTAATAGACTATGGCATATGTATATCCTAGAATACTATTTGGCCATAGAAAGATGGAGATTTCATATCTTTTCTAACAACAACTTGGGTGGATTTGGAGAACATTCTTGTAGCTAGAGTATCACAGGAATGGAAAAATAACCATCACATGTACTCAGTACTTAATTAGAATCAGTAGATTAACACTTATATGCTCACGTGAGAGAAAAACTCAAAAATTCAAGGAAGGGGAAGCAGTCAAAGGGGTTGGGTAAATCCTCGCCCAGTGGTTACATTGCTGGGTATAGTGCACATTTCCTGGGTGAAGGGCACCAGCACAACCCATACTTTAACCTTAACAAAAGCGAACCATGTAACCTAATCATGTATATCCCCACATTAGTCTAAAAATAAATACATTCTGAAAGATGATGTCTGGATTTTTGACTTGAGGTCCTGAGCTGGTGGTGGAGTCATTTACAGAGATGAAAAACACTTGAGGGAAAGACAGATTTGGTGGGCTATGTGAATAGAGAATTCTATTTTGGCAGAGTTAAATTTAAAATGCCAATATTTAAGTAGAGATGTAGATTAAATAATTGGACCTAATCGCTTGAAGCTTGTGGAGGAGGTCAGGTGAGAATGGGTTTTGCAGCAAGACTGGTGGCTTTCTGGGGACTGGTGGGAGCCACGATTTGAGAAGACTCGCTTCTCATTAGAACAAGATGGCAAAAGGAACATTCCGAGAAGTTGAGGGTCCGAGATTTTGAAGGAGAATGAATTCTAGAGAGCACAGGAGATGAATTTCAGGCTTATGATTTGGGTCCTGATCCACAGGAACTTTGAATTTCTTCAAGTACCAGCTAATATTGTTTTGAAACTGTCAAATCTGGTGTCTAGCTGCACAAACCCTAAAGATGATTTATTACAGAACTTTAATTATGCTAAAATATATCAGATATTTTTCCAATTGTAGCTTAATCAAGAGGCCAAATGCTCTCTAAATTTCTGGATATGAAGAATCTAGAAGTTTCTCTCTCTCTCCCTCCCTTCCTTCCCCCCTTTCTTCTTTCCCTCCCTCTTTTCCTTTCTTTCCTTTTTAATTTGAGACAAATTGAACACTTTTGCCCAGACTAGAGTGTTGTGGCATCAGCCCAGCTCACAGCAACCTCAAACTCCCCGGCTCAGGTGATTCTCCTGCCTTGGTCTCCCAAGTAGCTGGGACTACAGGCATCTGCCACAATGCCCGGCTAATTCTTCTATTTTTAGTAGAGACAGGGTCTTACTCTTCCTCAGGCTGGTCTCGAATTCCTAAGCTCAAGGGATTCTTCCACCTCAGCCTTCCAGAGTGCTAGGATTACAGGTGTGAATCACCGTGCCTGGCCTGATTTAACAATATTTTTTAAATTTAATTATGCATTTTTTTCTTCTTGAATTATTTTTTAATTTCAGATCAATACGAGGATAAAAAACCATTAGATTATATAATTTATACATGAAAGGTGAAAGTCCAAGTTGTAGCTGTATCCTACACCCAGGAAGTGCGCCATATATCCAGACATTGTACCCACTGGATGGGAAGCTACTGAGCTCCCTCTGCCTTCCCCTTCTCTCTCTCTCTCTTTTTTTTAAAGACAGTCTCAAGCTGTCACCCTGGGTAGAGTGCCCTGGCATCATAGCTCACAACAACCTCCAACTCTTCGCCTCAAGTGATCCTCTCACTTCAGTGTTTCTATTTTTAGTAGAGACGAGGTCTTGCTCTAGCTTAGGCTGGTCTCGAACTCATGAGCTCAAGCAATCCACCTGTCTTGGCCTCCCAGAGTGCTAGGATCACAGGCATGAGCCACTGCACCCGCCCCCCCTTCCTCTTTTTGAATTAAATTCAGTTGAGATTTTCTCTTGTGTGGGTTTGTGATTGTTAATATCCTAGTTTCAAATTGGTACTGAGTATACATGATGCTCATTTTTCCAGTCTTGTGGTATTTTATTTAGGAGAATATTCCCCAAATGCATTCAGGTTATTACAAAGGATGCTAAATCTCCATGTTTTTCATGGCTGAATAATATTCCATGGAATACATAGAACACAGTTTATTAATTAATTCATGTGTTGATGGGCACTTGGATTCTTTCTACATCTTTGCAATTGTGAACTGAGCTGCTATGAACATTCTAGGGCAAATGTCCTTGTGGTAAAATGTCTTTTTTTTGAGACAAAGTCTCAAGGTGTTGCCCTGAGTAGAGTGCCATGGCTTCACAGCTCACAGCAACCTCAAACTCTTAGGCTTAAGCAATTCTCTTGCTTCAGCCTCCCAAGGAGCTGAGACTACAGGTGCCCACCACAATGCCCGGCTATTTTTGTTGTTGTTGTTGCAGTTGTCATTGTTGTTTTAGCTGGCCCAGCTGGGTTCAAACCTGCCAGCCCTGGTGTATGTGGTTGGTGCCCTACCCACTGAGCTACAGGCACAACCTGTAAAATGTCTTTTTTTCATTTGAGTAAATGCTTAATAGTGCGATTGCAGGTCAAATGGAAGGTCTACTTTTAGCTCTTTGAGAAATCTCCACACTTCTTTCCATAGAGGCTGAACCAGTCTGCAGTCCCACCAGCACTGCATCAGTGTACCCCTCTCTCTGTGCTCACATGTACATTGCTTGGGACCCTGTGATGTGGGCCAAGGGGATAGGGGATAGGTGATAGCTCAGAGTGGTTTTAATTTTCATTTCTGTACAATTAGGGATGATGAGCATTTTTTCATAGGGTTGTTTGCTCTTTTCTTATTGATACAGTTGAGATTCTGGTGATTATCCTTTTGTTGGATTCTTGCAAATATCTTCTCCCATTCTGAAGGCTGTCTTTTTGCTTTGTGGAAGCAGTTTCTTAAATAAAAAAGGGGAACATGGAAACAAAAGACTTTGATTTAATCTGCCTTACAAAAATGTTGCTAAATAACTTTCAGAGTCAATTTACTTTTCATAGTTTTATCACAACTTGAATATTTCTTAGACCTATGAATGTATGAATCTAGTCCTCTTATAGGAAAATTAAGATTTTAAGAATTATTTTTATTGGCTCAGTGCCCCTAGCACAGTGGTTACAGCACCAGCCGCATACACTGAGGGTCACGGGTTAGAGCCCGACCAGGGCCAGCTAAATAAGTGCCACAAAAAATAGCCAGGCGTTGTGGCGGGCGCCTGTAGTTCCAGCTACTTGGGAGGCTGAGCAAGAGAATTGCTTCAGTCCAAGAGTTGGAGGTTGCTGTGAGCTGTGATGCCACAGCACTCTACTAAGGGCAACATAGTGAGACTCTGTTCTCAAAAAAAAAGTTATTTTTATTGATATATTTATGTGATTCAAAAGTCTATACACAACATAAAAATTATGCAAAATCTCACTCCTACCCCACCTTCACCCGAAGCCCTATATTTCTTATTTATCCTTCTATTGTTCTTTTTCACAAGTTCAAACAAATAAAACTTAGATTTATATAAAAACTAGCATCTTGGCTCAGCGCCTGTGGCTCAACCGGCTAAGGCGCCAGCCACGTACACCTAAGGTGGCGGGTTCGAATCCCCAGCCTGGACCCGCCAAACAACAATGACGGCTGCAACCAAAAAATAGCCGGGCGTTGTGGCGGGCGCCTGTGGTCCCAGCTACTTGGGAGGCGGAGGCAAGAGACTCGCTTGAGCCCAGGAGTTGGAGGTTGCTGTGAGCTGTGATGCCACGGCACTCTACCCAGGGGGCTAGCTTGAGGCTCTGTCTCAAAAAAAAAAAACAAAAAAAAACTAGCATCTTATATATGCTGCCCTGTGCTGGCTTTGTTCACTTAATGAATCTTGAAAATATTTCACATCAACACATAGAGATTTTTCTCATATTTTGTTGTTAATTTTTTATGGCAATAAACATTGTAAAGATGTATCATGGTTTATTTAATTGGGCTTTTTATTGATAGACACTTAGCTTGCTATCTGATAATTAAGGTTCGAATGTCAGACAGGAAAATGCCTTAGAAGTTGTTCTCTATCTCCCAACTTTTAGAAAATAGGGTCTAATTCTTCAGGGCATTCTACAGAGCCTAAATCAAGTTCTGAATTTATTTTGATAGTTTTATTTTTAAAGGAAGTTGCTTTAATTAAAAAAAAAATTCAAATTTTTTAGAACAGAAGGAATTAATTTCAAAAAGTCCTAGATTTAAAGAGCTCCCAGGGACTGTCTGAAGCCAGTCACTATCAGCATCAGCATTTGCTATCTGAGCAAGAAGTCACTGGCTTTCTTCTATGATTCAGGGAAAGACGGTTGAAAGTGTGAGAACAGTAGCTTTGCATTACAATTTCTAGGTCAAAGCAATGGAGACATCACCACAGCTGTGGTTTAGCTGTGAACTTGCCTGGCAGAGTCCCCTACCAAAGAAACAAGCTGCTCAGGTCCAACTGGAAAAATACGTACAAGAATCCGCAAGACTAATTGGCTTTGGCAAGTAAGCTCTCTTTTCCTCTAAAAGAAAGAACAGTAAAATACTCTTTAGAGAAATTGTCACACACTGAAATGATGATAGTTGTAGTTTAAATCTGTCTGTCTTTGGAAAGGAGATCCTATTCTGAAATTTTCTTTTAGCAAACTAAAAGTAAGCCATTTAAATATTTTTTTCTTGTCAGATTTGTGTACTGACTAAAAAGGGTTAGGAATGAACATCTAGAAAGCCTTATCTAGAAAACCATCATTTAATGGTGGTCTTAAGTGAAGTGCCATGCTTTAAACTTCTGCAAGAATGTTTTTAGGATTCATTGAGGGTACAAAGAATTAGGTTGTACTGATTGCATTTGTTAGATAAAGTCCCTCTTATAACTGTGTCTCGTCCCCAAGATGTGTGCCATACACCATGACACACACACCACCACCCCCGTTTTCCTCTCTCCTTCCCTCTCCTGCCTCCCTCATTCCCCTACCCTGCCCCTTGTATTAGCCATCTACTGCCTTCGTTTTAGAACTGGAGTACATTGGATTCTTGCTTCTCCATTCTTGTGATGCTTTACTAAGAATAATGTGTTCCACTTCCATCTAGGTTAATCCAAAAGATGTAAAGTCTCCGTCGTTTTAATGGCTGAATAGTATTCCATTGTATATACCACAGCTTGTTAATCCATTCCTGGGTTGGTGGGCATTTAAGCTGTTTCTACATTTTGGCAATTGTAAATTGAGCTGTGATAAACAGTCTAGTGCAAATATCCTTATGATAAAAGGACTTTTTTTCTTCTGGGTAGATTCCCAGCAATGAGATTGCAGGATCAAATGGGAGTTCTTTAAGGATTCTCCATTCTTCCTTCCAAAAAGGTTGTATGAGTTTGCAGTCCCAGCATCAGTGTAAAAGTGTTCCCTTCCCTCCACATCCATGCCAGCATCTGTAGCTTTGAGACTTTGTGATGTGGGCCATTCTCACTGGGGTTAGGTGATATCTCAGGGTAGGTTTTGATTTGCATTTCTCTGATGATTAAGGACGATGATCATTTTTTCATATGTTTGCTAGCCATTCATCTTCTTTTTTTTTTTTTTTTTTTGAGACGGAGCCTCAAGCTATCCCCCTGGGTTTAGAGTGCCATGGCATCACGCTCACAGCGACCTCCAACTCCTGGGCTCAAGCGAGTCTCCTGCCTCAGCCTCCCAAGTAGCTGGGACTACAGGCGCCCGCCACAACACCCGGCCATTTTTTGGTTGCAGCCATCATTGTTGTTTGGCGGGTCCGGGCTGGGGATTCGAACCCGCCACCTTAGGTGTATGTGGCTGGCGCCTTAACCGCCTGAGCCACAGGCGCCAAGCCGCCATTCATCTTCTTTAGAGAAAGTTCTATTCATGTCTCTTGCCCAGTGATAAATGGGATTGTTGGGTCCTTTTTTTGTTCGTTGAGTTTTCTATAGACCCTTTTGTCTGATTCATAATATGCAAATATCTTTTCCATTTCTGAAGATTGTCTGTTTGCTTTGGTTGTCATTTCCTTAGCTGTATAGAAGATTTTCAGTTTACTTAAGTCCCATTTGTTTATTTATTTATTTATTTTTTATTAAATCATAGCTGTGTACATTGATACAGTCATGGGGTGCAGTGTGCCCATTTGTTTGTTTTTGTTGTTGCAATTGCAATTTATGAAGTCTTCTTCATGAAATCTTTCCCAAAGATGATCTCTTCAAGTGTTTTCCCCACACTTTCTTTGAGGATTTTTATTGTTTCATGCCTTAGATTTAAATCTTTTATCCATCTTGAATCAGTTTTTGTAAGTGGTGAGAGGTGTGGGTCTAGTTTCAGTCCTTTACATGTGGTTATCCAGTTCTCCCAACACCATTTACTGAATAGGGATAATTTTCCCCAGTGTATGTTCTTGTTTGGTTTATCAAAGATCAGGTGGCTGTAAGATGTTAGTTTCATCGCATGGTTTTCTATTCAGTTCCAAATGTCAATGTCTCTACTTTTGTGCCAATACCATGCTGTTTTGATTGCTATGGCCTTGTAGTATAGCCAAAAGTCTGGTAGGGTGATAACCCTGGCTTTGTTTTTATTACTAAGAATTGCTGGGCAGCACCTGTAGCTCAGTGCTGGCCCCATATACCGAGGGTGGTGGGTTTGAACCTGGCCCCGGCCAAATTGTAACAAAAAAATAGCCAGGCATTGTGGCAGGTGCCTGTAGTTCCAGCTACTTGGGAGGCTGAGGCAAGAGAATCACTTGAACCCAAGAGTTTGAGGTTGCTGTGAGCTGTGACGTGATGACACTCTACCAAGGGTGACAGAATAAGACTCTGTCTCTAAAGAAAAAAAAAAAAAAGAATTGCCTTGGCTATATGGAGTTTCTTCTGGTTCCATACAAAATGAAGAATTATTGTTTCCAAATCTTAAAAGTATGCTGGTGGTATTTTAATGGAGATGGCATTGAATCTGTAGATTGCTTTGGGAAGTAGGGACATTTTCACAATGTTGATTCTTCCCAGCCATAAGCATGGTGTGTTCTAACATTTGTTAATATCTTTTGCTATTTCTTTTCTTAAGGTTTCATAATTTCCTTTGTAGAGGTTCTTCACCTCTTCTGTTATATATATTCCTAAATATTTCTTTTTATTTTTTATTGAGACAGAGTCTCATTATGTTGCCCTTGGTAGAATGCCATGGTGTCACAGCTCACAGCAACCTCAAAGTCTTGGGCTTAAGCAATTCTCTTGCCTCAGCCTCCCAAGTATCTGGGACTACAGTTGCCCGCCACAATGCCCGGCTATTTTTTTTGTTGCAGTTGCCATTGTTGTTTAGCTGGCCCAGGCTGGGTTCAAACCCTCCAGCCTCAGTGTATGTGGCTGATGCCAGAACCACTGTGCTACAGGCACCGAACCTATTTCTAGATATTTCATTTATTTTAAAGCTACTGTCAAGGGAATTGTGTCCTTGATTAACTTCCCATCTTGGCTGTTATCAGCACATACAAGGCTATTGATTTGTGGACGTTGATTTTATATCCTCAGATATTGCTATATATATTTTTTTTTATCACTTCCAGGAGTCTTGAGTTTGAGTTTTTGGGGTTCTCAAAGTATAAGTACAAGAGTGAGATGCTATCTCTAAAACATAAAAAAAAAATGTGGTCTTTTATTTGAAAGCCTTCAAGCAGACATATCAAAAGAGAATGCAAATTTGATTATTTAATGATAAAAAGGTAATTTGGATCTTACTGTGTTCTGGTTAGATTGTTATTCACTTTCGTGGTAATGCTGAAAGCTTCTAGTTCAGGTGTAATAACTGTGCTCATTTGTTTTTTCCTAGAGATGAGGTCTGTCACCCAGGCTGGAGTACAGTGGCATGATCACACTCACAGCAACCTCAAGCTACTGGGCTAACGCAATCCTCCTGCCTCAGCCTTGGGAGTAGCTGAGACTATAGGTGTATCTCTGTGCCTGGCTGATTTTTTTTTTTTTTCCGGAGATGGGATCTCAGGATGTTACCCATCCTGGTCTCAAACTCCTGGCCTCAAGCAGATCTATAACCTCAGCCCCCCAAAGTGCTAGGAATACAGAGATGAGCCACCATGCCCAGCCTAATTGTCACATTCTAATGCCTGTGTTATAAAGAGGTTCTGATCTATGATTATAGAAAGTCATAATTGTTTTACCTTATCAGAAAGCAATGTAGATTTGTTTGACCTACCATAACCCTTTCCCAAGGCTCTTGATATTAGATTTCTTCTCATTTCAAAAGGGAAATAAATGTCTAGTAGAGGACTTGCATTCAAATATGTAAGGAATTCTTAAAACAAGTAAGAACACAAGTAATCCAGATTAAAATGAGTAAGAGATTTGTATAGACCCTTAGTCAAAGAGAATATATAGATGTCCAATAAGTATATGAAAAGATACTTAATGTCATTAGTCATTAGAAAAATGCTAATTAGGCTGGGCATGGTGGCTCATGCCTGTAATCCTAACACTCTGGGAGGCCAAGGTGGGTGGATCGCCTGAGCTCACTAGTTCAAGACCACCCTGAGCCAGAGTGAGACCTCATCTAAAAAAATAGCCGGGTGCTGTGGTGGGCGCCTGTAGTCCCAGCTACTTGGGAGGCTGAGGCAAGAGAATCCCTTGAGCCCATGAGTTTGAGGTTGCTGTGAGCTGTGATGCCATGGCACCTACTGAGGGTGACAAAGTGAGACTCTGTTTCAAAAAGAAAGAAAAATGCAAATTAAAACCACAGTGATCCAACCTGGTCAACACAGCAAGACCTTCTCTTTAAGAAAATAAAAAAATTAGCCAGTGTGGGGTGCAGTGAACTATGACCCCAACACTGTATTCCAGCCTGGGTGACAGAATGAGTCCCTGTCTCTTAAAAAAAGAAACCCCCACCCATGGTAAGAAACTAGTATACCCCCAAATCAACCCCCCACAAGAAACACAAGATATATATTTAAAAAAAACATTAAAAACTAATAATACCAAGTGCTGGTGAAGATACAGAGTAACTGGGATGCTCATAGGTTGCTGGTGAACATGCAAAATGGCACAAAACCTTTGGAAAGTGGTTTTCTAGTTTCTACAAAGTTAAACAGATACACAGACATATGACCCAGCCACCTCAACCCTCAGAAAACAAAGACTCATACTGACCATAAAAACCTGGATACAGGTGTTGATAGCAGACTGTAGTTTAATAGTTTAAACACTGGATACAAGTGTATATAGCTTTATTACTTAAATCTGGAGACAACCCACATGTCCTTTCCCAGGTGAGCGGATGGATCGATGTGGCCAGACATTAGAACATTGCTCCACAATTAAGAAAAACAAACTACTGATCCACAGCATGAACAAATCCAAAATGTATTATGAAAGTAAAAACCTTTTTATTTACTGAAAGAAGTGAGTACCAAATGATTAAATTATGTATTGTGAACTAAACTAAAATCTGAAGCCCCCCAGCTGACTGAATGGACCCCCCTGTTGGCCAGCGGGACCCCAGAAAAACCAACTGAGCTGCTGGCCATGAGAAGGGAGTTATTTTTATGCCCCTTCCCTTTTAGAGTTATTCTGTATAACAATAAGATACTAAATCAATAACAGGCCTAAGCCCATACATTACAAACTTAAATTACAACTACAGGCCATCAGTGTATTTAATAGATCATTCGTGTTTTGGTTAATGTCTGGTGGTTTGTCTTTAATTAACAGACTTCCTTATCTTAAAACATACCAAGCCTTACCACCGGTTCTCAACCTGTGGATCGCAACCCACGGGAACTGTATTAAAGGGTTGAGGAATTAGGAAGGTTGAGAACCACTGCTTTAGACAAAGCTTCATTTAACCAATTACAAATCAAAGAATCTTAAACTCACCTATAACCTGTAACCATTATCCCCTCATGTTTCAGGCCAAACCATCAATATTCATCTTCCATGTATTGACTTTAATTTTACCTATAATTCCTGGTATAAAGCTGTGTGGGTGAGAGGAAACTTCTCCTTTCTTTTTTGGGGGGTGGGGGGCAGAGTCTTACCATGTCGCCCTTGTAGAGTGCCTGGCATCACAGCTCACAGCAACCTCAAATTCTTGGGTGCAAGTGACTCTCTGCCTCAGCTTTTCAAGCAGCTGGGACTATGGGTGCCTGCCACAATGCCTGGCTATTTTTTGTTGCAATTGTCATTTTGGTTAGCTGGCCAGGGCTGGGTTTGAACCTGTCAACTTTGGTATGTGTGGCTGGTGCCATAACCACTGTGCTATGGGCACTGAGCCAGAAACTTCTCCTTTCCCCCAAAAGTTTGCTGAATGATTAACTCACAATTAAGGCAGATTAATACCAGAAAAAGGAAAGAGGTTTATCTAGCATGCGCAGGGGAAGAATCAGAGGGGTTAGCCAATATCCTGATGGGGTTTAGCAACATATATCTACTTTCTTTTTAAAGGGGAGAGGGAGTTGAAGAATATTGGTAATTCTGTTTAGGGGCAATAAATAGTTACCAGGGAAGATGAATGGATAGGGGGGAAAGATCGGCTTGTAAATGATTCTCTTTGCAAATTAAATTAACCTGAGAACCAGGTATTATACTATTTAAAAAGATTTGAGATAGGTCGGGTTGCATCCTTCTTTCCTGTAATATGTTTGAGATAACAGAGAAGGGAAGGGAAGTCTATTGTTACTGTGGTGGGCCTGTCTGGTTTTATGCAGATAGAAAAACCCTTCCAATGCCTGTTGATCTGTAAGGGCCTCTAATTCAAAACACTCTTTAGAGCAGCAGTTCTCAACCTGTGGGTCACATCCCCTTTTTAACAATGAAAATACATTGCAGCATTAGGAAAGTTGAGAAACACTGCTTTAGACCAAGGAGTCATATTTTGGGGTGAAATTTCCTAAGCTCCTTCGAAACCTAAGCTCCTAACGCAACCATAGCAGGACTGCTCATGAAAGGCTTCTTGGGCTTCGCTCTCCACGTCATACACATTCAGCTCAGAATGAACCTCTTTAAATTAGTTCCCAGAGTTTGAATTCCCTTCCCTTAATAGTATGATTTCATTTATATGTTATTCTGGAAAAGGAAAGCTATCGATGTGGAGAGTCTGGCTACAAAAGGGCAGCTTGAGGAAATTCAGAGGTGATGGATCTATTCTATACAGAGGGTGCTAAAAAAATGTAGACACATTTTAAGAAAGGAAAAAACTGTATTAAAATGTAATACTGATATTGAAAATGTATATACTGATAAGATTTGTTATCCTGTCTGTCATATCTTGTATTCTGTGTAATTGTAGAAGTTGAACGTGACTTTAGCATTACAATGTTAATGTAGTTTTTTCCTTTCTTAAAATTTCTATACATTTTTTTGGTACTCTGTATTTCAATTGTTGTGGTGCTGGATCTGTGAATCTATGCCTGTTTCAGAATACATAGAACTGTACACTAAAAGAAAGCCAATTGTACTATAGGTAAATTTTTTTTTTTTTGAGATAGAGTCTCACTCTATTGCCCTGGATAGAGTGCTGTGGCTTCAGCCCAGCTCACAGCAACTGCAAACTCCTGGGCTAAAGCAATCCTTCTGCCTCAGCCTCTTGAGGAGCTAGGACTACAGGTGCCATCACAATACCCAGTTAACCTTTCTATTTTTAGTAGAGATGGGTCTTGAGCTTGCTGAGGCTGCTCTCTAACTCCTGAGCTCAAGGGATCCTCCTGCTTCAGCCTCCCAGAGTGGTAGGATAGTGTGAGCCAGTGTGAGCCATTCCACCTGGGCAATAGGTAATTTTTTAAAAAAACCCTGCAATTGATGTGTGACATAATAAGAAGTACACATTTTGTATTTTGTCCTGTTCTGTAGGGCATTGCTCCTAAAACCCTTGGAATCTTTGAAGTGATAAATGTGCACACTAATGAATGGCTGAAAGTTTCTAGTGAACCTCAAGAATGGAGCTGGTTACCAGGGAATCAGCCCTGTGATGACAGGGTTGGAACCAGAGGGGCAGAAATTTGAACTCATCACCCACATCCAGTGATTTAATCAGTCATGCCTATGCAATAGAGCTTTCCTAACCCCCCAGAGGACAGGACTCAGAGAGCTTCCTGGGGGTGACACTCCTACCTTCTGGGAGGGTGGGACACTCAACTCCACAGGAACAGACGCTCCTCACCTCACCCCGTGTGCCTCTTCATCTGGCTGTTCACCTGTATCTTTTATCATATCCTTTTAACAAACCAGTAAACATGAAGTAGGTATTTCCCTGAGTTCTATGAGCCATCATAGCAAGTGATAAAACCTGAGGAGGGGTTTTGGGCCATCCTTGAGTTGTAGCCAAATCAGACAGACATGTGGATAACTGGAGACCCACTACCAGTGATTAGCTTCTGAGGCAAGAGGCAGTCTTGTGGGACTGGCCGCTTAACTCCTGGAGTGATCAAATTGAAGGGCACCCAATTGGTGTCCGGAGAGCTGGGGAATTGATCTGTATAGGGAAAATGTCTCTACATCTGGTGTTGTACCACAGTTCTGGACATATTAAAAACAGTGGTAGAACAGAGAGGAAATGAGGGTTTTTCCTTTAGATTATTGGGAAATTGGCCTGAAAATACGTTTTGGCAGTTGCAAAAAGGCAAAATGGATCCCTACCCCAAATTTGGCTTAGATATCATGATTGATAACATCTCTCTTTCTCTTACTTACAAACACACACACACAAGGGTGTGAAAATTTTAGCACATAATGTAATGAGTCTCAAGCTGGCTTCTCAAGCTGGTCTGAAGATGACGAGAGATCAGAGAAAGGAGATTGGCCTGGATTAGGGTATAATGGTTGGGGTGGGACCAGGGTGAAGGTTTCCCTGTGGTTTGAACCAAAAGAGGTAGCACCTCCTTTCTTACCAGCTTTTCCAGATGTGAAGCAGAAGGGGAAAAGCTTAAAAGATGTCAGCAGGCATGGTGGCTCACGCCTGTAATCCCAGCACTCTGGGAGCCTGAAGTGGGAGGATTCCTTGAGCCCAGGAATCCAAGACCAGCCTGAGCAACACGGGGCAAGACTCTGCCTCTATAAAAAAAAGTTGAAAGGTTCACAGTGTGGCCCCACTCTCTCCGTCCAGACCCCCACTTGCCCACTTCCATACACCGTGTTCCCTCTGAGTTTCTCTTTTTTTAAGCATGAAACAGTTTATTGAAGAAGAGAAAGATAGGTTTACAGAACAAGAGCAAGAAACTGGTTCACAAACAAGAGGCATTTGCCACTGACATCAATCATGTCCCCGCATCACAAGAAAGGCCCTTCTGAGTTTCTATATGGACATACAAGAAAATATAAACTTACATATTTTGATATTTCCTTTTGTTTCTATGAAAGGCAAATGCCTTATGTCTTATTCTGCACTTTACTTTTGGTTTTGTTTAGAGACAGGGTTTCACTCTGTCTCCCAGGCTGGAGTACAGGGGCACATCAGAGCTCACTGTAGCCCTGAACCCCTGGGTTCAAAAGATCCTCCCATCTCAGCCTACTGAGTAGCTTGGATAATTTTTAAATAATTTTTTTGTAGAGATGGGGTCTTTCAATGTTGCCCAGGTTGGGCCTGAACTCCCCTGAGCAGTCCTCCCACCTGGGCCTTCCAAAGTGCTGGGATTATAGGTTCGCACCACCATCCCTGGGCTGCACTTTGCTTTTTGAACTTAATATAATTTGGAGGACAACATTTCCTCATTAATGTTTAGGTTGGATTATATTTCATTGTATGGATAACCTACCATTTATTGAACAAATCTCTGTTACATTTGGGTCTATTTTTGCCAGTATAACTACTACTACTATATACATCATTTTATGTAAGTATTTGTGTGTGTGTATATATATATGTGTATCTATATATAATTATTTCTTTAGGATAGATTTCTAGTAATGACATTAAGAGTTGGAATATGTTCTAATTTTAAAAAGAATAGATATTGGCAGGTGGCACCTATGGCTCAGTGAGTAGGACACCAGCCCCATATACCGAGGGTGGCAGGTTCAAACCTGGCCCCAGCCAAACTGCAACAAAAAATAGCCAGGCATTGTGGGCGAGGACGCCTGTAGTCCCAGCTACTTGGGAGGCTGAGGCAAGAGAATCACCAAAGCCCAAGAGCTGGAGGTTGCTGTGCACTGGGACGCCATGGCACTCTACCAAGGGTTACAAAGAGAGAGTCTGTCTCTAAAAAAAAAAAAGAAAAAAAAAGGGAATAGATATTGTGAGGTGTGGTGGCTCAGCCTGAAATCCTAGCATTTTGGGAGGCCAAGGAAGGAGGATTGCTTGAGGCCAGGAGTTTGAAGCAGCCTGAGCAACATGGCAACACACTGTTTCTTTAAAAAATAGAAGACTTTGCCAGGCATTGTGGCATGTGCCTATAATCCCAGCAACTAGAGAACCTGAGGCAGGAGGATCACTTCAACGCTGAGGTTGGAGGTTCCAAGAACAACTCCAGGTTGGGTGACAGCAAGAGCAAGATCCTGTCTTTAAAAAAAAAAAATCAACCAATACCACAAGCACTACTAGCAGGACAGAAAAGTGTGGTTTTCCAGAACTTCAGGGACACGTGATAGTATACATAGTTTTCAAGTTTTTAATTAATTGGTGAAAGTGGCATTTCATTGTTTTAATATGACTTTAAAAATGATTAGCTTTTTAAATTGCTTATCCATGTCTTTTGGCCATATTTATATTTGGTTGTTTATCTTTTCTTATAGATAAGTCTTTATCTGTAAAGACCTTACCCCTTTGTTTCATATATTCAGTTCTTCTCTGAGTTTATTACTGGACTTTTAATTTTGTCACTTTCATTTTTTTCATCTTCAAAAATTTTATGTTGTCAAATCTGTTTATCTTTTCCTTGATGGCTTTTGGCTTTGGCATCTGGCCGACACTGTGGTGAATTTCAGTGACTCTGGTAGAGTAAACTTGAGAGCCCATAGGAAGCCTGTGAATCTTGATTTGATCGGCCAAACTAGAGGAGCCATCAGGACTTGAGTTTTTGCTTTTATTTTGTCTGCTGTGGTCTAAGTTTTAATTTGGAGATAACTCGGCAGACTGTCTGAAAACATAAAGTGATAAGTCGTCATTTGGCAGCACTTTCCACAGAGGAGTTTTCCTTAGGCTTTTTAAAAATTTCTGATTCAGTTCCAGTTCTTTATAGTTATTTGATAAATATCTAATGTGTGGTTAATGGATAAATACAGAGGAAGGAATGAAGGCAGGGAGGGGCCAGGGACAGAGGGTTCTAAGTCACCCAGTGGTAACAGGTGCAGAGAAAGGCCAAGTTGTGGGCAGAGGGAGTGGATTCAATAGGATTTTCTAGACTTACAAGGGGTCCCTAACCCTGAAATTAGAGTCAATGACAACTATTATCAGAAAGATGTGTGTGGATTTCCTTAAGTTCAGCTGGGCTTGTCTAGTACTTTTCAAAGGCTCACCTGAATAGATCAGGCCCACCAGGATAATTTCAAGCACCAGTGAGGTCACAGAACCACCCATGTTATTTCATAACTGTTGGCACTTCAAGTCGGAACTCCGAATGTCCACACCTTTGTGCTACCTCTTTGCCTTTCCCGCTTCCTGCCCTCTAGGACCTTCAGCTTTCTATGCCCAGCCCCTAGGGATTTTCCATTCAAGAGTATGTATTTCCAGAAGTGTTCTTTATTTAAAATTAAAAAACAATTAGACTGTATGTCTAGCTCTCTGGGTGGCCAAGGTGAGTGGATCACCTGAGCTCAGGAGTTTGAGACCAGCCTGAGCAAGAGTGAGACCCTGTCTCTACTAAAAGTAGTGGACAGGTGCCTATAGTCCCAGCTACTAGGGAGGCTGAGGCAAGAGAATCACTTGAGCCCCAGAGTTTGAGGTTGCTGTGAGCTGTGATGTCACAGGACTCTACTGGGAAGGACAAAGTGAAATTGTCTCAAACAAACAAACAAATAAATATAAAATAATTAATCTTTAAAAATTTAAACCTAAAATTTCTACACATCATCTTTTTTGTGAACTTAACATACGTGTTCATTTTCTGCTGTTACATACCACAATTGTAGTGGTTTATTATAGAGGTCACAATTCTGAGTGTCGCAGGGCTGGGTTTTCTACTCAGGTTCTCAGGAAGCTGAAATCAGCCAGGCATAGGGGCTTGTGCTTGTAATCCTAGCACTTGGGAGGCTGAGGTGAGAGAATCAGTTGAGCCCAGAAGTTGGAGGCTGCTGTCAGCTGTGGTGCACACTACACAGCCTGGGAGCCAAAGCAAGACTCCACCTCTAAAAAAAGAAGGTGGAAATCCAGGTCTCAGCCAGCTGCTGTCATCTGGAGGCTTGAATTGGGACAATCATTCCCAAGTTCCCTCTGATTGTTGGGAGAACTCATATCCTTGCAACCTGTTGGACTGAGGTCCCCAACATCTTGCTAGCTATTGATTTGGGACCACTTGCTGCCCCTAGAGGTCACCGGAGGTACTTGCAGTGAGGTACTTCCCCCCTCACACATTAAACCTCTGACTTTAGAAAGGATCCAATTCTTTTAAGGGAACTACCTGGCTGGTCCTCTTTTCCAGCTGTCTCTGGCCCTATCTGGCCCCAGCAAGTCAGCCCCTTCCTCTAGGTTATGCAAAGAAAAATCTAGTAGGAATACTCGACCTGGTCTGCGTTTATTTTTCCTGAGGGCTCTATTACTAAAGTTTGATCTTGTTTCTATTTCACTTCACAGGGTGAGGGGACAGGATATTTGGCAACCCTGAGCAGAGGGCAGGAGATTCTGTTTTTCGTCTGCTCCTGAGGAGAGATGCCCAAAGGGGAACAGCTCTGAAGGCTGGTTAGGACGCTGAGCCTCCAGGTCTGGAAAGTGGCCTGGATCAGGTCCTTGGTCTCAGAGATGAAATAGATTAAGGTTGGGAGCAGGGGATGGGGCTGCCTGTGTCTCCCCAGCTCACATTGGTCCTCTCTGCCTTCTGGACAACTGGCCTTTGTGGCTTCCTGTCTTCAACCCTGCTTTCCAGATATATCCTTACCAAATACTGCTGACTTTAGACAGATGGATTAAAAAGATCGTAAGTCTAAACCATCTGTATGGCTCTTGATTTAGGGCTCTAAGATGTGGCAGATAATTTAGAAATACGTGAGACAAAATGAATTTTATTGAAATAAAACAGAAAAAGCAAGGTATTCAGTCTATTAGGCTGACAACATCAATCAGGTTCTTTTTTGCTGTTTACTATGACTATAGATTAAGCTTTTACGAAAAAAGTGAAAATCTGTACAATTTTGTTCATGGCACATTGACATTAAATGTCAACGTCCAGCACAGTCTGAGCAGTTGGGGACGTGGACAACCATCAGAGCTCTGGGTTGTCGGTGACAGGAATTCAGCCCAGCGCATCTCGCTGTGTGTTCACCGCTCTGCCAAGTGTCACCCCTCGCTGTACTGTCACTGTGGTGAGGGAGCAGCGGGGCACTTGGCTGTCTTCCTCTCTGAACACCGCTGATCAGGCTTCACTGTCTGAGGACTGGTGCTTTCTAGTCACCATTTCACTTCCAGTTTAGAAAAGCACTCAGTGTGGTATTTAAAGTCCCGAGGATGACACGGACTGCCCAGCAACTGGGCGGGTGAACACGCTGGAAAGTGACTTTGTGTCTTGCTATGAGTAGTAGAACCTCAAATTGAGGCTGGCAGCTTTGAGAGTATTGATCCAAAAGTAGTACACTTATAATAAAGTTAATTTATTACTTTATTCTCAAAATGTGTAAAGTTATGGCTTTGAGAAAGTTTTATATGAGGTCTGTACAGGTTCATTTTCCTTCATCTCTGTATGATTATTTTCTCTTTCTCTTTATGATACTTTAAAGAAAATTATTTAGACCAAGAAGGTATTTGATATTCCAGGTCAGGATTTGGAAATTCAGTGAGCTGCAGAGAGTATGAATGGGACAATCTGGGTGCCATACAGTTTGGAGTAAAGAGGACCCAGGTGTCAACTCAGTGAGGAAGCCCCTTTTCAGATCGAGCTAATTGTGGCCATATGAAAATGTGAGCCCCCACTGGCCACAATGCTGTTTTAAGAGAATACAGACATTCAGGTTTTTATATAAAAAAAATTTTTTTGAGACAGAGGAGTCTCACTTGGTTGCCCAAGCTAGAGTGCTGTGGTGTCAGCCTAGCTCACAGCAACACCAAAGTCCTGGCAATCTTCTTACCTCAGCCTCTGTAGCAGCTGGGACCACAAGCTCACCCCTCCAGAATGCCCAGCTAGTTTTTCTATTTTTGGTAGCAACAGAGTCTCATTCGTTCTCAAGCTGGTCTTGAATTCCTGAGCTCAGGCAGTCCACCTGCCTTGGCCTCCCAGAGTGCTAGTATTACAGGTGTGAACGCCTAGACCACCCCATACAACATTGTTTAAATTCTTAAAAAAATTATATGGGGGCTCACCACCCATAGCTTAGTGGTTAGGGCACTGGCCACATACACTGAGGCATGTGGGTTGGAATCTGGCCTGGCCGTGCCAAACAGCAATGACAACTACAACAAAAAAATAGCAGGGCGTTGTGGCAGGCACCTGTAGTCCCAGCTACTTGGGAGGCTGAGGCAAGAGAATTGCCTAAGCCCAAGAGTTTGAGGTTGCTGTGAGCTGTGACACCCTAGCACTCTACCAAGGGCAACTTAGTGAGACTCTGTCTCAAGAAAAAGAATTACATGGGGCTTATCAAAATAAATTTGTGTGCTGGATTTGGCCAATGGGTTACCAGGTTGTAACTTTTATTCTAAACTTTCTGATTTATATTTCTTTTCTTATAAAAATGAAACTTTAAGGCAAATTTTGGCATCCTATATCAATAGATATAGATTAAAAATCTAGGAAAGGGAGAAATTCACATGCCTTCCAAATGGTGGCGCTGTTGACACCTTTATTGAGCAAATAAGGATAGAGCAAAAATTTATGCTAAAAGAATTTGCACAGGGAGAAAATGCCTTTTAGAAAATGGGATGACAAAAGCTGGTGAAAACATTCCAGCCGGGGTGTTAATTATAAAGAAAAATTATTTTCTTTATAATTTCCATTTAATTAAAAAAATTCAGTCCAAATCTTGGCAAATTAGCTAATGTCATATTGATTTATTATTAGTCTTTCGATCATAATTTAAACTTGCAGTTGCTTCACAGTCATTTCTATTATTCTCTAAGAATGGATAACTAAGGGATTCCGGATTCTCCTTTTTGTTTTCTAAAAATAAAATAATAAATTGAGCACCAGAGGCTGCAAGACAATGGGATTGTCTTGGTATTGGTATGATACAGCCTTTAATCAATTGAGAAGAATAGTAAAGTTATTCTCATTAAAATTACAAAATTAACTTATGAGGGAGATAAAATAGTTTACTGTACTGAAACACTTGACAGATACCTTAAAAATTATTTTAATATAACATGGATAAAAATGCTTAGAGGAATTGAGAAAGGGCTGAAAGGGTGTAAATAGAAGAACAGTGATAAATGGTGAGAAACCAGGGAAGCTCAGGACTGATCCATCAGACCGGACCCTTCTAGACTTCCTGGGTCTTACGAGATCCTGCTGTGGTCTTTGTTGGAGACCCAAACAGTCAAATAAGGAGCAGGCTATGTTGGATCTTTAATTAAACTGAGACCCAGAAGGAAACACATATCTGGCTGTCCTTTGGGGGGAGGACGATGGGGTTAACAAACTTTTTGTCAGGCTTGGGAAAATGTTACAAAGACAGCACAGAGAGTTGCCATACAGCCCTTACCCAGTCTCCTGATCTTACAGGCAAATACTTACTTAACTCCAGACTTCATTTTTTTTTTTTTTTTGAGACAGAGTCTCACTATGTCACTCTTGATAGAGTGCAGTGGTGCCACAGCTCTCAGTAACTTCAGACTCTTAGGCTGAAGTGATTCTCTTGCCTCAGCCTCCTAAGTAGCTGGGACTACAGGCACCTGCCACAAGCCCAGCTATTTAGAGATGGGGGTCTTGCCCTGGCTCAGATTGGTCTTGAACTCGTGAACTCAGGTGATCCACCTGCTGCCTTGGCCTCCCAAGTGCTGGGATTACAGGTGTGAGCCACCACGCAGGCCCCTCCAGACTTCTTTCTGACTTCACCTATTTTTCTGCTCATGTCCTTTTTCTGTTCCCAGGTAGCATCAGAGTGCCATCTATTACATTCTGTTGTCACACCTCCTTACTCTCCACTGGTCTGTGACAGTTTCTCAGCCTCTCCTTGTTTCTCTGATGCTGATGTGGGTGATGTGTTTTGTATTCTGATGTTCAGGTGGGTTTGTCTGATGCTATCCTTGGCTATGGAGTTATAGGTTCCCAGGAAGACTGTAGCACAGGTGAAGTGTCTTTCCCATCATGTCCTGTCAGGGGCCTGCTGTCGCCTCACTTATCGCTGCTGCTGTTCGCCTCGGTCGCCTGGTGCAGGTGTTGCTCACAGGGTGTTTGCATCGCACAGTTACAGTCCCCCGGCCTGTGCTCTATTGTGGAGGAAAATCCTGGGGCGCAGTCCCTCCGGGGGTGGGGCTCGAGCTCCCCTCCCTGTGGAGTATCAACAGAAGCCCTTTTGCAAGGAAGACTTGTCTCTTCTGTCTAGTTGTGTATTTTTCAGTCATTTATTACATCAGTAAGCACACAAGTGTATTTGTTTCATATTTTAGGGTATAACCAGGCGCTGTCAGTGTGTTCTTTCTTGTTCAGCGTATCCTAGCCTTGGCTGCTGGAGCTCCGTTGGGCCAGCCCCTGTGCCCTTGGCCTTTGATACTTTCCTCGTTGTGTGAACACTTCCTTACTTTCTAGCATTATGCAAGGCTCCAGGCTTATATTTTATTTTCCCTGCTGTAGCACTAGAGTCAACCTTGTCTCCAGGGAGACCTGGTTCTTCTCACTGAGAATGGTGTTCAGAAAACAAGGCCTGGATGCTGCACGTTCTCATCACGACTGAAGCCTGCTCAGTGGGCAGAGCTGGGAGAACTCTGGGCACACACCAACCGATGTGCGCACACAAGTCTGAGTCTATTCCTGCATCTATGTCTGTGTGGCCGTTGAGCTGAACATGAGTTCTGCGTGATGTTAACTGTCCTTTCTGACGCAGGCCTTTGCAACAAGTGTGACCAACTTCCTGCTATCTCTCTGACATGGTCAAAGGAGGCCGTGTCCTGCTTAATCAACTCTCCCAGATAAGTGAATTACCAGATATGACTTTTGTGTATGATCAATCTGCCAAGCATTAAACTATAACATTACAATGATCTCTATGAATAATAGCAAACCTTCATATAATGCGCAGTATATGCTTGGAACGCTACATTTATTAACTCATTAAACATCATAGCCCTTCATGTTGGTACTATTATTAACCCAGTTTTACAGATGAGGGAGCTGAGGGGCAGAGAGGCTGCCTAGTGTTATCCAGTGAGTGGCAGGGCAGCCTGACACGAGTCCACTTCACTCGACTTCCTGAGCAAGGTATCGTCTTTCTGTGGGGTTTCACGTGACACCTTAGAGCAGGAAACTGTGTATTCTGGTTATTCTGCAGATGTGTGGTGTACCACTAACCAAGGTTATGATTCATTAGTCTTCCAGTAACCAAGATTTTACTTTCTTTTCGATTACCTGAAGTTAACATATTTTCTACAATGAGTATCTATTAATTTTATATTAAGAAAAAACCATAAAGATTATACACATGTTTAGAGTAACAGATTGTGGTATTTCTCCTCATCTAGAGATCCTCCCTCCATTTCTAATATTGGAAGATCATGGTTTAAAAAATTAAATTTTTCTCATACCTAACAATATTTTCTTCTTTTTTGAGAAGAAAATTTGTATATTTCCCATCTTCTTGGCTGTCAGAAAGCTGCATATAACAATTAATTTCACATGTTTTTATAGCCTATTTTATTTTATTTTTGGTCTTAATTTATTATATGTAAAAATGTTGCTAACTCTAGTTTGGGTTTCAGAATATGATATAGTGAACTAGTGCTTCCCCCACGCCCCTGTTCTGTAAACCGTAGATTAATTTTTTTTTTTAAGTTTAAATCCATGGCCAAGCCATAAAGACAGAAAATTTCCCAGGTGCCAACCATGAAAGGCAGTTCACACCAGAATGATACTCATGCCAATTGGTGCCATGATGGCCTGGGAGATAGTTGCCTTAGATATCAACCCAAACAGTTTATCAGCCATGGCAGGGTAAGAGACATGGCCTCTATCTGCAAGTGGAGGGAGCCAGAACTGACTCTTGCGTAGACCTGGGGTCTAGAGTCACCACTGTGTCCAGGGAGCTGAAAACATCACCCTTCTGTCCAATCATGGGGGTGGAGGGGGAAGGCTTTCTTGAGAATCCAAACTCCAAACCTGTACCACACCAGAACATGGTGTCCTAATTTACTCTTCCTGCTTGTTGTGGCAATGCAGAGCCAATAACTTAACACAAGAACTAACTGTAGTCAGGTGAAATATGGGGGTTCTCAGCAGAGGCAAACTCAGAGCTGTTCTGTGGGGCTATTGCCACATGCCAGAGCTCCCAGGACATACCCTGGGGACACATGTGTGCACATACCGGCACACATGCCCAAGAAAGATGAACTCAGTGAGAAATGGACACAACCTCAGAGGATATTAGCAGACACCACATCAAAGAATGAGTTCCCCTAAGAATTTGAGATAATTGAACACTGTGAATAATGACTCTACGGAGGAAGAACAGTCAGATTTACTGAGACATGTGAATCTCTGGCATCCACCCTCAACACTGAGCAGCAGTAAAACTTGATGCCCCTTGCAGTATTTGCTTCATCAGATCAGATTTTCAGAAACTGAGTGTTCCCCAACTGGGACCCACCATACACAGAGAGTGCTATTTGGGAACAGCCATGATGGCTTAAGCCTGTAACCCTAACACTTTGGGCGGCTGAGATGGGAGGATCACTTTAGTCCAGGCATTCAAGAACAGCCTGGATAGCATAGAAAGACCCATCTCCACAAAAAGTAGAAAAAATTAGCCAGGCATGGTGACTTACGCCTGAATCTCCATTTAGGAGGAGAAGGCAGAAGGATCCCTTGAGCCTCGGGGTTTGAAGTTACACTGCACTCTAGTCTGGGGGCAGGAGTGTGACCTTGCATCTTTTTAAAAAAGGTGGTTTTGGAAGGCTTTAGGCAGCCTCGACAGAAGAGGGCACCACTTCCAATCGTGTGGACAAGGACTCAGGTCCCTGAAACTCCTTTACCAAAAATAGTTGCCACAGCCTCTCTGCCCAGGGCTTGGTGAACCATAAGTGTCTTCTCTCCTGGTCTGTGCAGGACACTGGATCGCAGGTTGGTGGCTGACACAGAAGGAAGATTAAAGGAGCTGAGTGACATATCCGAGCTGATAAGACAGCTTCCCACAAGGTCCTGTGGCTGACAGGGGATGGATCAGCAGGAGGAGGATGGAGGAGAGGGCTCCCTGTCACCACAGCTACCAACAGGCTGCATGAACCAGTCTGCCAGGTAGCAAAGGTGATTGCTGGGACTAAGAAATGCAGATGTGTGCCAGGGGACATCTCCTGCCAGAAACACTTTACTCAAGAGGAGATGGTGTGTGCAAGGCGAGGGGACTGGACCCCACGCCGGCCAGACAGCACCCAGGGAAGTGCAGTGTGGCACTGGCTGTCTGATCCAGTCCCTGGAGACATTGACCTGCCACTTGTCTTGTTCATCCTTCAGGATGTGGCTGCGAAGTCTGCTCTTGTGAAACCTCTCTGGCTCCCCTACCCCAGACTCAGGTGTGCCCCTTCCTCAGGGGGAATTTGATGCATATCTGTGTAGTATCTCTGTGGAGAAAAAGGCCCCAGTGGCTAAATCCTCACACAGCGACCAGTATGTCTTTGGCCCTTGGGCCTGGCAGAGGGTGGCTCAAGAATGAGGTGTGGGGATGAGCAAACCAAGTACAGCCCACTCGGTCTTCAGCCAATGCAGCCGTGTGTTCAAACATTAGGTCAGTCACACTAACGAAGGTTTTTGTTTTCTGAGACAGGGTCACACTCTGCTGCCCAGGCTGAAGTGTGGTGGTGCAATCATAGCTCACTGCAGCCTGAAACTCCTGGGCTCAAATGAACCTTGTCCCTCAGTCTCCTGAGAAGCTAGGACTACAGGTACACATCACCATGCCTGGATAATTATTATTTTTTTTAGAGATGGGATCTTACATGTTGTCCAGGCTGGTCTCAGACTTCTGTGCTCAATTGATCCACACACCTTGGGCTCCCAAAGTGCTAAAATTATAGGCATGAGACACCTGGCCCAGCCAAGTTGATGTACATACAGCATTCATGCCAAATGAGCAAATAAAATTTATTAAGAAAAGCCACAATTCAAAAAGATCAAACAAGTTTCTTGATGTAGTACAGACAAGAGTTAATTGACTGAAAGTTCTCTTCATTCAAATGTCTTGGCACCATTTAGGCTGTTATTTTAATCTGCCTTTTCCAAGATTAAAAAAAAAACTTCCGTGAGACATTTTTTGTATCTTTTCCAGCCAACTCTGGAGAGAGACTCAATCAGGAGAGCTGGCAATCTATTTTTCAAATGGTTAAATATGGCCATATTATTATTATTGTTATTTACAGAGGATTTAAACATTTATTTTGGCTAACTTAGGCTTCCAGTGAAGGGTGATGGAACACAGCAGAACCACATTGTTGTAGAGAGGACTCAGTCCATGTAAAATAAGCTACTATTTGGATAGACTCCTTGCCTTATTACAAGTGGTTCTTATTAAAAGCTCAGTTTTTGAATTGGGAAAGGCTTTTGTTAGATGCATAATCTGGCATGCTCCAGGGCTGAAATCAGAAGTAGGGCAAGAAGTTCATAAAAACCCATTTGCTACATGTAAGTTCAACGAATCTTCTTCTCATAAGCAGTAACTTCTCTCCTGAATTGGTTCTGACATGCTGACCTGACAGATGCTTCTTCTCTAGAAAGCTCCAACATTCCAGTCAATTAGTACCTTGGAGGGCACAGAAGTGTATCTTTAATACGGCTCTTGGTCTAATCTTCCTGCCAGAAAGGAAACTATGGAACTCCAAAAGACAAAATTGTTGCTATAACATTGGAAGATGGGTTCATGCCTGTGATCTCAGCACTCCGGAGGCCGGGCGAGGGGTCCGCCTGTGATCCCAGCACTCTGGGAGGCCAGATGAAGGGGCTCATGCCTGTGATCTCAGCACTCTGGGAGGCCAAGGTGGGTGGATTGCTTGAGCTGAAGAGTTCCAGACCAAGAGCGAGACCCCATCTGTACTAAAAAGAGAAAAATGAGGCAGGCATTGTGGCAGGTGCCTGTAGTCCCAGCTACTTTGGAGGCTGAAGCAAGAAGATCACTCAAACCCAAGAGTTTAAGACTCTGTCTCAAAAAAAAAAAAAGAAAAAAAATTGGAAGATGAAAAGGAAAATGCCAAGTATACTGGGCTAAGAAACATATATATTTTTCTGTGCAGGGTGAGATGATTTGGCTCAACTTCTTCCTCCGGAAGGTTGATGTGTGAGAAGGGCACAGAGGCAGAGTGGTCTGCAGGGTGCAGTCTTGGAACAGAAATTTAGTCAACAAATTGAGAACTTTATATATTGAGATGCTAGAAGGCTTGATTTAAATAAAATTAGTCATGATTTGTAATGGTTAAACTCTGGAGAGTGAGCCTATTGTTTAATGCCCGTGGTTAAACTGGGCCAAGGGATCAAACTAAGCATTATGGGAACATCTTGTTGGGGTTTGGGGAGACAGAGAGGCTTCCTCTAAATGTTCTCAATCTGATCTTCAGAGTTGCCCAGGAAATTTATAAAACACAAATTCTAATCCTATCCTCAGATTTACTGAATTAGAGGTGGGAGGTTGAGGTCCAAGAATCCTGAGTTTGGGAACCATTGGAAGGGACCTTGGAGAAAGTTGAGGCAGATCTGATTTAAAGTCTTCCCTATGTGATTCTGAGCACATTTCTTGACTCTTCTGAGCTCCAGAACCTCTAAGAAGAGTCACTGTAGAGTGAATCAATAAATAGCAAATGCCAGGAGTCTCACAAGGTTGGCACAGATGCTGGACACTGTTCAGCAATTTTGGGCTGCCTGGCCCTTCCTAATTCCAGCAAATGATGTCCCGGAAACCACTGCATTCTGGAATCTCTGCAGACAGGATGATACCAGTTAAACCATAATTAGACAGCCACACAGCCAGTTCAGAAGCTGGCTGAGTCCTAGAGAGGAAGTGTTCGACATTCTGGGAGTTTCTGATAGCCTCTGGTTGAACCTGATTAAACGTGTGACCACCAAGTCAGAAGTCAACAGCAGGTGGATGGAACCAGTTAAACAGGCTGGTGTAGATCTTAGGGCTCCTGATGCACTTGAAGGACATCCCTTGCCCTGCCCTGGCTCCTCCAAACTTGTGACAGTCATACTCTGTGCTTGTAGGCCATCAACATCTTTAAGGGTCATGGGATTCTCACCATACCCAGACAAGGAGGTGGCCTGTAGGCCCTGTCCCCCAGACTGCCTGGCTGGCCTGAGATCTCCAGAGTGCAGAAAGTGAGAAAAATCGGGGGCATTTGAAACCCCAGGATAAATGTGACTGGATCAACAATTTTACTAGACTATTGGAGGGGACAGGATCATTTTTACATTAACAATAGCTGGTGTTATGAAGAAACTTTATGAGGTGGGTATAGTTATTACTCTAGTTTTACAGATGAGGAAAAAGCAAGAAACAGGGAGTTAAGTAACTAGAAAAAAAGGTATTGGAGGGAAGTGGAGTAGACGAGGAAAGAGAGTACTCCTAGCAGAGGGCACAGCATGTACAAAGGCCCTGAGGCAGAAGGAAATACAGCAAACTTGTGGAAAACAAAGGCCAGCGTAGGTTACCTGTGGACAGAAAGAAACAAGGGCTGCTAGGCCATGTGGGGTCTTACTGGCCACAGTGAGGTTGGCTGTTATGATAGGAGCAATGATAAGCAGTTGAGGTTCTGTTTTAAATTTAATTTTTATTATGGAAATTTTAAAATATACGCAAAAGTAAAAAGAGGAGGATTACAAGCCTGTAAGTACCATCACCCATCTTCCATGATCGTGGGAAAAGAAATATTGATTAGCTTTGCATTAAAAAGACAAATAAGGCCCAGTGTGCTGGCCTGTAATCCCAGCACTCTGGGAGGCCAAGGCTGGAGGATCTTTGAGCTTAGGAGATCAAGACTAACCTGACCAAGAGTGAGACCCCATCTCTACTAAAAATAGAAAAATTAGCTGGGTGTAGTGGCGGATGTCTGTAGTCCCAGCTACTCAGGAGGCTGAGGCAAGAGGATCTCTTGAGCTCAGGAGTCTGAGGTTGCTGTGAGCTGTGATGATGCCAGAGCAAGGGTGACAAAGTGAGATTCTGTGCCCCTCCTTCCCCGAAAGACAAATCCATGATCTGGCTGCTGAGGAGGAGAGATCAGAGGACCAAAATGGCTGTGGAGGGAACTGCAAGGAAGTCCAGGTGGATTCTGGAGAAACTGACATGAGGGGTCTTGGATTTGGGTTCCTTCAGAGACAGATGCTGGGACCAGGATGAGAATAAGCAATTTATCTGGGGATCAGGAAGTGCTGATAGGGAAGTGGGGAGAAGGAGGGAAGGAAGGAAGAAAAGGGGCTGGGACCTCTTCAAGCCAGCTTGCACAGGACCACCCCCGGCGTCAAAACGGAGCCCTCCTGCCCATAATTACTAAGACTTCCATCATGACAACAGCGGGGTGCCCAGCCTGGCCTGGAGCCCTTCCAAGCATGGAGGCTTTGTATGGTGTCATGTGTCACATGCTGGGGGAGCTGATCCTGCCTTTGGGCACCTAGAACTGAGTTCTGCAAGCACACTTGGTGAAGGGGTCAGAGGTCATTGGTGGCTGGTCGAGCGCTGCTCCTGCAGATTCTGACTTCCTGGTGCTTCCAGCTCACCTGGCCAAGGCAAAATGGGGGAGATGGCAAAGGTCAGCCACTGGCTTCCTTGTGCAGATCCTGTGTTTGAAAGTGTCCCAGTGCTACACAGCTGTAGTCAGTCCTGTGTGGACCTGGGCCGGACACCAGCAATATCGTCTAGAGGGGCTGAGGGCAGAGAATTGTCTTAGAGCATCACAAGACGACTTCCAGGTTCCTGGTTTCTGCATGGGAGGGTTCTTCCTTGAGACATAGAGCACTAGAAGGGGAGGTAGCAGGGGCAGGTGGGGACACAGCTGGGCTTGGATTGAGTGTGTTGGGTTTGACTCATCCACATGGAGATGTCAAGAAGGAACTTTGGGTCTCAGGTTCAAAGGAAATGTCCACTATGGGTATGCGTGAAAGTGCCCAGGGAGGGAGCCCAGAGCCTGGTACCCATGGTCCTCAGGCTGGGGCCAGGCCACCACCAGCACTGAGGGCACTTAGTTAACCAGAGCAGAAAGACCTGGGTCCTCAGGTGGACACCCTGCCCCATAAGGTCCCCCTGCCCCATTACTTAGGAGGCTAGCATCATCCTCTTCCCTGGGCTCTTCCCATAAATGGCCTCTGGGTCAGTGCTGCCCCTGGTTCTGCCTTGGCCTTGGTAAGAGGAGAGGGCAGAAGTTCTAAAGCTGTCAGTGTCAGGCTGACCTTCACCACCTCCCCCAGGTAGGGTGGAGGCAGAAGCAGAGGGAGATTGTACAGAATCACTTGTATAAATGTTGGAATAATTTTTCCATTCTTACCTCTGGTTTCTGTTTCATGGGTTTTCTCTGTGCAAATAAAACTCAAAGTTTGCCAGTGGGCATTAAAATAATGATTTTTCCCCCCAAAATAGAGACAAGTGAAATAGCTGGAGTTTTGCAGAGTCTAATTACCAGGAATGGCTAATGTAGCCAAAACTTAGGAAGTGAACAGCTAGATGACATGGATGTCCTTGCGTATTTCAGTATCTATTTAAAGAAAGGGTGTCCAGGCTCCATTCATGTCTAGAGATGCTCCTGGGAGCCACTATATTTCCCATCATTAAAGTCAATCCAATTTTCTAAAGAGGAGGCTAAACGAATTGAATCAGACCTGCCCGCCCAGGCACCCCCAGGCTCCTTGGTTCAGTAATCGCTCCCAGTGTAATTCTTTCTCATTAAAATGAAGGTCAAAGAATCCCAGGGCAAGTCAATTTTAGGGAGTCATCTTCCCGGGGGTCCCTGGAGAGGCTCCGGCTGCAGTTAGCCTTGCACTTTCACAGCTTTATTTCAGGTCTTTTTGGGCAGAATCTTTCTACCCATTCTTTCTTGTGCTTGTAAAGAACAGACACACATCAGACTCTCTCCTCTGTTTTGGTGTGGGCAAAGTGGAGCAATTTGGAAAAGAGCCAGAATGCATATCTACGTTACGCCAAAACAGGTAGGTGGAAAACGCAGGTAAATATGTTCTTTTTGTCATTGTTGAAAATCAAACATCTGGTTTGTTAATTATTTCTTTTACTCTCTAATCCAGCCATTTTGGCAAGGCAAAGGCACAGATGGGGAGATTCTTATTTATTATTATTTCGTGGTTGTTTACTCATGGGTGATATTCAATATTGAACATGAACATCGCGCATGAATACCAGCCCAAACCAGCCAACACGGTGCACAGCATCGGCGGGTGCTGGGGTGCAGCGTACGGCATTGGCGTGCACCTGGGTGGCAGCCCCAGCTATCTTGTTCCCTCTCAAGGAGAAGGGAGAAGAAGGGACACTGAGGCCAGACTTTCTTGAGTGCAACTGTCTTGCTGGTGGAAGAGCTGAGTGTGGCCTGTGCCCGGTGTCTCCTGGGAGTTCAATCCCTGAGGGCTGGTTGCTACCTGGCTGCCCAGACCTGGGGCAGGCCTGCTGCTGGCTGGCTGTCCTCCTGAAACTGGAGCAGAAGAACACACACACCAAGGACTTGGAATCTGAAGATAGATAATCCATGATATCAAAAATGACATTCCAAATCGGTTCTAAACACAGGGATGTTTCATAACGGTGCTGGTGCTGACTGCTTCCCGTGGCTTCATGCTTCAAATGGTTTTCAGCCAAATTAAGAGGCCTAATAGCCATCACACTCTTGTCCAGTGTAATTACCATAAATCATTATAAATGAGCTCTAATATTGCCAGGAACAGAGAAGCACAGCTGTGGTCACGGGGAATGTGCCCAAGAGACCGTTTTGCAGAGCGAACGTGATGTCATGTGGCTTTCACAGCCTGCACCTTTGCTGAGGATGTGAAAGAGATCTTCCCTGAATGTCTTATGGTTGTTACAGTTTCCATTAAATCTGGGAAAGGACTGGAATGCAATATTATGTCAGTGGTGATACCTGTCACAGTGAGCACTGCTGAAGCTTACTGTTGAATCCTGAAGGCCAGAGCACTCACCAGCACCTCACATCTGCTCACTACCTACAGGGTGGGCTTGTTATTACTTCATTTTACTGACGAGGAATCTGAGGCACAGAGATGTTGTAGAGTTTGTCCAAATTTACACAGTAGGCAGTGGGACCAGCAGGTTCTATTACGGGGCTACAGTTTTTCCTCCTTAAACCCACTAATTTCACACCAATTGTTGATACCCTGTGGGTTTTGGGGGGAAGGAGACCCAACTTCTGCCCTTCTTGGGGGGTCAGCTTGGAGGGAGACTGTCCTGCTGTCTTGTGCTGCACAAGGCAAGCTCCAGGCTGTGGAGAGAGGGCCAGCGAACCCGGGGTGTTGGAGCCGGTCCTTGAAGGTCATGCTCCTGTTTTCATCTCCTCCCCCTAGACAAGGCGGGTTTTAGTTCCAGGTAAACTTGAGGTTCTCTTACCTGTGCCCCACCCCAGGCTCCAGGCTGACCTGTCACGTGCCCCCCCTTCCCACCTGACCCATGGGCTCCTTATGGCCATTACTGTATCCAGCCAGGGTGGGCAGATTCAGCAAACAAAAACAGAGACAGTCAGTTTAATTCCAGTTTCAGGTAGACAATGAAAAACATTTGGGACATAACACTCAAAAACTTATTTGCTGTCTATCTGAAATTCAAAATAAGTGGGTTACCCTTGCTCTACCTGGGAACCTTCCTTGGCACCCCCAGGCCTCCCCACCCCTTCTTTCCTGGGCAGTTGGCAGAGTCTTCATTCATGCTGCGAAGACTCCCTGGTGCCAGACTCAGGATGAGACTCCGAGGGACCTGCCCTGAAGTCATCACTGCAGTGGGACAGAAACGACCAGCCGGCACCCAGCTGGGCGAGAGGTGGGGGCCTGGGGAGAGGCGCTGGGGACCGTCCCGGAAAGGGGTCTGCGGACGACCCCGCTCTGGCCTCCCAGGCAGGACTCATCTGAACACCAGGAAACCACGAGGCCTCCACAGCCCGCGGTCTCCATGGGAGCCCCTCTCTCCCCAGAGCAAGGATGTGTCTTTTGGGACAGGGTCACCAGATCCAGCGCAAGGCCAGGCCGCCAGGAAGGTGACACTCAACACGCAGAAGACACTTGGTAGGACAGCAGTCCGAGAGAAAGGAGGGCCCGGGAGGGGCTGGGCGGCCCTTTCCTTCCTGGGAGCAGCCGCGGTGGTTGGAGGGGGCTTAGGCTGGGGGTGGGGGGGTGGGAATGCGCAGTGGATTTCAGAGCCCTGTGACGTCTTGGATTTGCTGGACTCCTTCTGAGCCTCAGTTTTTGCCTCTGTTAAAACGGGAGTGCGCTTTCCTTCAGTGGTGGAAAGAGAACAGATGTGATCATGGGGCAGCACTGAAGGATCCAAAACGAGTACCCGTTGTCAGTGTCGCCGTCGCTCTCTGTCCTCCCCCTCTCTGTGCCTGGCAGCCTCAGACCTCCCAGGAACCTACTCAGGGCTGAGGGCAGCGGATGTGGTCCCTGCCCTCCCACCGTGAGGACCCTTCAGCTCTGCTTTGTCCCTGACCAGCCCCGGACACCTGACTCTGCAGACCAGGCTGGGAAGGAGGCTCAGGCCTGGAGCAGCCAGCAGGGGTCCCAGGTTCTCTCCTGTTCCCTCTATCAGGGGGAAGAGAGTTCCCTCCAGAGGCCTCCCCTTCTCTGGAGGTGTGAGTTCTGGCTTTGTGGGATCTCATTTTGGTGGTAAGCATGTTGATACATATGGGTAAATTAGAGGAAATTTGGGGGAATCTGTAAACTAAGACATTTGCCATGGATATGTCTGGGTGGGCACCCGTGGGCAAGCCTTACTTTCTTCCTTCCTCACATTTGTTATTTGTGTTTGTTTAATTTTTTTTAAGGTTGCCTTACAGCCCCAGAGATAAAATCATCAAGAGGGAAGAAAGAGAAAAACAGTAAGGGAGCTCCACAAAGAAGGAAAGAAGCAGGATTGAGGAGAGAATAGAATGAAGTGGGAAGGAGAGAGTGCCTTAGAGGAGAGGCAGGGAGGAGGGGGATGTGGGGGGAGGAGAGAGGCAGGGAGGAGGGGGG
>NW_003852453.1:401276-402756 GCF_000181295.1 Otolemur garnettii
ACGCAGGAGGAGGCTGGGGGGAAGGAGAGGCAGGGAGGAGGAGAGGTGGGGAACACAGGAGGAGGCCGAGGAGGGGGGCTCTCACCTTCAGAGTGGCAGTGGCAGCCCCAGAGCCACAGTCTTGCCAGAGGCCAGCAGGCCTGGCAGATTGGCCTCACAGTGGCTTCTGGGCTGCCTCCAGACAGTGTGGCCATCTCCCTTCTGGGCCATCCACTAGGCTCCCTGGCTCTGCTGGCAGCCCCAGCCACTCTGCTGGTGATGGGGCAGCAGATGTTGGAAATGGCCAGAGCCCAGAGTCTCCAGGCCAGAGTAGCTGTTAGAAGTCAGTTCTCCACGGGTCTCTGGCACTTTTGCACATCTCGTGAGAGTCTGATGCCTTTGTTCCAGACAATCTTTTCTAAGATGTTTATATAGCAAACCGGAGATAGTGTTTCTTCCTGGAGCAAACATCAGACGTGCCTCCTCTGCGGTGCAAAATACTGTGCCCCATCAGGTCAGAGTTCCTTTCACAGAGGTTTCCATTGCACACACTTTACATGGTGCATTAGACCCCATTCTCAGAAACACAGGAGGCAGCGTAGCCCTGTGGGTAAGAGCTCTGACTCTGCCAGGCTGTCTGGCAGCTCCAATTCAAGCCCTGCCCCTGATGGGCACATGACCTGAACAAGCCACTAGTGTCACTTCCCCGCAGAATGTGATCTGAGAGTGACACACAGAACAGTGGGAAGAAAACAGTTTGGCCTGTTAAATACGAACACATGAACACCCCAGGCACCACTTCACTCCTGAGAAGACCCTGTCAGATATGTGTGCTGAGGGCACGTGGCAGAACATCCAGCAGTGCCAGTGGTGATAGCCCAGGCAGGAGCCCACGCCAGCGTCAGTAGGCAGTAGATGGGAACACAGTGGCATTTCCACAGGACACAGTACAGTGAAGCAAGAATGATAACCCACAACTGCATGCCGTCACGTGGGTGAAACCCACAGACACAACCTAGGGCAAAAGAGGCCAGGCATGGCTCCCTTCTCACGAAGCCTGGAAGCCGGTGGACAGGCCCAGTTAACACGGTGTCCCTCCCTATGAGAGGTCGGTCCCTGGAGGGGTCAGTGACGGGAAGGGAAGCGTCTCAGAGCTCGTCCTGGTCTGTGTCATGAGCTTATTGTAAAAGTTAATGACATACCTTTCTATATGGAATAATTTCCTGATAGAATATTTAAAGACAGAGGTGGTTGGGAGGGATTTGTTTAATTCCCAATAATGAGACTGAGTTCCTGAGTTCCTGAGTCTGAAAAGAATTGTGTCAGAAAAATCTGTAAGATCGTATACTTTTCACAAGGTAAGTGATGCTTTGAGAGGTGGACACTGAAACACAAGCAAAGAGAACTTAATGTCTTCTAAGCTTTGTCCACAATGGGAGACAGAGAGAACCAGGTTTAATCACCCTCTGCAACATTCCCCACTTCACAGTTTTTTTTTTTT
>NW_003852453.1:403037-407339 GCF_000181295.1 Otolemur garnettii
GTTTTTTTTTTTTTTTTTTTTTTTTTTTGGCACTTCACAGTTTTGAAAGCACTTTTGGACTTCATGCTTGAGCATGGAATAATTATTTTGATGCTGGCACTTCCAAAGAAGGACACCAAGATTAGGACACTCATAAGCCAGTTTGGAGGTGGAAAGTAATATCGTGGTTTGGATGGTAACAGTGAAGCAAAGAAATCATCTAATTTCTCAGCATAAGGAATGCAAGAAGCGGTTGGGCACAATGGCTCTATAATCCCAGCGGTTTGGGAGGCCAAGGCAAGAGGATCACTGGAGGCCAGAAGTTCAAGACCAGCCAGGGTGATGTAGTAGGCCCCATCTCTACAAAAAATAATTTAAAAAATGAGCGAGGTATAGTGGTGCGGGTCTATAGTCCCAACTACTGGAGAGGCTGAGACAGGAGATCACTTGAGCCCAGGAGTTTGAGGCTACCATGAGCTATGATGGCACCACTGTACTCCAGCCTGTGCAACAGAATGAAACCTTGTCTCAAAAACAAAATGAAACAAAAGAAAAAACAAGAGAGAAAAGAAGAGGAAAAGAAAAAAGAAAAACAAAGAAACACAAGAAGATTTTGGGCGGAGGTGGGGCGGATCAGAGAAGAGAGTCTGTGGGCAGTTTGGGCAGGTTGGCATTCTGGAGCAGCCCCACACAGGACTCACTCTGCGGTCGGCAGTGTCTTACGGTCTCTCACCAGTGCAACACACACCCCACACGAGATTATTTGGTCCTCCATTTTGCATAGAAGTCATGTTAAGTGCTGCTTCAGCTCCCATGCCCAAACGCAAATGTCTTGTAGGATTGTTTATGCAGGAAAGTCAGGGAGGGCAGTGGGCTGCACATTCAGTCAGCCTGAGCAGACACCAGAACAACCATAGAAGTGAGATGAGAATGAGCTGGGGACACCTGTGGGGTAGCAGGTGCCTCTGAGTGCACCCACCTTCAAGGATTCTAGGAAAATCTTGAGGGAGAATATTGGATTTCTATTGACAAGGGATCTGGATGTTCCTGCCAATTTCATTTAAATTTCAAAGACCCCAAGCTTGTAATCCCAGTACTTTGGGAGACCAAGGCAGGTGGATCGCCTGAGCTCACCAGTTCGAGTTTAAGACCAGCCTGAGCCAGAGCAAGACCCGGTCTTTAAAAATAGCCAGACGTTGTGGCAGGTGCCTGTAGTCCCAGGTACTTGGGAGGCTGAGGCAAGAGGATCTCTTGAGCCCAAGAGTTTGAGGTTGCTGTGAACTCTGATGGCACAGCATTCTACTGAGGGTGACAAAGTGAGACTCTGTCTCAAAAAAATTAATTAATTAATGTCAAAAAAATAAAATAAAATTTTGACCGGCATGACTGCAATTGGCATCTGGGTTCTACTCACAGTAGGGTGTAGGGAGATGGGCGGAGGATTGGGGTCCCTATTCCACAGAACAAATCTGCCCCAGAGAGATTACACAGCGAGTGTAGTATTGAAGAATTTGAATCACTTGGCATAAAAACACCTGGAGAGGATTTGTGCCCTCCCAGCACAGTTCTTATCCCCTGGGTCTCTGGGCTGCCCTGGTTCCTGCCCTCCTTGGAGCTGGGAAAGTTCATTGAGCCCTTTCTTTTTGTCTGTGAGCTGCCTGGATCTTCCTGGTAAACCACCTTCTTTGGTATCAGTAAGCTAGAGGTGGTTTCTCAGCTGGTCATTGAAATGTGCCGCCTAACAGACATGGTGACACTGGCCCTGGACACGCAGACCTGGCCCTGCTCCTGGAGGGGAAGAAGGAAGCTGATGAGAGGTGTGGGAAGGGACACAGCCACCTGGTGTCTAGGGTAGGATACTGAGCTCCCCAGACCATCATCCTCAAGGTGCTGTGGCAGGAGCAGAGGAGGAAGGCGGAGGAGGAAAACGCCCCTCGCTTACAGTAACGGGGAATCTCATCTATATATAGTCATCAGAAATAGAGCAGAGAGAGAGAGAAAGAAGTCATTTGCAGGCTCACAGTCAATTCAACACTGGCATTTTCTTTCCTTCTGATTGATCTATTTGATTCTATTTAAACAAACAAAAAACCACTGAAAAGCACCTTGAATTGACCACAGCCCATCCAGCTGTCCTGCTGCCTCTTGGGCTGGTGATCACAGCTGGGTCAGGCAGCCCAGTCCCGGGGTGTGTGCAGGCAGGTGGGTTCTGGTGTGGAGGGACAGCGTGCACCCAGGCCTCTCTCTCCCCTTCCACCCAAGTGCCTGGAGAGCTAATCAGTGCTCGCAGCCACAGGGGGAGAAGCTCATCAGCAGACCCAGCTCTGCGAAATTTAGTGGTTGGCGTCAGCAGGTCCAGTCTGCTTGGCATCTGTCAGAGTAATGGCCGTTAGAGACGAGGAAACACAGGTTGGTGACCCAGCGGCCTTCTAGAGATGACCATTAATAATGACAATAAACTGTTAATAAGACATCGCAGTTTTGCCTTCTCATGTTCTCTGGTTGCTCCTCACCACTGCAGATGAGAAGAGCAAGCGTGGACTGTGCTCCCATCTGAGGGACAATGAAACTGAGGCTGGGGAGGTTTGCGTGCTGGAGAGAGGCCTCCTGGGAAGCTGCCTCCTGAGTGACGTCCCTGCCAGACTGGGCTTGCCTGTGTGTGCGCCCAGCTCAGGATCTGGCTCACTCAGAAGGTCGGTGAGTGACCTTGGGGGAGTAAGGGCTCAGGCAGCACCAACCACCAAGGTCATGCTCTGCCCACAGCTTCTCCGTGGGAACCTCAATTTTCACTTGGTTAGTCTGACCCTGTGCCAGACAAAAACACTTTAATTATTTAAAATACCCTAAAATAGATATAATTATCAGGTGAGTTCATATTTATGTTTTTCTCTTTAAAACTGTAGGATAATTACAGTATTAATCCACTAACCTCTTTCCTGCCCAAAATAAGATCTGGGGAGTATGTGGGTGGCAGAAAAGTGGGATTGGGAAAGGTTAACAACAGCAACAACAATAAAATCTGGTATTTGTCAAGTGGCTGCAGCCACCAGGTGCTCCTTACACATTCAATATCTTGTTGATGACTCACGGCCACCAGATCGTCTCAGTTCCCGGTGAGGGAATGAAGGCCAGTGGTCCAGCAGACGGCAGTGGGAGGGCTTCTCTGGGTGGGTCAGGACACGGGAGCCCCAGTGCCTTTGCTTTTGTCACAGGGCCTTGTCCCCATGCCAGAGTCGGTGGGCCTGGGCTACAGACCCCGGTTTGGCCAAACAAAGCCCTGCTTATCTCAGGCTAGAACTAAGGCAAGGGAGGCAGTCCCCTCTGGTGATGGCGGGTACCACAGCAGTCCTGTTTGGCCCATGTGTAAGAAGCCAGGCTGCAGCAGGAAGGCAGATACGGGGAGGGCACGAAGGTGTGGGCAGCATACTGCAGTGTTGAGTCCTTTACTCTGGTGGTCCCTGAGGCATGTGGGTGGTGAGACGCCCCCAATATGCCCTGTTTTCTTGAGTTGGTTGGGTTTGGGTTTCTGTTTCTTGGAACCGTGCATGACTCCTAAGCTGAGACTTCAGCTTGGGTCTCCCAGGAAGTATGGTGCAGCAGGGACTGGAGGCTTCCTCTCTTCACCAAGGCTTCCAGGCCTCTTGGGCCCCTCCTTTTCTCGACATATCTCAGAAGTGGGGAGGAAGTGGCCAAGGCAGGCCTCTAGGTCCTGCAGCTCCCTGTCCTGCAGAGTAGCCCCAAGGAAGGGCCAGTGGTGCTGGGACTGAGTCCTCATCTGAACCCCAAATCTCTGCACTAGCAGGCAGGGCTCACTCACCCCACTCCTGCATTCTGGATAGGATCGGCAGAGCTGGCTGTCTGGGGCTGTGAGTTTTTGAGAGAGAGAAGGCCATGGCCCCCTTGGGGTTGGAAAGGTGGGGGGGGCAAGGTGTCCACCAAGCTGCCTCTGTCTGTGGTGGGCTCTGAACGCCCCTGGGGCTCTCGAGTCATGAACGGCATGGAGAGGTCCTCTGCCTTTTCCCTATTGCTGGGGCCTACCTGAATGGTCAAGAATCCAGAAAGTGCTTTTCTGGATCCCCATCTCTTTTCTATCCCTTATAGAAAGGTCGCAGGCTCCTACCGTGCCAAAATGTCTCCCAATCCAGCTTCTCGGGTGGGCATCTGGGTCTGGACCAGCACCAATGTGCTGGGGCTGTGGTCAGACCAACGCCTAGACCTTGGTTCTGCCCATTGCTGGCTTGTGACCCTTGGGTTGCTCTTTAACTTCTGCAGCCTCAGGCTTCTAACTACCATGATTGTTAGGATGCAGAGACAGAGGCTTCT
>NW_003852453.1:407693-420438 GCF_000181295.1 Otolemur garnettii
TTGTTAGGATGCAGAGACAGAGGCTTCTAACTGCCATGATTGTTAGGATGCAGAGACAGAGGCTTCTAACTGCCATGATTGTTAGGATGCAGAGATAAGATAAGATAAGCATGCAGAGCTCAGTAAATGCTGCTTAGTGAGGATGAGGAAGCAGGGAAAGAGGGAAAATGATTTGCCCAAGGTTACATGGCAAGTCAGGGCTCAGCTGGGATGGAGCCAGGCCCCTGGGGGCTGGTTTATCACCTAGATTCTAGCCTTCTTAATGCCACAACCCTTTAATTTTTATGGTGACCCCAATCATAAAATTATTTTCGTTGCTACTTCATGTGTGCAAAAATAATGTGTTTTTCAAAAATATATGTTTTCCGATAGTCTTAGGCGACCCTTGTGAAAGGGTCATTCGACCCCCAAAGGGATCACGACCCACAGGTTGAGAACCGCTGTCCTAAAAGGACCCAGAGAGCACTGTGCCCTTCCCCCACATCCAGCCTCCTACGGGGGCCTTGTGGATGTACATGGGATGCCTGGAACTGGGGTTCTATATTTAACAACTGCCTTGGGAAGGGAATGACACCGGGCAAGGGGGGAGGTATTTCTGAGGATTAGAATTTATAAAGTGATTAAATCTATTCTGGTGATTCAGGCAGAGGTTTTTATTGACACTTCAGGAAAAGCTGTCAACTGCCCCAGTCAGCTCTTTCCCTGGAAGACACAGCCAGCTAGGAGCCCCCACCCTCAGTGCCACCCCTAAACTAATTTCTTGGGGCTGGGAGCCTCAGCCACCAAGCAGGTGGGTGGAGAATTGATTGTGTTGCTCACAGATGTCGGGGGCAGGGTGGAAGTGAACTCATCTCTTCCCTGTGAATGTTTCGGTCAAGTGGCCATTGCTCAGTGAGGGGTTGTGCAGGCCGGTTGCTGCTCATGGGGCACCAGGGAGGGCAGGGGCTTGAGAATGAGGTGCAGCTTCCAGTGCAGGGCTGAGGAGGGAGGGTGGGGAAGCCCTGACTGCCATCTGAAGGGTGTGGCTGATGGGCTTGGGGGACAGGAAACTTCCTTTTCCTCTACTAACCCAAAGGTGTCCTTGTTGTGTTTTTCTTTTAACCAGGACCATTGATTATCTTTATAATGATTTTTAAAAAATCAATGTGGAAAATTTAACAGCGATCTTGGAAGAGTCCTTAAAGGAGACATGAGAGGATGAGGAGAAACAGAGGGCGTCCCGGAGCAGGGCCAGGGCCCAGAAGGGGAGCCAGTATGGGGGCTGGGCATGTGAGGAAGTAGGGTGTGCCACCTGGGGAGAGCCTGGGAGTGGACTTACAGCCTGCAGCACACCTGTAAGGTGGGCCTCACACATATCTCCGTAACTCCTGTTTTATGGCTGAGAAAACCAAGGCTTGTGGGCTTTCCCATACCCATGTGGGTGAGTGATGGCAGGGCCTCAAGTGGCCCATCAGCCCGTGTGGCACCTCGGAGTGAACTCAGTCCTGCAGGTGCACAGCTAGGGCTGAGCCCCGGCTGCACAAGGCACACAGCTGTACTCAGCAGCCCTGGTCTGCCCATGAGCCAGGGCTCTGAAATGCCAAGGCCTTCCTCCTGCCCCAGGACAGCCCCAGGGCAGTGGAGGCAAGGTGAGGAGGGTCAGGAACCTTGAAATGGGAAGGCCCCTGCTAGGCGTGAAGGTGAGCATGATTTGAACAAACAATGGAAAGTCTTCGGAAACATTCCCATTTCCGGATGTCACTCAGCCACAGACAGCACCAGAAGAGGGTAATGGGTGGCCCGTGGCCTAAGGCACTGTCCTAGAGACTTACCCTTTGCCCCCCCCTCCTGCTCACTGACACTGAAAAGGGGTAAGGTGGGTTCCCCCTCCCGCCCCTCACTCAGACGGTGGGGGGGCTCCTTCCCCACAGCTAGAAGCTCTTGGGACCTGTCCTTGGTGCTGAACGCTGGTCCAAATGGTGGATGGGCACTAGGGGCTGGCAGGCCAGCAGTTAGTTAGAGGGCAATGACAGAGCAAAGAGATGCCAACACTCCGGGCTGGTTCTAGAGGCCGGGAGATGACACTTGGTCTTGGAGTAACACTTTTTTTCTTTTCTGTAAGCTAAAAAAAAAAGAAGCCTTTATTAAAACAGCGTGTGATTAACTTCTGACCCAGCACTGGTAAACATTTCCTCCGTATTAACATTTTACCAAAGCCTGGTTAGATTACAACATCATGTGACCAGAACTAGAAAATGCTTCTGTCCTCACCTCTCACTGCCTGGGCAGTGAGGTGAGCGTGGATATCCATGCTCTTGCTGAGTCAATGATAGACAACGATAACTCAGAAGACAGTAAATCGCACATGCCCCAGTGTTAAATGACACGTGTTTTCACCCTGCTCAATTTAGACCTAAAATTTTCATACCAAATACAGATTTCATGGATCATCTACCCCCCACACCAAAAAGAAATACTAGGGACAAATTAAGGCTAAGAGCTGGGTTGTCAACTGGACTCTATTTATCACTATAACGTTCTCCTTATTTAGCTGATGCAGAAAGTTCTCCTTGGAGTGGAACTGCTCCTGCAGCCGAGCACGGTGGTGTGCCCACAGGGGAATCATCAAGGCTATTCCGTCTGGAGCTCTGTGTTACAGCACTTCTGAGTGGTGTGTGTGGCATACACCACAGGGGTAGGAAAAACCATCTTTAATCAATTATCTTAATTATAGAGAATTTCTGAAGGTAGAACTGACAGAATGCTAAACCATGCCTTTGGTGAGTCCCCACAGACCACAGACCTGTGGGCTCCTTATGGAAGAATTAACGCCATGGAGAGCTCTGGCTGTCACAGGGCATCTGGTGACAAGATCCACCAGGGCTCAGAGCAATCTCAAACAAAGCCTCTACCAACCTGATTGTCGAACTTGGCGCCACTCCGTCCTGTGGGCAAGCAGGGCAGTGCGTGTGGGACCCCCCACAGGGGCATGTGGCCTTGTGAGAAGGACGCGTACTTTCTCCCGTCACCACAACACAACCTGGTTTGTTTCAGCTTGACATCCAAGACAGACATCTGGACCTACAGACAGTGCCTGGGCCCTGCACGCGGCTACTCTGCGTGGCCACCACATCACCTCCCAGAGAGAACGTTTTGTTCCCCATCCCTGTCCCCATCCTGACTCAAGCACTGGGAGTGACAGATGCAGGCTGGGTCCCAGTGACCATCAGCGTGTTCCACACTGGCCAGGACGGCGGCAGCCTTAAGTCAGGGGAGATGGGAGACTGTGGCACCTTTGGGGGCCCTGCAGTGACACTTCTGATTATCTGTCTATCTGTCTCCTCATCCGTCCAACACCAAGCACCCACTTTGGGTAGAATTTTCTAGTGGAAAGTGCAGACACCCACTGAGGAAAGAGGCCTAATCCAAAGGCAGCTGGGTGTTCTTTGGGGGAGTCACAATAGTCCCTGGTCAACCCTCCACCCCAGGTTAACAGTCTCTGCCTAGTAAGCATCTCAGAGCACAGGTGACTTAGGGAAGCTGGTGGCCCGTCTAAAGCCCTCAGAGCCTGAGGCCGAATGACATACCTGCTGAGTAATTGCCAGACCCCTTTCCATACCAGCCAGAGACATGGCCTGGTGTGTGGTGGCCTTATGGGCACACTTGGCAAGGGGTCACTTAGGGATCCCAGTGACTTGTGTGTTGGGATGTGGTGGTCCGAGGAAGTCTCCTTGTCCTGAGTGCTCCCCGCCTTCCTCCAGAACCCCTAGGTCAGGCATTTCTTCCTGTTAACTCACTAAAGCAGGACCCCATTTCCCCCGATGTTGTTCCAAGGTTGCCGTCTGCCTCTGCTGCTGGCTCCCTCCTGTTCTTCCAGAGCTGCCCCTCCCACATACACACATGCCATCTCCAGACATGTCACTGGGGCTTGTAATCAGGACATGGCTGGTCTTGCTGACCGAGGGTCCATCTGTCTCTCCGGGTGACAGCACATTTCTCTGCTTTGCTAATTTCACTGTTCAGCTCTCTGGAAGTGACCTTCTTCCCCGCTTCCAGGTCTTCAAGGGTGCCCCAGTTCACTCCGAGACACACCCCCTCTTCGCCTGAGGTGAGAGTCACAGTCCGGGCCTTCCTGTGCTGGAAGGGAGAGTGTGCTGCTGGGCGTCTCCTCATGTCTCCACAGGGAGTCGTGACCAGGCCTGGGGGGGACACCCTGCAAACTCTCAGTGATACTGCTGGGCCACTGCTGTGGTACCTCAAGGCTCAGGGCCTTTAGTTCTCCTTCCCCCCATCCTGGGGTGTCCACCCTGGGTAATGTGAGGACCCAGGGTTATGTGGTGTCTCTGTCTCTGTTTTTGTGCTTTTGTTGCACCCTATACTCCACCTGGAGGTCTTATGGGCTGAACCGGAGTTAATATTTGCATTTTAATCGAGTATTTTGACTAGTTCATCTTAAAATAAAGGAATGGGGCTCCTGATGGTTTGACTCCAGCGGGGTGGGTATGCTCTCATCCCTATCAGAGCTTCCAACATCTCAAGAGGAATCTGTCTTTCGGGGGGGGGGGCTGGAAAAACAATTTATCCTCATCCGAGCCTCAGTTTCTTTGTCTGTAAAATGGGAGCAGAAATGCCAGAACCTACCGTACAGGGTCAGTATCCGGGCCTTAGAACAGGGTGCAGTGCTTGGGAGGCCCGAACTCTGCAAGCCTCAGCTGTCTTGTTCTTATTACCTGGCCTCCTCTCTGAGCTGACTTTTTGAGGGGATTACTCCCTGCCTCTTTCTGTTTCTCTGTCTTTCCATCTTTTATTCTTTCCCCTTCTCCTTGGAAGAGAAAGGGAGTTGGAGGAGGAGAGAGACCACCAGAGAAGAGGACTTTGCAAATCTCAGCTGTTTGTGGGTCACTGGGGCTGGCTTGGGCAGTGGGGCCCCAGCCCGGGGAAGATCCGCTTTCTCTTTTTAATTAACTGAAATCCTACCTTTGCTCTCAATGAGAAAATTGCTCTCAATCACGTATAGCAATTTTCCTTTCCAATGAATATCTGATTTCCAGAATGCTGCCCTAATGGTATCATGGCTTCTGAAAAGGTGATGATGGCAGGGGCTGGTATGTGTGTGTGTGTTCTTAGGACAGGGTGTGTGGAGCTCTTGGTGACTGACTCCCTTTTAAAGCCTTTCACTGGACAGGGCACAGAGCAGGAGTGGGTCCTCCCTGCACCCTCACTCCCTGGGCTGTGTCTGAAGTGTGGCTCAGAGGCTCTGGCCTCCTTCCAGAGCCTCCCTCCTGAGCCTCCCTCTTGAGTCTGAGACACTGGCTGGGAAACAGGCGTAGGGACAATGGGGAGGTCACCAGCTTTGAGTAGAAGTGAGGCAGTGATGCTCTGGGCTTGGTGAAGGCTGGCTGGAGGTCAGGGAGGTCACCGGCTTTGAGTAGAAGTGAGGCAGCGATGCTCTGGGCTTGCTTCCAGCAGCCACCGGAGAGGGCAGGAAGGAGGGCAGCAGGCGCCCAGGCTCATGCCCAGATGGACTCCATGGCCCAGATGGATCCCACAGAGCCTTTTCCTTTCATGTGGCCTGTACTCAGGCCTCACATGGCCAACCACTGTGTCTTCAGTGTCTGTATGCAAGAAAAATTCTATTTCTCCCCACTGTTCACACAGGACACCAGGTACCGTGTACGCTGGTGTCTCCACACCAGCAATTCTCTGGTTCCCACGTGGACACCCCGTGGTCTTCTATAATTTGTTCAACTCTGACACTGTGGGTCTGGCGTGCACAGCCCAGGCTAAGGGCTCAGTTCCATACAGCTGGTGCCCACAGTGGGGGTCCTCAGATTGCCCATACTCTGTCCCACCTGGCCATACATCACAGGCCCCCACACCCCTCAAGTCACTTGCTAGAGTGGCTATCAGACCTCAGGGAGACACATTGACTGATTTATTATAAAGGACGTTACAATGGGTACAGATGAGCAATCAGATGATGAGGGGCAGGGTGGGGTCTGGAAGGGTCCTGTGGGCAGCAGCTTCTGTCCCCATGGAGTTCAGGTGCACCAGATGATGAGGGGCAGGGTGGGGTCTGGAAGGGTCCTGTGGGCAGCAGCTTCTGTCCCCATGGAGTTCAGGTGCACCAGATGATGAGGGGCAGGGTGGGGTCTGGAAGGGTCCTGTGGGCAGCAGCTTCTGTCCCCATGGAGTTCAGGTGCACCAGCCTCCTGGCATGTGGACAAGTTCACCAGTATGAAAGTCCTCCAAACCTGGTAGTTCAGGGATTTTTATGGAGAATTCATCATATAGACATGACTTATTTATTTTTATTAAGGTTATTTATTTTTTATTATTTGTGATTCATTGAGGGTACAAAGAATTAGGTCACACCGACTGCATTTGTTAGATAAAGACCCTCTTATAATTGTGTCCTGCTCCCAAGAGGTGTGCCATACACCATGACCGCCATCCCCCTCCCTCCTTCATTCCCCTACCCCCCACCTTCATATTAGAATTAAGTACATTGGATTCTTGCTTCTCCATTCTTGTGATGCTTACTAAGAAGAATGTGTTCCACCTCCATCCAAGCTAATACAAAGATGTAAAGTCTTCATCTTTTTTAATGGCTGAATAGCATTCCATGGTATATCAGCTTAATCCAGCTTAATCCATTCCTGGGTTGGTGGACATTTAGGCTGTTTCCACATTTTAGCGATTGTAAATTGAGCTGTGATAAACAGTCTAGTGCAAATGTCCTTATGATAAAAGGATTTTTTTTTTTCTTCTGAGTAGATGCCTAGTAATGGGATTGCAGGATCAAATGGGAGGTCTAATTTGAGTTGAGGAGTCTTCCATACTTCCCTCCAAAAAGGTTGTATTAGTTTGCAGTCTATTTATTTTTGAGACAGAGTTTCACTCTGTCACCTTGGGTAGAGTGCCCATGGCATCAGCCTAGCTCACAGCAACTTCAAACTCCTGGGCTTAAGTGATCCTCCTGCCTCAGCTTCCTGAGTAGCTGTGACTACAGGCACCTGCCAGAACACCTGGCTAATTTTTCTATTTTTTAATAGAGGCAGGGTCTTACTCTTGTTCAGCTGGTCTCAAATTCCTGTGTTCAAGAAATCCACCTGTCTCAGACTCCCGGAGTATAGATGTGAGTCACTGTGCCCAGCCCTCAAATATACTTTAAATCATCTCTAGATTTTTTGTAATAGCTAATGGAATGTAAATGTATGTAAATAGTTGTTAATTTTTTTAGGGAATAATGACAAGAAAAAAAAAAGGCCTGTACAGTGTTTATTACAGATGCAACCATTCATTTTTTTCCAAATACTTTTCCATCTGAGGTTGATTGACTACACAGAGGTGGAACCCACAGGTATGGAAAGCAGACTGTATACTCCTACCCATTCCACTCAGGATATTGCAAGGGTTTTAGGAACTGTGATCAGGACCCGGAGACAAAACCCAAAATATATATCTCTTGCTTTATCACAATTAGCACACTCTGAGAAATGGTATATCTGATGAACTCTATTAAATATATGTATATAATTATTGAAATAAAATAGTTCATGTTGCATTTTACCTAAAATCACCCCATGTCCCACTAGTGGGAGCTACCACCCTTTGAAAAATCTTATTAATAGCTTGATCTTTGGGAGAGGGAAGAGGGGTAAGAGGGCACACGTGTGCACACACCAGCTCCTCTCTCTGCCAGGCGGGAAGCTGGGCAGGGGCAGAGGCTGGGCCTGGCACACGTTAGGTGTTCAGGATGACACCGTGTGGGCAGAGGAAGGAACACAACTGCACATTCAGATCTGGACGCTTTACCGTCTGTGCAATTTGAAGGAAGCTAACTAATCTTGGTTTTCCGATCTGTACAATGGGGATACCGTCTATCTTACAACTGTGTCAGGAAGGCTCAGTGGGATGGTCTGTCCAGTACTTTGTCCAGAGCAAATGCTCAATGTGCCAATTTACTTCCTTTCTCTCTCCTGACATTTGATTAACCAACTTGCACTGAACTGTTAGTGAGGTAATGTGTCTCCTGTCCTAAAGGAATTTGTGTTTGATCTCAGTGGAGCTAAGAGGCTCAGGCTTAGCAGGGGCCCCCTTGCTGGCAACCAGAGTCACACAGGGGCTGGACTCCTGCTGGCCTGAGACGCAATTCCTCAGGGGCCAGGTGGGCAGTGTGATCTGGCCCCTGAGGAAACTGAGTCAGGACTGCGTTGAGACAGGAGGGAGCGGTGGTGGGTGGCATCCTGGGGAATGCTTGCCACCTGACATCTGACTCCGCAGCTGTCCCTTTGGCTGATCAGACGAGGTTATGCAAGAGTGATACTCACAGGGTTTGAGTACCAGCGGGCCTCACGGGGGAAGAGATTTCAGTAGGTCCCCAATTCAACCCTCTCCACCACCTCAAATATTTTCCCTGCGCCCACCACTGAATCTGCTGCTGCTGTCACACCCAGTCCCTATACAGCTGCTTGCCCCTCGGCACTCCATCTGGGCTACGTTCGGGGCCGTCTTCCCCAGGTGGGGGGTGGGGGGTTCTAGGCTGTGTGGGACGCTTGGCACCTGGGTTGCTCCCTGCACTGTCCAGCACAAGATGAGCTGGTCTGCCCTCAAATCCAGGCCACTCTGCCACCGCAGTTTCCAACCTCTTCCTGGCAATCCTTCCCGGGGGTGCTGACGCCTTTCCATTTCTGCCCCTTGGGCTCACATCAGGGACTACAGGAGTCAAGTCTGGCAGGTGTGGCGGAAGCAGGCTGGCCGTGGGACCTTCTCTGAGACACTGACCTGCTCAGCATAGTGAAAATCAGGGGTCGGGGATGGGGTGTGTGTATGGCAGAGATGCCCTGTGGGCTGGGCGTCACAGGCTGGTAACCTACAGGAGGGACCCGGCTCTGGCCGTTGCCCAGGATCCTGCCCTATCCCGTACTCCTGGTATGACGTATTCTGCACCCTTTCTGTGTTTGAAAGCACAGCCTCATCTACACTCACGGGGTCCTGCTCACTCTGCAGTCTGGGCAGGACAGGACTCCCTCTTAGTGTTTCAGGCACAGAGGAGAGGTTAGCAGGAGCTCGGTAAAGTGACATAGAAAGGTGAGGATAGAGTCGGGGTGAGAACGCTGGTCTCTGGCACCTGTGGCTTTCCTTACTGTCCTCTGCCCTCATCCCTGAGCCTCCAGCACACCTCTGATGCCCCCCTTGCTGGGGACACTCTATCAACTAGTGAGCATGACAGTGGAGGGGGGCAGTGAGCACTTGAAGCCCAGTAAGAGACCCACCCAAGGTGAGGGCCCGGCAGCACGATGCCTCATGAGAGTGACCAGAGGACAAGCACTCCAGTGTCTCTGTCGGGCTTAACCACAGAAGAGGAGCTCTGTGCTAGACAGAAAGAGCCCTGAGAATGTGTCCAGTGCAGGGTGAGGTGTTGGGTGGGACACTGGTGTGGACAGAACCTGCCAGCATTTTGGTGTTATGTGTGCCAGCAGTTCTTACAGTGGAAGAGGGACTGCGGGCTGAAAGTAGGTTAGGAAATACCATGCATCAGACAAGTCCAAACTGAAGGACTGTCAGCAGAAAAACGGACAGCCGTTTAAAATGTTAATGTCATAAAAGATTGAAAAAGGCAGGAGCCTGTGCGAGGCGGACCAGCTGCAGTCCCAGCACTTTGAGAGGCTGGGGTAGGAAAATGGCTTGAGGTCAGGAGTACAGGACCTGGGCAACATAGGAAGGCTTTGTCGCTACATAAAAAATGTTTAAACAGCCAGACATGCTGGTGCACACCTGTAGTCCCAGCTACTTGGGAGGTTGAAGCAGGAGGATTTCCCCCTGATTTTCACTGTGCTGAGTCCCAGCTACTTGGGAGGCTTAAGCCCAAGAGTTGGGGCTGCAGTGAGCTATGATTGTGCCACTGTGCTCCAGCCTGGGTAAAAGACTGAGATCCTTTCTCAATAAAAAATAAAAAATAAAGAGCGGTGCCTGTGGTTCAAGGAGTAGGGCGCTGGCCCCTCTGCTGGAGGTGGCAGATTCAGCCCCAGCCCCAGCCCCAGCCCCAGCCAAAAATTGCCAAAAAAAAAAAAAAAAAAAAAGTAAATAAAAAATTTAAAAATAAAAATAAAAGGGGAAATAGCTATAGACCCTGTTTTGTCCCTCTAAACCCAAATGTTGAAACCTGATCCTAATTGTGAGAATGTCTGGAGGTGGGAGGTGATTAGGGGGCGATTAGGGCTGAGAGTGAAGTGTTAATGGATGAGAGCTGCACCCCATGAAGGAGGCCCCGGAGCTCCCTTCCCTCTCTGTGTGCTCACAGGGACAAGACAGCACCTGAAACCGTGACGTGGCCTCACCAGACCCAGATCTGCTGCTACCTTGAGCTTGGGCTCTCTGCCTCTAGAACAATAAGAACAATTTTGATTGTTTATAGGCCACTCAATTTTAGGTATTTTTGCTACAACAACTCAAATGGACTAAGACAGAAGTGTTATAATTGAAAGGAGCCTGCAGAGACACAGTGACATAGTCCACAAGTGACCCGGGTGGGACGCAGCAGGCATGGTGGTGCCCTGCCTGTAGATGCCTCTCGCTGGCAGGACCTGAGCTGCCACAAGCACTGCACTGTCCCCTCTTCTCAGCATGGCCCTGTGGGGTGACTGACCCAGCAGGGGCTGGCAAACCATTTTGATTTCATACAGGACCCAGTAATTTGTCTGGCCCGCGAGGCGCTCCGGTCGGATCCCACTTCCATTCACTGGCCAGGTGCTCGATGAGCACTGTGCATCCCAAACCCACCTTGACATGAGCTTCTGGAGAACCCAAGTGTTAATGCCTATTGTTAAGTGCTAATGTGAAGGACCAGGTTAGGCAATCAGGGAACTTTACACACGGGCTGTATATGACTTACCAGCGTCAGGGGTGACTTTCTGGAGGGTGGGAGGTATGTGGCGGGGGAAGTGTCTTTGTTCTTAGGAGTTAAGCGCTAAACGGTGTTTGGGGGGAAGGATCATGATTATGCAGCGTACTCTCAAATAGTTAATATCTCTAAGTATTACTGTATCTCTACAGAGCTCCTTGGATCTGGATTATATGCACATGTGAGAGACGACTGAACCAGGTGCCAGGATGACACCGACTCACGAATGCCCGGGAAATGCTTACAGATGCTCCTTGTGCTATTTTCTCAGTTTATTGTAGGTTTGAAATTTTTCAAAATAAAAGCTGGGAGGAAAAAAATCACTATGTGTAGTGCGATCTCCTTTTAGTAAAAACAATATGCACACATACTGATACACAGAAGAGTGTCAGGAAGGCCAGGCTCCTAGGCGCTGCTGTGGCGTTGCCGAGAAGCTGGAACTGCACCTCACCTCAGAGCGCTGGGGTGACAAGCATGAGCCAGCGAGCCAGCTGGAAATGAGTCATTTTCATTTGTGCTTGCCAGTATTTTGTGACTTTCTAAAATTCCCATGTATTGCTTCAGTGACGAAAGATTATTAGAGTAACAAAGGCCAGTGGCAGAGGAGAAGGTGGGCCTCCCTCTCTTCCAGGAGGGCAGTACTCTGCAGAGGTCCAGCTCCCACACTCCCTCCCCACTCAGCAATGAGGCTCAGTCCCAGCAGTCACTTCCTCCCTCCGCTGTCCCAGCCTCAGACTGAAGTGGCACTGGCCTGAGAATATGAGATCATTTGATGATGGGTAGCCTGCTGCTGGAATGTGCTGGGCCGGTCACTGACCCAGAGCTCTGTCCGTGGCCACAGCCACCTGCTCTCATCAACTTCCAGCTAAGTGTTGGTGAGGGAAAAACAGCCGTCGCTTTGAGTTATTTGTAAAGTTGACTTTTTTTCACCCCTCTTGAGTGTCACTGTGCAACTATTAGTTCTGACATTTTTGTGGACTTAGAAAAAAATCTTTTCCCTCTTACCATGGTGCTTTCAGTCTAAAAAAGTTTTCTCAGCAACATTCAGTTTAAAAGGAGAGGTTATATTTAAATGCTCCCAGTGTGAGCTCCAGGGCGGTAGTAACTGAAACCTTCCTGAATCTTCCACACCTCCTAGGGTCATCCTAGGAGGGTCCTCTAGGGAGCCAGGAGGGTGCAGAGTGAGAATTCTGTAGAGGGAGTGAAGGGGGAGGGAGGACAGTAAGGTCAGCCAGGTCGGGTCATCTCTGAGTCTGGGTGCCAGGGAGCCCCATCCCTCCTCTTTGCTTCTCACGCTTTTCTTTGTCCCAGGCTCCTTGAGGGCAGGCACTTCTTATGTTAAGCCTGCCTCAGGACACCTGTTTCTGTGCCAGCCCTGAGAACAGTCAGTGATCAATCAACAAATATTTATCCCCCCTCCCTCCATTGCTAAGTGCAGGGGCGAAGCTTTCCGTGACAACTCAGTGTGATAAGCACAGTGTATGGTCTCAGCCTCCTGGGAGCCTCTCCTCTCCTTAGTGGGCCTGGGACATTCTGAAAGAAAAACCTGGCCGTTACTGTTCATGTCTCAGGCAAGGAAGGGACTCCCAGGCCTGTAGTGGCTGGGTCCTGACGCTGGGAGGGGTCTGGGTGAGAGGGTGTTAAACTGAGTTCTAGCGCTTCCAGAGCAGCAGAAGCCACCTGGACATCTTCAGGACTGAAGGTGTGACATGTCGTGCTGTGAACTTACCATCTGCTCTTCAAAGAGTTTTCTCACAGAGACCTTTCCAGAGGCCTAGAATGGGTAGAAGGCCTTCCTCCGTGTCCAGCATGTCCTGCTGGGTGCAGAGGGCCTTCCTCCCTGTCACACATGTCCTGCTG
>NW_003852453.1:424590-426328 GCF_000181295.1 Otolemur garnettii
ATTAGCGCCTTTTTTACACCAATGCAGAGGAACTAGCGCATTTTTTTAGGCACTAGCGCGGTTTTTACGCCATTGCAGGGACACTAGTGCGTTTTTTTACGCCAATGCAGAGGCACTAGCGCGTTTCTCACGCCATTGCAGAGGCACTAGTGCATTTTTATACGCCATTGCAGAGGGACTAGCGCTTTTTTTTACGCCAATGCAGAGGCACTAGCGCGTTTTTCACGCCATTGCAGAGGCACTAGTGCATTTTTATATGCCATTGCAGAGGGACTAGAGCATTTTTTTACGCCATTGCAGAGGCACTAGCACGTTTTTTTACGCCATTACAGAGGCACTAGCACATTTTTTATGCCAATACAGTGGCACTAGCATGTTTTTTTACACCAATGCAGTGGCACTAGTGCATTTTAAGCCAATGCAGAGGCACCAGCGCTTTTTTAATGCTATTGCGGAGGCACTAGCGCAATTTTTTAGGCCAATGCACAGGCTCTAGCGCGTTATTTTACGTCAATGCAGGGGCACTAGCATGTTTCTAACGGCAATGCAGAGGCACTAGGTGTTTTTTTTACTCCAATGCAGAGGCACTAGCACGTTTTTTTTACGCCATTGCAGAGGCACTAGTGCGGTTTTTAAACACCAATGCAGAGGCACTAGCGCGTTTTTTTACGCCATTGCAGGGGCAATATCGCTTTTTTTATGCCATTGCAGAGGCACTAGCGCTTTTTTATGCCAATGCAAAGGCTCTAGCGTGTTTTTTATGCCATTGCAGAGGCAATAGTGCGTTTTTTACACCATTGCAGGGGCACTAGTGCGTTTTTTACGTCAATGCAGGGGCACTAATGCGTTTTTTATGCCAATGCAGAGGCACTAGCACTTTTTTTTTACGCCATTGCAGAGGCACTTGCGTGTCTTTTACGCCATTGCAGAGGCACTAGTGCGTTTTTTACACCATTGCAGAGGCAGTAGCGCGTTTTTTTTACGCCATTGCAGAGGCACTAGTGCGTTTTTTTACGCCAATGCAGAGGAACTAGCGCGTTTTTTTAGGCACTAGCGTGGTTTTTACGCCAATGCAGAGGAACTAGCGCTTTTTTTTAGGCACTAGCGCGGTTTTTACGCCATTGCAGAGGCACTAGCGCATTTTTTTACATCAATGCAGAGGCACTAGTGCTTTTTTTAAGCCATTGCAGAGGCACTAGCGCATTTTTTTTATGCCATTGCAGAGGCACTAGTGCGTTTTTTTACGCCATTGCAGAGGCACTAGCGCGTTTTTTTAACTCCAATGCAGTGACACTAGTGCGTTTTAAGCCAATGCAGAGGCACTAGCGTGATTTTTTAGGCCAATGCACAGGCACTAGCGTGTTATTTTACGTCAATGCAGGGGCACTAGCGCGTTTTTTAATGCCAATGCAGGGGCACTAGCGCGTTTTTTATGCCAATGCAGGGGCACTAGCACTTTTTTTATGCCATTGCAGAGGCACTAGCACTTTTTTTATGCCAATGCAGAGGCACTAGCCCGTTTTTACGCCAATGCAGAGGCACTAGCGTGTTTTTTTACGCCATTGGAGAGACACTAGTGCGAATTTTTAGGCCAATGCACAGGCACTAGCCTGTTATTTTACATCAATGCAGGGGCACTAGCGTGTTTTTACCGCCAATGCAGAGGCACTAGCGTGTCTTTTTACACCAATGCAGAGGCACTAGCGTATTTTTTACGCCATTGCAGGGGCACTAGCGC
>NW_003852453.1:426445-429934 GCF_000181295.1 Otolemur garnettii
GGCACTAGTGCGTTTTTTACGCCAATGCAGGGGCACTAGCGCATGTTTTTAACGCCAATGCAGAGGCACTAGCGTGTTTTTTATGTCATTGCAGGGGCACTAGCGTGTTTTCTTACGTCATTGCAGGGGCACTAGCGTGTTTTCTTACGCCATTGCAGAGGCACTAGCGCATTTTTTACGCCATTGCAGAGGCACTAGCGTATTTTTTTACGCCATTGCAGAGGCACTAGTGCATTTTTATACGCCATTGCAGAGGGACTAGTGCATTTTTTTACACCACTACAGAGGCACTAGCACGTTTTTTATGCCAATGCAGTGTCACTAACGTGTTTTTTTACGCCAATAGAAAGGCACTAGGGCGTTTTTTTACTCCAATGCAGTGGCACTAGTGCGTTTTAAGCCAATGCAGAGGCACTAGTGCTTTTTTAATGCTATTGCGGAGGCACTAGCGCATTTTTTACGCCAATGCAGAGGGACTAGCATGTTTTATGCCAATGCAGAGGCACTAGCGCCCTTTTTACGCCATTGCAGAGACACTAGTGCGATTTTTTAGGCCAATGCACAGGCACTAGCGCATTATTTTACGTCAATGCAGGGGCACTAGCATGTTTCTAACGCCAATGCAGAGGCACTAGCGTGTTTTTTTACACCAACGCAGAGGCACTAGCGCGTTTTTTTATGCCATTGCAGGAGCACTAGCGCTTTTTTTTTTACGCCATTGCAGAGGCACTAGCACGTTTTTTAAACACCAATGCAGGGGCAATAGCGTGTTTTCTATGCCATTGCAGAGGTACTAGTGCTTTTTTATGCCAATGCAGGGGCTCTAGCGCATGTTTTTAACGCCAATGCAGAGGCACTAGCATGTTTTTTTACGCCATTGCAGAGGCAATATGTTTTTTACTCCATTGCAGGGGCAGTAGCGCTTTTTTTTACACCATTGCAGGGGCACTAGTGCGTTTTTTACATCAATGCAGGGGCACTAGTGCGTTTTTTACGCCATTGCAGAGGCACTAGCACTTTTTTTATGCCATTGCAGAGGCACTTGCACGTTTTTTACGCCAATGCAGGGGCACTAGCGCTTTTTTTTACGCCATTGCAGAGGCACTAGCGTGTTTTTTACGCCATTGCAGAGGCACTAGCGTGGTTTTTTATGCCAATATGGAGACATTAGCACTTTTTTTTTACGCCAATGCAGAGGCACTAGCACATTTTTTACGCCATTGCAGAGGCACTAGCGTGTTTTTTACACCAATATAGAGGCACTAGCGCATTTTATTTTGCCCCAATGCAGAGGCACTAGCGCTTTTTTTTACGCCATGGCAGAGGCACTAGCGCATTTTTTACACCATTGCAGAGGCACTACCGTGTTTTTTTACACCAATGCAGAGGCACTAGCCTGTTTTTTACGCCAATGTAGAGGCACTAACGTTTTTTTTTTTAATGTCAATGCAGAGGCCCTAGTGCATATTTTTTGTCAATGCCAAGGCAATAACGCATTTTTACCACAATGCAGAGGCATTAGCATGTTTTTATGCCAATGCAGAGGCAGTAGCATGTTTTTATGCCAATGCAGAGGCACTAGTGCATTTTTATGCCAATGCAGAGGCACTATAGCATTGTTTACACAATGCAGAGGTGCCTCTGCATTGGCAAGTAAAAATGCACTAGTCTCTCTCCATTTGCTTGGAAATAAGTGCTAGTGCCTCTGCATTGGCACAGAAAAATGCGCTTGTCCCTCTCCACTGGCATGGAAAAATGCACTAGTGCCTTTGTATATGCTTGGAAAAATGTGCTAGTGCCTCTACATTGGCACAAAAAAAACACGCTCGTGCTTCTGCATTGGGACAGAAAAATGAGCAAGTCTCTCTCCATGGGCACGGAAAAATGTGCTCATGCTGTCTCCGGGCGCTGTCTCCATGTGCTGGTCATAGTACTGCTCGTGGGTCTTAGTACTGCATGTGGGTCAATGTTCCCTTCATGGGTCATTGTACCATGCACAGGTCATACAACTATGCGCAGGTCTTTGTACCACACTTAGGTCTTAGTACCGTGCATGGGTGAGAGTACCAGGCACAGGTCATAGTACCGCGCATGGGTCTTAGTACTGCACATGGGTGTTAGTACCACTTGCGAGTCTTAGTACTACGCGTGGGTCATAGTACCACTTGCAGGACATAGTACGCCACAGAGGTCTTAGTACCGCTTGTGGGTCATAGTACTGCATGCAGGTCTTAGATCCATGGGCAGGTGCTAGTACCGCGCATGGCTATTAGTACTGCTCATGGGTCGTTTTTCCATGTCAATGCTAGTGCCTCTGCATTGGGGTGGAAAAATGTGCTAGTTCCTCTGCATTGGTGTAAGAAACATGCTAGTTCCTCTGCATTGGCATGGAAAAATATGCTCGTGCCTCTGCATTGGTGAAAAAAATGTGCTAATGCCTCTGCATTGGCGTAAAAAACGCCTTAGTGTCACTGCATTGGTGCAGAAAAACGTGCTGGTGCCTCTGCATTGGCGTAAAAAATGAGCTTGTGCCTCTGCATTGGTGTAAAAAACCTGCTAGTGTCACTGCATTGGTGTAGAAAATGTGTTAGTGCCTCTGCATTGGCATAAAAAACACGCCAGAGCCTCTGCATTGGCATGGAAAACCTGCTAGTCTCTCAGCATTTAAGTGGAAAAATGAGCCAATGCCTCTGCATTGGTGTGGAAAAATGTGCTAGTGCCAGTGCATTGGCACAGAAAATGCGCTATTCCCCTGCATTGGCACGCAAAAAACATGTTAGTGCCTTTGTATTGGCCCAGAAAAACACACTCATCCCTCTGCATTGGTGAGGGAAAATATGCTAGTGTCTGCATTAGAGCAGAAAAATGTGCTAGTGCCTCTGCATTGGCACATAAAAACATGCTATTGCCCCTGCATTGGCATGGAAAAGCGTGCTAGTCCCCCCGCATTGGTGTGGAAAATGCGCTAGTCCCCCTGCATTGGAGCAGAAAAATGTGCTACTGCCTCTGCATTGGTGAGGAAAAACATGCTTGTGCCTCTGCATTGGCGAGGAAAAACATGCTAGTCCCTCTCCATTGGCACAGAAAAATGTGCTAGTGCCCCTGCATTGGTGTGGGAAAATGGGCTAGTACCTCTGCATTGATGCAGAATAACACACTAGTGCCACTGCATTTGCCCTGAAAAATGCACTATGGCCACTGCATCGGTGCAGAAGAATGCGCTAGTGCCCCTGCATTGGTGCAAAAAATCATGCTAGTGCCTCTACACTGGCACATAAAAACACGTTATTGCCCCTGCATTGGCATGGAAAAATGCACTAGTCCCTCTGCATTGGCACAGAAAAACGCACTAGTCCTTCTGCATTGGCATGGAAAAACGTGCTAGTGCCACTGCATTGGTGCAGAAAACATGCTAGTTCCCCTGCATTAGCAAAAACGTACTCATCCCCTGCATTGGTGCGGAAAAACGCACTAGTCCCTCTGCATTGG
>NW_003852453.1:429983-431793 GCF_000181295.1 Otolemur garnettii
AAAATGCACTAGTTCCTCTGCATTTGCACAAAAAACCCCACCGTAGTGCCTCTGCATTGGCAAAGAAAAGCATGCCATTCCTCCTGCATTGGCGTGGAAAAATGCACTAGTCCCTCCGCATTGGTGTGGAAAATGCACTAGTACCTCTGCATTGGCATGCAAAAACGTGCTAGTGTCCCTGCATAGTAATGGAAAACGTGCTAGTGCCACTGCATTGGCGTAAAAAACACGCCAGTGGCATGGCATTGGCATAGGAAAAAGCACAAGTGACACTGCATTGGCATAGAAAAAAGTGCTAGTGACTCTGCATTTGTGTAAAAAACATGCTAGTGCCCCTGCATTGGTGTAAACAATGTGCTAGTGGAACTGCTATGGTGTAAATAGTGCCTGTGCATTGGGGTTTTTCTGCGCCAATGCAGGAGGGCTAGTGTGCTTTCTGCACCAATGCAGGGGCACTAGTGTGTTTTCCACACCAATGCAGGGGGAGGAGCATGCTTTTTCTGTGCCAATGCAGGGGGACTAGTGCATTTTTCTGTGCCAATGCAGTGGCACTAGCATGTCTTTCCATGCCAGTGCTGAGGGACTAGCATGTTTTCTGCACCAATGCTGAGGCACTAGCGTGTTTTTCCACACCAATGCAGAGGGACTAGTGCATTTTCCACACCAATGCAGGGGCACTAGCACGTTTTTCTGTGCCAATGGAGAGGGACTAGTGCATTTTCCACGCCAATGCAGAGGCACTAGCACTTTTTTCCAAGCCAATGGAGAGGGACTAGCATGTTTTCCACGCCAATGCATTGGCACTAGCGCATAGAGGGCCTTCCTCCATGTCACGCACGTCCTGCTGAGCGTAGAGGGCCTTCCTCCGTGTCACACATGTCCTGCTGAGCGTAGAGGGCCTTCCTCTGTGTCACGCATGTCCTGCTGAGAGTAGAGGGCCTTTCTCCATGTCACACACATCTTACTGAGTTGCTTGTCACTGTCACCTTCTCTGAGAACATCTGGGTCTGTGGCAGACAGGCCATAGGTCTGCCTTGTTCCACACGGGTCACCATATGTGGCTGTTGGTAATGCTCTGTGAGTGTCTGTGGAGTGAATGGCGAGATAAAAATTCAAATCACAGTTGAAGAGGGAACTCAGAACTCAGTTCAGAAGAGCAGTCCTCTTACCCAAGGTCTGAGGCCTTAGCCAGAGAGAAAATGGGGGACAGGGAACCACTGTCAGTACAGGCTGGCAGGTGGTGCCAGGCAACCTCAGTTTGGGCCACAAAGCACTGCAGAGTTCTGGGATTCCATAACAGGGAGCACAGCCTCACAGCCAGCCTGGGGATGCCAGGCAACTGGTCACTGCCTTCCCTCCATGGGGCACTGCATCAGGTGCTGTTACTCTGTCCTGCACCACAGGCTCTCTCTCTGTGAGAAGGTGCTGGGCTCAGATCTGGGTGTTCAGTAGGACTCTGTAAATGATTATAGACTCTCAAAGATAAAGAGCAAAATTATATTTAATGTTATTCAACCAAAGAAAAACAGTTGCATCTATTAGGGTTCTCTAGCTACAAGGAAGAAAAATTGACTTTGGCCAATTGAAGGAAATGAGTGACTGGAGGGACTGTGGAAGGAGCAGGCCTTGGGGTGGGCAGGGGGCAGCCTGGCTCTGGGATTCAGGCATCAGGAATAGTGAGGGTGTCTTGAGAGCCTTCTGCTTAGTTGGGGCTCCAGGGCCAAAAAGGTCAGTGGGGACTGTGTGGGTCTCTCACAGCAGCCTGACCTGGTCTCCTCCCCTGCCTGGTAGCCTCTGGTTCTTCAGGTGA
>NW_003852453.1:432075-441477 GCF_000181295.1 Otolemur garnettii
GGGGGGGGCATGAAAGACCAGCACGTGACAGTGCACTCAGGAAGGAGCAGACAGTGGTACTGCGGCCCCTTGGGTCTCTCTGTGTCTTCCTTTTCTTGCCTTGTTGTTCCCTAGGCCAGTGAGGGTGTTACCTCCTCCCTTCTGCTGGGCAGCTTCTACTTGATTTGTTAAGACTCCCAGAGCCCATTCTGGAGGGAGTGACTCACAGTGATGACTGTAGCTGGGCCTACTCCGTGCTCAGGTGCCTCTGAGGGCCTGCAGGCCCTGCAGTGAGGTGTTTCTGATAGTTACGATTGCAGCTTGGCCACAGCTTTGGTTCTGACTGGCCTTTCACACAGGTGTCCCTAACATGGCTGCCCCCCCACCCCCACCCCGGCGCCTCACCTGTGCTCCCTACCTCGCTCTCCTGCCTCAGTGAGCGAGCATTCAGGTAAGGTTGGCAAGGGCTCAACCAGCACCGAGTTCTACCAACACCTGCCCAGTCTCCGTGCTGCCTGCCGCCTGTCCCAACTCTCTCTCTCAGCGACTCAGCTCAGCTCTGTCTGTTCTCCTCTGGTAATGGCTTCGTCACCCTTTCTTCCTTTAGGTTTATCTTTTTTCTTGTTGTTGGCCCAGGAAAGGTTCAAACTCACCACCAGTGAGTGGGTGACTGAGGGCCGGTGCATTGACAGCTGAGTTTCTGAGGCCACCTACTCTTTTTTTCTTTAGAATGGCTGCTCCTGCTCTGGGTGACTTGCTTGAACCCAAGAGTTTGAGGTTGCGGTGAGCTGTGATGCTACAACACTCTACTGAAGGTGACAAAGTAAAAAAAAAAGTAAAGATGAAAAGATACAGTATGAAAACAAAACTTTAAGAAAGCTGGAGTGGCTATATTAATATCAAAGTAGATTCCAGAGCAAAGAACATGATCAGGAATAAGAGCAATTTTCTAAATGGTTAATCCATTATGTCATATCAAAGAACTTGTTAAAAAAGGGTTAATTCAATAAGATGACTCAGCAATTGTCAGTGGATCTGCACATAAGAGAGCTTCAAAATACACAAAGAAAAATTGACAAATAAAAGGAAAAACAAGGCGAGTCTAAAATGATAGTTTGAGGTCTCAAAAGACCTCTCAAGAATTGATGGCAAAGCAAGGGAATTGTGGGAAGATGGCTGACGAGAAGCAGCTTTCTCCAGAGGCTCATGCCCAAAGAGAGAGATATTGGACTTAAGTGGATGGAAGCTGAACCAGAGGAGCTCTGCACTGAGAGGACTGTGTGAGGTACACATCACCCAGCTGAACCAAGAAAGTGGAAGAAAAACAGCAGGTATGAGCCCAGCTCCCAGAGGAAGGGAGACCCCCTCCCTGAAACGGGAGCTCCGTGGTGGAGGACCAGTCAGCCAGTGAACTGGGTTCAAAAGTCTCCTGACCCTATCCCATAGGAGAGCACTTGCTAAGTCCCAGTCCTCCTTCATCATTGAGGTCCCACCACTGAGACTGGGCCCCATTCTGTCTGGCACAAAAGACCAAATATTTTTTGTGCAATCCTGAGAACCTAGATCACCCTTCCTCCACCCTAGTTGCTGGAAGGACTGCCCCTGGTAGAGTCCGGAGTGTTTGATGAGCTCCCTGGGAAGCTGGGGAGGTCTGCTGGCTGCTCAGCTACAGTGCGAGGACAGTAGCACGGCAGTCCGAGCTTTTGGGGGAATAGGGGGAACTACCCATCTCCAGCTCCTCAGGAATTCTCAGGCAGCTCTATTTTCTGCCCTTTAGGACAACCTCTGAGCTCCATTGGGTGGGCAGGGCCAGTGCTTAATGACTTTGACTAGTGACTGAACTTTGGACCGGTTCCCTCTGCCAGGCACAGCTCTCTCAGCTTGATTGGATGGGCAGGTTTGTGTCTAAATGACTTTGGGCTCATCTTTGGACCTCTGGCCTCTACCAGGCAAGGCTCTCTGAGCTTGACTGGATGGGCAGGGCCGAGGTTTAAGCATCTTTGAACTTTGGATCTCTGGCTTCTACCAGGAGGGGCTCTCTGAATTCAATTGGGTGGGTGGGACTGGGGTTTAAGTGACTTTGGAATAAACTTTGGGCCTCAGGCCTCCACCAGGTGGGGCTCTCTGAGCTCAAGTGTGTGAGCTGTGCCTGGTGCTTGAGTGACTCTTACCTGAACTTTAGACCCGTGCCCCCCCAACCAGGTGGCAGCCCCCTAAGCTTGACTGGGCAGGCAGTGCCCAGTGTCTGAGCAACTTTCTCTGAGCTCTGGTGCCTACACTGTCCACGGAGCTGCAGCCTTCAGCACTTAATTGGCTGGATGGTGCCCAGTACATAAGCATCTCTCCTGAATGCTGGGCCAGTGCTGTCAGCTGGGCAGCCTTGTGAGGCAGAGCCAGTGCTGGCAGAGCAACTTTGACTGGAACTCTGGGCCGGTACTGCCTACTGATTCTTGTCCCCCTGGAGACACTGCCCGAGGCTGTGGATTCACCACTTTTCTGCCTTTGTTGGTATAGTGGGGGCACCGCAATGGTGACGAGTGGACTCATGAGGGACAACCTATCAATTCAACTTAAAAAAGTATAATTAATATATTAGAAAAGAGAAAAAGAGGAAGAAGCTGAAAATACTCATGAGGAGGAATCAGCTGAAGAACTCTGCCAACATGAAAATCAGGGCAGATCATGCCTCCTGGGGACATCAAAGAAAATACAATGGAGAGTCCCTTCCATGGAGAAATTGATCACGTCAGAAATAGAAGTTAGAATATGGACGGCAAATAAGATAATAGGACTGGAGGAAAAGAAGAAAATACAGAACCAAAAAGCAGTTCAGAAGTTATCTCAAGAAATCAATGAATTCAAAGACAAAGTCACGAAGGATATGGACATAATGAGGAAAGACACAGCAGAGTTTAAGGAATTGAAAAAGGTATTTGAGGAGCTTCAAAATATAATAAAGTCCCTCAGAAGTAGAGTTGAGCAGTGTGAAGAAAGAATCTCAGATAAAGACAAGACTTTTGCATTTGTCAAAAGGGAGAAAAAGAACAGAACATTCCCTGAGAGAGTTATGGGATCATTCCAAGAAATCAAACATCCAAATTAGGGATTATAGAGGATGGTCCCAAAGATACAAATTCTCTGCTCCAAGACATTATGATAGAGAACTTCCCAAGTGTTGCAAGAGACACCAAAATTCAGATCATAGAGAGTTTCAGAACCCCAGCATGACTCAATCCAAACAAAGCATCTCCTAGACACATTGTAATTAATTCTGCCAATGTTAATATGAATGAGAAACTTCTGTAAGCATCCAGGGGTAAGAAAAGTATTGCTTACAGAGGGAAAAGTATAAAGATGAGTACAGGTGTTTCAGCTGAAACTTTCCAAGCCAGAAGAGGATGGTCACTGACCTTCAGCCTTCTTAAACAAAACAATTTCCAGTCCAGGATCCTATACCTTGCTAAACTGAGTTTCATTTGTGATGGAGAAATCAAATACTTCACTGACATCCACATGCTGAGGAAATTTGCCATGACTCAACCCGCTCTACAGGAAACACTCGGACTCATTCTTCATAACAAGCAACAGGAGAGTACACCACCAAAATACACCTACCTAGAAATTAAAGAACAAAGCCTAGCTTCCACAATGGTGAGAGGCATACAATTCAGCTCTGGAATTCTGAAAAATAAGATGACCAAAACTCTGCCACATCTATCCATTCTCTCAATCAATGTGATTGGATCGAACTCTTCTTTAAAGAGGCATATCCTGGCCTACTGGATACAAAAACTCAGGCCAGATACATATTGCCTACAAGAAACTCACGTTACCTTAAAAGATAAAACAAAACTCAGGGTGAAGGGATAGGCATTGGTATTCCAGGCAAATAGAAAGCAGAAAAAAGGTGGGGTTGCAATCCTGTATGCAGATACAATAGGATTCAAACCAACAGAAATAATGACAGACAAAGATGGACACTTCATGGACAACATGAAGAGATTTCAACAGTTAACATCTATGCACCCTATCTGGATGCTCCTTGATATATAAAACAAACCTTAACTAATCTGAATGATATGATATCTTCCTACACTATATTAGTTGCAGATTTTAATACCCCATTGGCAGTATTGGAGAGATCCTTCAATCAGAAACTAAACAAAGAAATAATGGACTTCAATAAGACCCTAGAACAAATGGACTTAACAGACATTTATAGAACACTTTATCCTAACAAAACCAAATACACATTCTTCTCATCATCTTCCAAAATTGATCATATCTTAGGTCACAAGGCTATCCTTAATAAATAAAAAAGAACAGAAATCCCCTCTATCTTCTCAGACTATCATGGAATAAAGGTTGAGCTCAACAGCAACAGAAACCTTCACACTGAAATAAAATCATGGAAACTAAATAACCTTATGTTGAGTGATAGCTGGGTCATAGATGAAATCAATAAGGAGATCATTAGATTTCTGGAACAATATGATAATGAAGACATAAACTATCAAAACCTGTGGGATACTGCAAAGGCAGTCCTTAGAGGGAAATTTATAGCATTAGATGCATTCATCAAGAAAACAGAAACAGAGCAAGTCAGCAACCTAATGGGTCATCTCAAGCAACTGAAAAAGGAAGGAAGAACAATCTAATCCCAAACTAGCAGAAGAAAAGAAATAACCAAAATTAGAGCAGAACTAAATGAAATTGAAACCAAAAGAATTATTCAGAAGATCAGCAAAACAAAAAGTTAGTTCTTTGAAAGATTAATAAAATTGATAAACCTCTGCCTAGACAAACTAGAAGCAGAAATACAAGATCTCTAATAACTACAATAAGAAATGATAAAGGAGAAATAACAGATATCACAGAAATACAAAAGATTCTCAATGAGTACTACAAAAAACTGTATTCTCAGAAATATGAAAATGTAGAGGAGATGGACCAATATCTGGAAGCACAGTACCTTTCAAAACTCAGCCAGAAAGATTTAGAAATCTTGAAGAGATCAATATCAAGTACTGAAATATTATCAATTATAGAAAATCTCCCATTAAAGAAAAACCCCGGACCAGATGATTTCACACCAGAATTCTATCAAACCTTCAAAGAGTAACTACTTTCTATACTGCATAAACTTTTCCCAAAATATAGAGAAAGAAGGAATCTTCCTCAACACATCCTATGAAGCAAATTATCACCCTGATCCCCAAACCAGGAAAGGACTCAACAAGAAAAGCAAACTATAGACCAATATCATTAATGGATATTGATGCAAAAACATTCAACAAGATATTAGCAAAACAAGATATTAGCAAACAGAATACAACAACATATTAAAAAGGTTATACACCATGATCAAATGGGTTTTTTTTTTGGTCCTAGAAACACAGGATTGGTTCAACATGTGCAAATCTATAAATATAATACACCACATAGATAGAATAAAAAACAAAGACTATATGATTCTTTCAATTGATGCAGAAAAGGCTTTTGACAATATCCAGCATCCTTCCATGATTAAAAACACTCAAGAAAATAGGCTTAGAAGGAACATTCCTTAAACTGATAGAAGCTATCTTGTAGCAAAGTCACAGCCAATATCATATTAAATGGAGTAAAACCATTCCCACTCAAATCTGGATTGTCTGTACTGTTATTTAACATAGTATTGAAATCCTAGCCATTACAAATCAGCAAGAGAAGAATATCAAAGGAATCCAAATGTGGGCAGAGGAGATCAAAAGCTCCCTCTTTGCAGATGACATAATCTTATAGCTGGAAACCCCCAGGAACTCAACTACAAAAAAATTGCACTTTCTAAATTCTTAAAAGTGATCAAGAAATATAACAGAGTCTCAGGTTACAAAATCAATACCCACAAATCAGTAGCCTTTGTACATGCCAACAATTGTCAACTCGAGAATAAAAATCAAAGACTATTCCTTTTACAATAGCACCAAAGAAGATGAAATACCTGGGAACATATCTAATAAAAAAAAGTGAAAGATCTGGGTGGTGCCTATGGCTCAAAGGAGTAGGGCACTGGCCCCATATACTGGAGGTGGTGGTGGGTTCAAACCCAGCCCTGGCCAAAAAAAAAAAAAAAGAAGAAGAAGAAGAATTGAAAGATCTCTAGAAAAAGAACTATGAAACTTTGAGAAAGGAATAGCAGAAGATGTCAACAAATGGAATAACATACCATGCTCATGGCTGGGAAGAATCAACATCATTATTAAAATGTCCATGCTGCCCAGGGCAATCTATAAATTTAATGCAATCCCCACCAAGGCACCAATGTCATATTTTAAAGATCATGAAAAAAATAGTACTTTGATTCATATGGAAGCAGAAAAAAACCCAAATAGCAAATACAGTTCTTAGAAATAAAACATTTCTGGAGACATCATGTTGCCAGGCTTCAGGTTATATTACAAGGCTATAGTGATCAAAACAGCATGGTACTGTCACAAAAACAGAGACACAGATCTATGGAATAGGATAGAGAATCCAGAGATGAACACAGTCACATATCATCATTTAATATTTGATAAACCTATGCAATGGGGAAAATAAAAACATGGTTTTCGGAAAACCTAAAAAAACATGCAATGGGGAAAATAATTCTTATGTAACAAATGGTCCTGGGAGAACTGGTTATCCACATGCAGAAGACTGAAACTGGACCCATACTTCTCACCAGTGACAAAAATTGATTCTTGTTGGAGAAAAGATTTAAATTTAAGACACAAAGCAATATGAATTCTAGAAGAGAGTGTGGGGAAAACACTTGAAGATATTGGCCTGGAAAAAACTTTATGAGGAAGACACCCCATAGCAATTGCAGCAACACCAAAAATGGACAACTGGGACTTGACCAAGCTAAAAAGCTTTTGCACAGCTAAGAGTACCATAAAGCAAACAGCTCTCAGAATGGGAGAAGATTTTTGCATGTTATTAATCTGACAGAGGCCTGATAACTAGAATCTACAGAAATCTCAAATTAAACCAAGAAAAGTGCAAACAACCCTCTCTGTAAGAGGGCAAGTGATTTGAACAGAAACTTCTTGGAGGATGACAGATGAATGGACAACAAACACGTGAAAAAATGCTCATCGTCTTTAAGCATCAGAGAAATCCAAATCAAAACCACTCTAAGATATCACCTAACCCCAGCAAGATTAGCCCACATCACAAAGTCCCAAAACACCAGATGCTGGTGTGGATGTGAAGAGAAGGAAACACTTCTACACTGCTGGTGAGATTGCAAATTAATGTAGCCTTTTTGAAGAGAAGCATGGAGCATCCTCAAAGATATAAATGTAGACCTTCCTGGCTCAGCACCTGTAGCTCAGCAGCTATAAGGCACCAGCCACATACGCCAGAGCTGGCAGGTTTAAACCCAGCCTGGGACTGCCAAACAACAATGACAACTCCAACCCCCAAATAAACGGGCATTGTGGTGGGTGCCTGTAGTCCCAGCTACTTTGGAGACTGAGGCAAGAGAATCATTTAAGCCCAAGAACTTGAGAGTCCTGTGAGCTGTGATGCCACAGCACTCTATCCCAGGTGACAGAGTGAGAGTCTGTCTCAAAAAATAAAATAAAATAATAAAATAAATATAGACCTTCATTTGACCCTGTAATCCCATTAATCCCCAGAAGAACATAAATCATTTTACCACAAAGACATTTGCACTAGAATGTTTATTAAGCCCAATTCATAGTTGCTAAGTTGTGAAAGCAACCTAAGAATAGATCAACAAACTGTGGTATATATACACCATGGAATATTATTGAGCCATTAAAAAAGATACAGACTTTACATCTTTTACATTTACGTGGACAGAGCTGAAATACATTCTTCTTAGTAAGGTATTGCAAGAATGGAAAGATGAATATACAATGTACTCCATACTAATAATCAATATATAAACAATTCCATGTTCCTAAGAACAATAAAACACTAATATAGTCCAGGTTGGAGGTAGAGGGAAGCAGGAGAGGGATAGGGGGAGGATGTATGGCAGAAGGAGGGATCTCACCTAATGTGCACATTGTGAGGGTGTATAATACGCCCCTGGGTGAGGGGGTCTTCTACAAATGGAACTCTACCCTGGAAGTGAGAACAATGTAACCTAAATATTGTACCCTCATATTAATTGAATAAAGTTAAAAAAAAAAACAATTGACTAAAAAGCAACGGGTATGCAGAAGACTTAAGACAATGCACTCAACCTACCACCTGGACTACCTGCAGACACAGCACTACACCAAAAATCTGCAGGACACACATTCTTTTAAATTGCACATGAAATGTTTACCAAGAAGGACCATGTGCTAGGCCATAAACCAAGTTTTATAAATTAAAAGGATGGAAATCACACAGAGTATGTTTTCTAACCACAAAATAATTAAATTAGAAATCAGTAACAGAAATATTGTTAATAAGCTGGGCAAGGTGGCTCACACCTGTAATCCTAATCCAAAGGGAGGTCCAGGCAGGTAGATCGCTTGAGCTGAAGAGTTTGAGATCAGCCTGAGCAAGAGTCAGATCTCATCTCTACTAAAAATATAAAAACTATATATGTGTGGTGGTAGGCATCTGTGGTCCCAATTACTCTGGAGGCTGAGGCAAGAGGATCACTTGAGCCCAAGAGTTGGAGGTTGCTGTGAGCTATGTTGCCAGGGTACTCTACCACAGTAACAAAGTGAGACTCTGTCCTTCCCCATTGTTTGTAATAGAAAAGCCTAAAGCCAATAACTTAAGCTTCCATTTAAGAAGCTCAAAAAAGAACAAATTACATGAAATCAAAAGAGGAAAAGATGGGCGGTGCCTGTGGCTCAAAGTAGTAGGGAACTAGCCCCATATGTCAGAGGTGGTGGGTTCAAACCCAGCCCCAGCCAAAAATCACACACACACACAAAAAGACTATAAAAGTCAATAAAGTATAAAATGGACAAACAACAGAGGAAGTCAGTTAGGTTGAAGGTTAATTCTCGGTAAAAATCAATGAAGTTGCAAACCGCTAGCTGGACTGATACAAAAAAAGAAAAGATAAAAATTGCTAATATCAGGAATTAAAGAGGAGACACCATTACAGATTTTACAGATAGGAATAATACGGTAAATTTTATGCCAATAAAATTAGAAGCCTTGATTAAGCTTGTGCATCAAGGAAATGCACAAATTCCTTGAAAGACATACATTACCAGACTGACTCAAGAAAAAGCAGAAAATTAAATAGACTGTATCAATTTAAAAATGTGAGTTTCCATTAAAAACTTCTTTTTTCTTTTGAGACAGAGTCTTATTATGTTGCCCTTGGTAGAGTGCCATGGCATCACAGGTCACAGCAACCTCAAACTCTTGGGCTTAAGTGATTCTCTTGCCTCAGCCTCCCAAGTAGCTGGGACT
>NW_003852453.1:441557-444986 GCF_000181295.1 Otolemur garnettii
TTGTTCAGCAAACCCTGGGCTGGGTTTGAACCTGCCATCCCTGGTGCATGTGGCCAGCTCCCTAGCCACTGACCTACAGGTGCCAAGCCAAACTTTTCTTTTTTTTAGACAGGGTTTCCCTGTGTTTCCTGAGGTTGAGTGCAGTGGTGTGATCATAGCTCATTGAAACTACAAATGTCTGGGCTCAAGTGATCCTCATGGCTCAGCCTCCTGGGTAGTCCATCATACCCAGCTAATTTTTCATAGAGATGAGGTTTGGCTATGTTGCTCAGGGTGGTCTTGAACTCCTGGCCTCAAATAATCCTCCTACCTTTGCCTCCTAAGTGTTAGAGTTACAGTTATGAGCCAGGATGACCAACCTTTCTTTAAAAGCCTTTTCACAAACAAAACTGAAGGCTTAGATGGTTTTACTAGTGAATTCTATCAAACATTTAAGTATGCAATAATACTAATCCTATATAAAATTAAAAAATAGAGAAGGTAAAATATCTCCAGACTTGTTTCATGAGGCTGGCATTGCCTTCATGCCAGGATCAAAGGTATCACAAAAAACTTTCAAACCACCTGGGCATAGTGGTTCACATCTGTAATCCCAGCACTCTGGGAGGCCAAGGCAAGAGGATTACTTGAAGCCAGGAGTTCAAGACCAGCCAGAGCAAGAGAATGACCCCATCTCTACAAAAAATAGAAAAACTTAGCCAGGTGTTGTGATGGGCACCTGTAGTCCCAGATACTCAGCAGGGTGAGGCAGAAGGATCACTTTAGCCCAAGAGTTTTAGCCCAAGGTTGCTGTGAGCTATGACGCCACTGTACTCTAGAGACTCTGTCTTCAGAAAGAAAAACCAAAAAAACCAAAAAACAAAAAACAAAAAAACTTACCAATTAACATTCCTCACAAACATAGATGCAAAAAAAAAAAGTCTTAATTATGTATTACTTAAGGAATTTAATCTACCAGTATGGAGAAAGTAAAATATACCATGACCAAGTATGTTGACCCCAAGAATGGTTTAATATTGCTTTAACATTTGAAAAATCAATATAATTTATCATACAAAAGAAAAAAACTATAAGGTCATTTCAATAGGTTCCCAGAAGTACCTGATAAAATCCAATACCTTTATGTGACAAAATCTCTTGGCAAACTAGGACTGAATGGGAACTTCTTTGACCTGAAAAAAGTAATCTATGAAAAATGTATAGATAACATGACATTAAATGTTTTCCTCTGAGATCAAGGACAATTAAAGGATATCCACTTTCTCCACTCTTACTCAACATTGTACTGATGGTCCTGGCCAATGCAATAAGGCAAGAAAAAAATAAAATGTATATATAACGTAAAACCACCTTTATTTGCAAATGTCATGATCATATATATAGAAAATCCACAGAAATCTATAAAATACTACTAGAATCAGTGAGTTTAGGAAGCTTACAGGTAAAGTCAGTATATACAAGTCAACTGCATTTCTATTTATCAGTAGCAAACAACTGGAAAATCATTTTTTAAAGAAGTGCTTAAAATAATGTTTAAAAAGCTTAAAAATATTCACATGGGAATAAATGTTAACAAAAGTGCAAGAATTGTATAGTGAACACCGTAACACATGACAGGGAGAAACTGATGTTTTAGGTAGATAAAGAGGTATGCTGTGCTGTGGTTTTGAGGAGGTGTCCCTCCAAAATTCGTATGTTAGAACTTAAACCCTAAGGTGAGGTAGGGTCATGGGAGGTAGGCCACGAGGGTTCTGTCCTCATGAATGGTGTCTGTGCCTTCATAAAGGGGACTTCAGAATATGCCCTGCCCTTCCATCTCTTCATGGTAGGATGCAGGAGGAAGGCTCCACCTGAGGCAGAGAGCAGCCCTAACCAGACCATGAGTTTACTTGTATCTTAATCTTGGACTTCCAAGTTTCCAGAATTGTAAGAAACAAAATTCTGTTGTTTATAAGTTACCCAGTCTGAGGTATTTTGTTATAGCAGCAGGAGCAGAATTACACATCATGGATCAGATCATGGATCAGAAGACAACGTATCATCAAGGTAGCAGTTCTTCCCACCTTGATCCACAGATGCAAATCCAAACAAAATTCCCATAATCTTTTTGGTAGATATTGACAAACTTTTTCTAAAGCTTATATGGCCATGCAAAGGACCTCAAATAGCCAAAACAATTTTGAAAAAAGAGAACAAGTTTGGAAGAAATCACAATCTGATTTTGAGTTTTACGGTAGCATAGTCCAAAATACACCCACTCGTGTGATATTGACAGAGCTGCCAAAATAATTCAATGGAGAAGAATCTTTTCAAAAAATGTGTGGGAAAAATGGATATCCACATGGAGACTATGAATATTGACCTTTTATTCTTACTACACAAAAAATAAAATGGATCAATGACCTAAATGTACAGGCTAAAACCATAAAACTTCTAGTGGAAACTCAGGAGAAAAATCTTCTTAGAATGAGCAAAGGTTTCATTCCCCAAAAGTGGTAACCATGAGAGGAAAAAGGAATTGATAATTTTGACTCCATCTACTTGTATAAAAGACACGATTAAAAAAAAGAAAAGGCAAGCTATATCAAATAAAACAAGCTACTATGTATAAGAGTCAACAGAAATAGTAAGTAACATAATTATACCCTAAAGAAATTTAAGCAATGGAATTAATATATGAAATATGTTTAAAATACTTAATGCAAGAAAAGAAAGTAAAATACTTAACATACTTAATGCAAGAAAAGAGAGTAGGACATCAGGAAAAGCTGACAATAATCGTATCTGATGTAGGACTCTTACTTAGAACATACAAGTCTTATTACTCAATAATACTTTAAAAATTTTTATCAAAAATTTGTATAAAAACTTGATCAAAGAAGATTTATAAAAACATTTAAAGAGGTACTATATCAATAGCAAACAGGGGAATGCAAATTAAAACAGTATGATATTACACTTAATAGCATGATTAAAATTAAAAAGATAAAATCATACCGTTTGTGCGCAGAGCAAATGGACCTCTCAACATCACTGGAGAGACTGAAAAAGGTATAGCTTTGAGAAAGAAGGTGGCAGTTTCCTAAAATGTACACTATACATCTAGTGGCTCTGGTTTGTTTTCCGTATTTTATGCATCTAGTGGCTCTGGTTTTCCGTATTTTATGCATCTAGTGGCTCTGGCTTTCCGTATTTTATGCATCTAGTGGCTCTGGTTTTCCATATTTTGTGCATCTAGTGGCACTAGTTTTCCATATTTTATATATCTAGTGGCTCTGGTTTTCCGTATTTTATGCATCTAGTGGCTCTGGCTTTCCGTATTTTATGCATCTAGTAGCTCTAGTTTTCCATATTTTATGCATCTAGTGGCTCTGGTTTTCCGTATTTTATGCATCTAGTGGCTCTGGTTTTCCATATTTTATGCATCTA
>NW_003852453.1:445178-455329 GCF_000181295.1 Otolemur garnettii
AGTGGCTCTGGTTTTCCATATTTTATGCATCTAGTGGCTCTGGTTTTCCATATTTTATGCATCTAGTAGCTCTAGTTTTCCATATTTAATACATCTAGTGGCTCTGGTTTTCCGTATTTTATGCATCTAGTGGCCCTAGTTTTCCATATTTTATGCATCTAGTGGCTCTGGTTTTCCATATTTTATGCATCTAGTAGCTCTAGTTTTCCATATTTTATGCATCTAGTGGCTCTGTACCATTGATACACACAATATGGGTTAATGGGAAAAATTCTGAGTCAAGGAAGCCAGACACAAAAGAGTACGTAACATGTAATACCATCTGCAGAATTCTGGAAAACGACCAACCTACTATATGGTGACAGAAGGCAACAGTGGTTCCTAGGCATTAGGAAAGGCCTCATTGGGATCTTGTTGGGCTGTTGGAAAGGTTCTATATCTCAATTGTAATGGTGGCTATGTATTTGCACATAGTTATCAAAACTTACCCAACTTGACAATTTGTATGTATTTCACTATTTGTAAATTACATGTCAGTAAAGTTAATAAACAAATTTTTACCCATGGTTTCTGGAAAATTCCAGCATGAGAAATGGTTGAAGGTGCTCTGAGAGCATCTCACAGAAGCATATGCAAATCTTTTCTGAAAAGAATATTCTCACACCAGGCTTCAGCAGATTCTCACAGATAAAGACTTCTCATAGATATTTTCACAATAAAAAAAAATTTAGTAACACAAAGAAAACCAGGCATTGTGAACATAGGTCAACAGAGACTACAAATTAAGTTCTCCAAGAAGTTAGGTAGTAGAATTATGGGTTAGAGAATATAAAATATGTTTAAAATGATTGAAGAGAATAAAAGAATTAAAAACATAGGAAAAGAAACCATCAAAAAGGAGCAGGCAGATTTGAAAAAGAACTAAGTAGAATTTCTGGATCTAAGCAAAATAATCCCTAAGTTAGGCATTTGTTGATCAGTTAAATAGAAAACTAGACATGGCTAAGAGAATATGTATCACAATGAAAATATGAGGAGACAGAAATACTTTAAACATTAAGATATGAAAGATAAAATTTTCCAAAATTGCTAAAAGATATAGATTTCTAGATTCAAGAAGCATGTGGAATCATAAGAATAATGTAAAAATAAATCCACATGTAAACATTGTACCAAAAGGGGCAAAACAATATTGGAAAATAAGTGGGAAAAATAAATTAAGAATACAAAGAATTTAGATTTATAAAAAAAGCCAGATGATCATGAAATAAGCACTAAGGAAAAATAACTGTCAGTGCAGGTTTTCATATCCAGGTAAATTATCACACAATAACGAGGAAATAGGGTTGTTCAGAAAAACAAAAGTCCAACAATCACAGGCAGAGTATCAGTAAGTAATTCCTAGAGGAAGTCCGAAGGGAAGTGATCTCACACGTAAGGGCTGGAATGCAAGAAGGTATGAAGAACAAAATGACTGATAAGCATAGAGGAAAACCTAAATATTTACCATGAAACAAAAATATGGACCATTTGTAGGACATACAAAAAAGAAGAAAACTGAGCAAAATTAACACACAAGGTGGAAGAGGGGTGAGAGGGGCTGAGGCATTATATATAATTCTTATTTTGTTCAGAAAAGGGTATAAATATTAATTTTAGACTTGATGTATGTGTGAAAACTCTAAAGACATCCACAAAATTAAGAGAAACAGCATATACCTTCTGATATGTACATAAAATGTATGAATGATAAACACCAAAATCAGGAGCTCTGGGAGAAAGAGATGGGAAGGCAGAAAATGAAAGAGGGAGGGGAGCACAGCAGACTTTTATTTATAGAAAAAATTAATTCTTAAGCAGGGTTCTGGGTATGTGGGTGCTCGTTGTGATTTACCTTTCCGTGAGTCTGAAATATTTCTTCAAAATAGAATTGAACAGTGTTTAGTTTTGGGGGGTGGGTGGAGGGGCAGGGTGTTTCTCTGTCACCCAGGCTGGAGTGCAGTGGCACTATCATAGCTCACTGCAGCCCCCCATCCACCTGGGACCACAGGCATGAACCACTGTGCCCGGCTATTTTTTTTCTTTTATTTTGTAAAAGTGGGGTTCATATTGACCAGGGTGTGCTCAAATTCTTGGCTTCCAACAATCCTTAGCTTCCCAAAGTGCTGGGCTTACAGATGTGAACCACTGTCCCTGGCCAGTTTAATATTTTAAAGTGTTAAAAATTAATTTCGGGTTGACTGTTAAAGTGGCGTGAACACAGCCACAACCTGTGCTGTCAGGTTGCTTTTGACTGAAATTTCCTTACGGATGAGGCTTCTGTGAAACAGTTAATTGCTTTCGGTTCCTCCATCTTCAATAAAGTGACAACAAGGTAGCTGAGAAAGAGGCTGTTTGTTTTCTTGCTAGTGGAACGTTAGTATTCAACAAAGGTCCTGCACTGAACTCTGAGGCTGCTTTACACCTCTGGCGGCTGCCTAAATGCAGCGCAGCATGTGAAGTGTCGCATACTGTCCAACAAGTCAAGGCTCTCCCAACGCGGGTTTATGTGAACCTGCAATTAAAAGCAGTGTGCAATCACCTTCTTTACCTACCTGATGAGGGGAAGAGAAGCAAGCTGTTTTCTCGGGTGAAGAGGTGAGAAAGTCAGCTTAAAATAGACGTGCTCCTGGCACATCCTTTCAGGCATGGGTTTTGAGAAAGGTGGCTTCTCTGTCCATGTCTCAGCTAATGATCTGCTCTTAGGGAAGTTCTTTCATTTTTATGGACAAACTTGGGAGTTTCTTCAGAGTACTTGGTTAGGTATGGTTAGGTAGGGTAGTATTTCCTTAAACAAATCTGTGAGTATTTGTGGGTAACAGGGGAGAAGCCAAAGTGGATGAACCAGACAGCAGGATGGGAGGGCTGAGCCCAGGGTGTGTGTGGGACCCTCATCTCAAGCCAGAGCCCAGGGCTGCGCAGGAAGGCAGGCACCAGCCTCCCACAGGGCACAAGCCCTGGGCACACGTCCTCAACAAGCAGAGCCGCTGACTGCCACCCAGCAATTAAAAAGGGCAGAGTGGGAGGGAGCCGCCGGTGTCCGGTGCCTCTCCTAGGGAGAAGGGAGTGCAGAGTGGAGTTTCCAGAGTGACAAGGCACCTTGGAAGTGGCCGTGGTGGAGACGGGAGGGATTCACATTAGAAAAGCATTCAGGGCACAGTGAAATCTGCAGGGGAAACAAGATCAGAGGCAGCAGCTTTCAGCTCAAAGGAAAAGTCACACAAACACAATTAACGATGTGATTTTACCTTTTATAGCAGATAGTGACGACTGTTCAGCCAGCTACTAAAAAGAAACTCAGACAGAAAACTTTCTTGATTTGGTCTTTGATCATTTGGTCAAAACAAAGAAAAAAGCCCTCTCCCAGGAAATCTACCTATTTCTTCATCACAACAGAAAAATCTCCAAAATGTTTTGAGTCTGGACATGAAAGGCTTGTATTTCTCACCTCATCCTTCTTCTTCCATTGTTTTCTAAATCAGTTGTCCCAAGATCTGTCCCTGTTAATGACAGTTGTAAACAAGCCCTGCAGTCTAAGAAACCTCATTAATATAGTTGGCAATAAGAAAGATGCTGACTAAATTATGGGGTAACATTATAGAATCTGAGAATTTTATCCTTTATCCATTCTTATAGATAATTTCATCTTACTCAAAAGAGATCTGATAAGTGACTTAAAAGGGACCCTATATAAGAGTTAGGATTTAATTGAAATCTAATTTATATTTGAAATGCAGAGTAATCAAATTTCAATGTATTTTGCTGTCCTTGAGAGAGAATGAATTTGGTTAAATGTTTTTATTTGCAGCTGGGGAGACTAAGATAGCCGGCAGGTGTTCGTACAGGAGGAAGGCCAATACTTCCAATTCTTACTCCAGCTTTTCAGACACTACCAGATCCATCGACATGAGTCTTGCTTTGAATAGCGTTTCCGCAAACATAAAACTCCATGTTCGATCTTCCTCAACTGCTTTATCCCCAGAGTGCAGCCGAACTAGGCCTTTGTCTGCCTTTTCTAGCTTTGTGTTAGTTATCCAGGGCTGCATAAAAAATTACCCCCAATTTAGTGTTGAAATAACAAACAAACTCAAACCTGGTTTCTTTGAGTCAGTAACCTGGGCATGGCTCAGTCTCTGATGGGCTCCAGTGGTCTCGCAGTCCCACCGTGGGGGACGGACGTCCTTCCCACCTCATGTCCTTGGCATGCTTACTGCGTCACAGGGTCTTAACACAGGGCCTCTGCTCCGTGTGAGCTCTTGGCTGGAAGTTTCTGTTTCTTGTCGTATGGGGCTTTCCACAGACCATCTCACTACCAGGCAGGCAAGCAGGAGTGGGCAAGGCAAACAGAAGCCAGTGTCTGTCATCGATCTCAGGAGTGACATGTGTCACTTTCACCCCTATACTCACTAGAAGTGAGGGAGGATACCCAGGAAAAGTAAAGTCTAAAAAACAAGGGCTTCTCAGAGAAGCCCGAGGACACTTCTGCAAGGTCCTCCCCAGGGTAGCCCAGCCCTTAAGAATTTGTAAAACTTAAGCTTCCTGGGTCCTTGAAACTAATGCTTTCTGCTTGTTTCCACGACTGTAAACCCTGCACAGGATTTGACACCTTTAACGAGAGGTGATGTGGTAATTCCCTTGTCAGCTTGTGAGTCCTATAAACAACAGGGACAGAGGTGATTAGGGAGCTTGGCCATTTCTTATTCTACTGCAATGGCTCTGCCGGCTAAAACAAAACCCTCCCTCTTCTATCACCAGGGTCTGGGTGACTCTTTTTCTTCACTGGGCCTAGATTACTGCAACAGAAGCAGGTCACCCCTTGCACTCTAGGACAGGAGCGTGCGTATCAGCAGACAGGGGTCACTGGGAATCATCTTAGAAGCTGCAGACCACTCACTTTGAACATTAGAAGCTAACGACTAAGGAAGAGCACCTTGACACTATGTATTTGAGCCAGTGGCAGTAAATTCACTATTTGTTCCTAGTGCTGATTTTCAGAGTTAAATTGTCTTATGAGAGATGACAGATAACAGAGTATAAAGTAACTCAAGGAAGCAGAAGGGACTCCCTCGACTACTCACATGACTATCAATTTCTTAGTTCAACGTTTGTGAATACATCTCTAAAACACCATTTAATACAATAGGCTGATGCTACCAATAGAATAAAAGTAGATTTGAAAAGCCTGGTTGAATACTTACATTTCTGATGAAAATTTCTTTTGGTAATCAGCAGCTATTCAAAATGTTTCAGTGAATTATGGACTAGCTCAGAGGCCTAAAGGCATCAGAAGTTGTGGAGTATGACAAAGCTTGGAAGGTGAGAGCACTGTTAAATAAAACCCGCTCCTCAACTCTGAGTTACACGCAGTAAAATTCCTCTATAGCTATCCGCTCAGACAGAACAACGGTAACTATCGTTTTCTTTCTTCCTCTTTTGCTTTCCCCTCAGTGGACACATTTCTAGAGGTCTACTCATCCATCTTTACCAAGTGATCCCTGTGATGGATGCTGTCTGCATCTCAAGAGGAAAGCTTGCCTGTGACACCCCTCTGTGCAAGCCCCTGCTGCCTCTTTAGTGACTGGAGACAGTCAGTGGCTCCTGCAGGCAACCTAAGACAAAACGCTTTTATTCTGTTTTTTTTTTTTTTTTTTAAGTTTACCTTCACGTGAAGATGGTTCTAAGTGTAAAAACTCACTTTGACTTTTTTTTTTTTTTATCATAACTGTGATTGTTTTATTTTGAATAGAAAATGTCTACTTTGCCCTGGAAAGAAATACAGAATCTACTGCCACGAGTGGTCTAAATTCTGTGCAACTTCTAGAGACTTTAGAAATTGAGGCAAGCAAAAAAACTGAAACACAGTTTTTAATTCCACTTCAAGGATCAAAATTCTTTCCCATAAAGTGTTCAATCCCATACTAAGCACGTGAGAGTTCTTGTCTGGCTTTTAAAGGACTTACTCGGACGGTGGAAGTCAAACACAGACCTTGCTCACTAGTGTCCCAGGCTTTGTGGTCACTAAGTAAACTGCAGAAATACATGAAAAAAGTTAAAACAAATTCAGAACTTTAAGTTGTTATCAGTAAAGGACTATAAAACATAGATAACTGATTTTGCAGGAGACTAGAAGGAAAATCTGAGGTCAACTTGTCACTTATAGTGGCTCAGAACGCAAATCATTCTCTGAAACTCAGGAGATACAGCACACAAGTGTTTAATTTCTAGAGTACATATTGTTTCTTTTGAATTTAAAAAGAATCACAAAAGCAAAAACATGAAGCTCTATCTGGCTTCCTATACATTGTTAACAAACACTTTATTAAGAATTCATCATGGTAATTGTCTTGCAGTTTTCAGGTGCTCAGGAATTATGGCAACAAAATTATAAAATTAACACAGTATTATATAAAGAAAAAAAGGTAAAAATAATGCTTTGAAAATAACTGTTATAGAATAAATTAAATTTTAAATCATCAGCCCATGAAACATCTGGGCTGCTGATTAGACGGCTTAAAACTCTCAGCTGGCGACAGCAAGGCGCCAGGACAAAGAGAGCGTGGGTCCTAGGTGGGTCTGAGGCTGGCACTCGCTTCACTTCTTTGGGCTCCAGTCTTCTCCCCAATGACATGAGACCAGATCATCTTTCTTGGATTTTTAAAAACACCCAAAACTCCAGGCTCCTCTTTGGTCTTATCAGTGTGATTCCAGTCATTATTTTTCTTACTTGCAATAAAGTAAAAGACGGTACAGCAGACTCTACTTGCAATGACAGCATAATCTTCTTTGAGAGAGAAATTATCCCTGGAATCACAACCAAGCTTTTCCCATCCTGTCTCATCCGTTACCACACTCCCGAAACAAGGCGGCCTCCTCATCAGGCAACAGCAGGACTATAAAAACATTCAGAGGCAGACACCGAGGAGGTTCATTTAATGCCTAGTAATTATAAAACACAAAAAAGATATTGACATAGGTGTTGTCACAAGAGCCTTTTAAATCTCTTTTGTGACATGAAATGTGAAAATCTTTCATTTTTGGTTAAACCTTTAGATTGGATATTCCTCCCCCAACTGAAGGAGAGGACTACCACACTCTGTCCCTATACATTTCTGATTTGGGGCTTGCTGGATTCCCTGCAGTTAAGTGGTGGGCACTTGGGGGTGTCATCTGTGTTGAGTTTGGGGTGAGGGGTAATGAGGACAGTGACACAGGGCACCATCTGCTGTTTCTGAACTGGAGATGTTCATGCCTCTGATCTGCACTTTGTCAGGCGTGTTTAACACTGGGCATTGTGTGTTACTGTGTAACAGGGCCGATACTGTGTCATAATTTTCACAAGATGGCTAAATTTCACGTTTTACATTGTTAAAAAAAAATTTTTTTTTGAGACAGAGTCTATGTCACCCTCTGTAGAGTGCCATAGTGTCACAGCTCACAGCAACCTCAAACTCTTGGGCGTAAGTGATTCTCTTGCCTCAGCCTTCCAGTAGCTGGGACTACAGGCGCTTGCCACAATGCCCGGCTATTTTTTTGTTATTGTTGTCATTGTTATTTAGCAGGCCCAGGCTGGGTTTGAACCCACTAGCCCTAGGGCATGAGGCCAGCACCCTAACCACTGAGCTATGGGCGCCAAGTCAAAAATTTGACTTTCGCTTCAGCAATTTGTAACGTTTTCCCACTGATTTCAAATGTTAAAGACTATATATACATCAATTAGCATTTTTCTGGTAAGAATGACTAAAATTTATTAGTCCTATTCTTTTTTCTTCATAAATATAGGCAAAATGTTTGACTACAAAATAAATGAGATCTAATACCCATCGACAGTTCAATGAAGGCATTTAATATCTGGCAGTCTAAGGCAGCTTAGCTATTGATCATCTGGTTTGGTTCCGTCTCTGAATGCTGTCGAGCCCAGTGTACCTTGGCTGCAGCAAGTCAGCCTTCACTGAGCTCGGACGGACCATTATGACCTTTCTCTGCTGCATCTGACAACTTTTTAAATTCTGAGGAAATGTTGTCCTGTATAAAAACCCTCATGCTTTTATGTCAAGAGATAACTAGCTTCTGTAGATAAGTTAGCTTTCTACTATGAAAAAAAACAAAAACTGTTTCTTTTGTTTTAGCAGCCAGAAAATATAGAACCAAATTTACTGTCCAAGCTTTACTTGCTGAGTCGCAAGACACTGTTGACTTCCGTCCTGTTTTACTGTTAAATCTTATTCTTTAAAGGCTCTGTATTCTGTGTCTTTAAGAGCTTCTAAAAGAAAAGTAAACAAACTTCAAAAATAAAAATATAGTTTACAAGTGGCTACAGAAAGTGTAGTTAAGCATACTGTATTATTTTATACTATAATCTCAATGTTAAAGAGGATTTAACAGCTTCTTTTATAATAAACATAACTTTACATTGAAAATATTTCCTTTTTGTTATCATGAAGACTGAGATAAAAGTTGCTATATTATTTATTATACTGTTCACAAGTTGGCTGGCATAAGTTTTCCTACAAAAATGCCTATTCACAGCTATTAAAACACTTAGCTGCCTGTGGTATTACTTCACTGAATCCTATATTTATAAAGTATTTTTACCTGTCCAAGTTGTATTTTTATAACAGGAAATTATAGTAACTTTAAAAATTTAAATCAAGAATATATTATGAAGTTTTCCTATTTCCTGATTATCTTTGTTAAAAATTAAAAATAATTGATATGAGAACCATTTTGAGGCGGTGTTCTGTGTGTGCCATGTTGAAGGTCACGGTCATTCCTGATCTACTGGGACACATCTATGCAGACAGTGAAGGATATCCAGTGAAACTTCAGTATCTCATTCCACTGAGAATTTACTACAGAAAATACAGAAAGTGAGAATTTACCTATTTAAATTGCATGTCTGTATTAGTAACAACTGAGTAATGAATTCCTTTCCACACATATCTTAAGAGTCAAAATCTCAGTGCCATAAACGACATGATTGAGAATCATGTGCATCGTGCATTTTAATACAGGGTTTATGTCGTGACTTAGAGCAATAAATATTACACAGTGAAAGATGCGTCACAAACAAAACACAGTAACCAAAGGAAAGTAAAAGCTTCTACGCATACGACCAGGGTCTTTACAGTCAGTTACAGCGTGTGGTCCCAGCACTGTGTGTTTGTACACAAAACTGCTGACGTGAACACTGGCAAAGATCTGTCATGTAAGCTTAAATCTGATTTAATAAAGTTTGTACAGTATAAAATAATATCAAAAGTCTAAAAAAACATGATGAGTTTTTATATTATGTTTATAAATTATTGTTTTACATACGATAAAAAATAAGGTCAAAAGTGCAGTTTAAAAAAAAGTGGATGTTGTTATTCTTTATAAGCGCTAGAAAAATGTACTATCCCAAGTAAGAAGCAATCTAAAGGCTATAGTTTCCTAGAAATTTCCCTTTCACTCTCACATAAGCTTGGTTACCATGTGCTGTAAGATAAACCAGTACGTGTACAAAGGGAGCTAAGGAATCTCTTTATAAAAATAACAGAAAACATAATCTAGTGATGAGAAACATTGGAAATAAACATAATCACAGGCTTTCTCAAAAGTGAACTAGACAGCCCTACTTACCGGAATGAATGGGCTGTCAATAAATGTGACAAAACTTGGGAAATTTAAAGGCTTGCCAGAAGTTTAAATCTTTCTCAAATTTTTAGTTATAAATGGCAAAGTTGCATCCATCTCAGGATTATGAAATTTTCTAATAGAACTAAGACAAAATATGATTTAAAGGTGATAAATCATATCATCTACTACTTCTCACAGAGAATAAAGACCAAGAATCCAGCAATTAAAAGGCATAAGTATGGAAAACAGTCCACAAGAAACTGGTGGGTGAGCTGCAGTGGGTCTTGACTGGCACAGTAACTAGCTGTATTTTGACAATTCAAGAACAAATGCTTACATTGAAGTATCTGGTAAATTAACCACTTCGACTTATGTAAGAAACTGAAATAGTAAAACTACAGGCTTATAAAACAGATTAAATTTAGAGAGAAGAAAAATAAAGGAAAACCTCATTTTTAAGTTTACTAGTAGGATCAAAATATTGACAGAGCTGGAGC
>NW_003852453.1:455728-459927 GCF_000181295.1 Otolemur garnettii
TCATTGGCTGTGGTTGTGCAAAGTCATTCCGGAAGGGAAGCTCCATGGCACTGAGGTTGGTCCTGCTCTGTCTGACGCTGGGCGCCTGCGACCCACAGTGGTGGTCGTGAACACACCGGGAGGCTGAGGAGGGGCGCCGCACCTTCTGGTAGCCGTCCAGCTCTTCAGCCAGGTCTGCCAGGTCTGCAGACATCTCTTTGTCCCTCAGTGAAAACAGTTCGTAATGAGGAGGATCAAACACTTCCTGGAACCCAGTCTTACTAAAGGCAGTTTTGCAAGCCATGACCTTTTTTCGAGGCTGTTTCACTTGTACTAAAATAGAAATAATGAGAAGGACCAAGACAATCCCTGATGTAATGCCAATAATTGTTCCATGAGTTTTAGTGATTTGTTCAAACAGTCCTGATTTTTTCTTTTCTGTGGAAGAGAAATGTTAAAGTTTTCAAAATTCATTAATAAGAATACTGGCACATATTGAAAAGTATTTACAGGTAAAGCAGAACACTTGGGTCAAACATAGACAGTGAAATTTATAATTGGGTTTTTGAACAATTAAAGCAATTATTATGGCTTTATTATGACTTCTGGTTACAGTAACCAATTACAACACAGAACCATACAGATTACAGGGAAGACAAACCTCTAGGTTCCTTCACTCCCAAGATAGGTGAAAGCACACAATTTGCAAGTCCAATCAAATACATAACTACAGAATGCCAATATAAACTCTGTTGTCTATCAGGTTCAGCTTGCTGCTCAACAGTGGCCAGGTAAGTGCAGCGGCCAGGTAAGTGCACACACAGCACTCTACCATGGACACGAGCAGAGGACCACCACGGGCAGACTGACCAGTTCACTGTTTTTGAATGATTACCCAAAATACCCCACGTCAAGTTTTTAAGACAATCTTATCAGGTGAGATCACCTTTTCTTATGAAGATATTTACTGAACTCTTAGAGAATAAAAGGCCGATGAACTTTAGTTCTGAGACAGTGATTTGATGACATTCAACTATTACCACGAGCTATACTTATCTTTCAGACAGTATACTCTGGGAAGACAGCATAGGAACCTAATGAAAAATTTTAAAGAGCAGTTCCTAGAATATTTTATATACTTTTATATTGCAGGACTGTATCTGTCAATTGATTTTTATTGAATTGTTTCCACATAATTTAAAAAAGAGCAACACTCCAGGCTAACCTCTCACTTATTTTAAACTAAGTAAGATATCTTTATAATACAAATGACAAGCTTCCAAAACAGTAAGAAAATAAGGGCAGGAAATACTATGATACATTTTTGAACAACTTACAGTAAAAAACAGTTTGTAAGCAAAAAATGGTTTGACTTAGAACAAATATTTTCCCCTTGCTTTTACTGCACCCTAAGGGGTTCTGATCCATTTAAAAGAACTATATATATGTTTCCATTTTTGCCAAAGCAGCTATGCTAAGCACAGTTGTAAAAAATAACATGTCATGTCTTTCTTAATGAAAGGCAACGGGCACTGTTTTGTCAAAAGCCGTCGTGCGCGTCAGACTCACCTTTGCAGTGATTCTCATCCCAAGGGTAGGCGCAGTTCTGGACGCCGTTGCAGACTAAGGAGTCATTGATGCACATGTTGCTGTGGCAGAAGAAAGTGCTGCCAGTGCAGGGAGCTGCAGGAGACAGTGCAGACCATCAGCCTGTCTTGGTTTATTCTACACTTAAGAACGGGACTTTATGAGTAATGTCGTAACTCACAGGCCACAAATACAACTCTGTGCTACACAAACAAGGAGATGGCACCAACATGCTCTGACGTCGGCTCACGCGAACCTTTTCTTACACTAATCAATGTACAAGTGGTCATTTTTAATGTAATGACAATATGAATTATTCCCATAGTTTTTATGGAACTAGTCTATAATTTGATGAATGTTTTCAAAACTGTAAAAGACAGTCTTGGCAAGAAAGTGAAGACACTGGAACCTCGTTCACTGTTCCTGGGAATGTAAAATGGTATAGCTGTTGTGGAAACTGAAGATTTTTTTTTTTTTTTTTTTTATTGAATGGTAACTGTGTGAAACTGAAGATTTCTTAAAAAGTCAACAGCTAAAGGTGGAAACAGCCAAAATGCCCACGAATGAAGGAATGAATGAACGAACAAAATTTGGCATATGTAAGGGAAGGGGGTATTATTCAGTCATGAAAAGAAATGAAATTCTGAAAATACAGCACAGATGAAGTTGGAAAAATATATGCTAACTAAAATAAGCCAAATACTTCACTTAGCATCATTATTATATGAAGATGGATTGTTATGAGAACTATTACAAGAGACAGAAAGCAGAATATGGGTTACCAGAGTTGGAAGGGGGGGAGAGAGAAGAGTCAGTATTTAATAGATACTCAGTTTCAGTCTGGGATGATGAGAAATTCTGGAGATGGATAGTGGTGATCGTTGCACAAAAGTGTGATGTACTTAGGCGCGGCGCCTGTAGCTCAGCTGGTGGGTTCAAACAGGCCCAGGCCTGCCAAACAACAGTAACTATAACAAAAAACCAGTCAAGTGCCTGGAGTCCCAGCTACTTGGGAGGCTGAGGCAAGAGAATCACTTAAGCCCGAGAGTTTGAGGTTGCTGGGAGCTGTGATGCCACAGCACTCTACGGAGGGCGACATAGTGAGACTCTGTCTCAAAAAAACAAAACAAAACAAAAAAAGTGTAATGTACTTAAGGCCACTGAACTGTATACTTAAAATGGTGACCATTTATTTTACTATATAAAAAAAGGAAAAATGCACTTCTGTAACAAAAAATAAGTTTAAAAGACAATAAAGGTATATGGAGTATACACCATATGATTTTGTATTTTGTATAAACTGTCCTTTCAGTCTGGAATGTCTCAGGACCTTTCCTTTCTTGGTGGCCACATAGCAGGCATCTCAGATGTAACATTTCAGTGCAAAGACACAAACAAAAAATCTGAAAGTCAAGTTAGGAAGCTTAATTTTTCCTCCCAGTAAAGAAGATTGTGTAGGTATACTGGAAGCCCCCAAACCTCTAAAATTATTACTGGGTAAAATGTATTTCCTGCCTAAAAGATACCATATTTTGTACTTACAGAAAATATATGCTTCATCAAGGAAGGAGAAATGAGGATTGCTCTGTATTATACTGACATACCTCCACTATTTTTTATATATGCTTTTAAAAACTTTTTTTTAAGTCATGATTAGTATGAAAATAATAATGAACAGAGCCAGGAACAGTGGCTTGCAGAAGGCTGAGGAGGGAGGATCATGTGAGCCTAGAAGCTCAAGGGTGCAGCGAGCTATCATCACGCCACAGCACTCTAGCCTGGGTGACAGCAAAACTCTGTTTCTTAAAAAAATGAAAATAATATTTAAAAAAAACTGGAAATAATGCTGTGGTAGGTAAGCAAGAATAAAAAATAAAATTGTGAATGAACACGTGGGATTTTTTAAAAAATACTATCTTTCTCTTAATATTCAATGAGCCTCATTAAGAAAATAGCCATACATACTTCCTGGGTGAAAGAACAACTACAGCTTGGACTTCACCTTACAAATGCAAACAATGGAACTGTGTGTGCATCTGTGTTAATCTGAAATAAATAAAAAAATTAAAAAAAAGAAAATAGCCCCAATTTCATAATTTTTCCCCTTCAAGGAGAAGAAGTTCTGAAATAAGTTGATCACCCAGGGGACTGCACCAAACAGGCCAAGATGAGGAGCTGCACTGAGTCCACTGGTGCACGTCTGGGCTGCAGCAATCAGGGCGGCGTAGGTGTCAGCCACGGAGGTCCTGCTGTACGGGGCAACGTCTGCCAGCTGCAGAGCATTATTAGTAATAAAGCTGGTGTTTTTCCATCCACCTGCCTTACCCAGTTTGTCTATTTCCCAACTGGCTCTAAACGTGAGCAAGAAAAACAGGTCCCCAGAAAACGCTAAAATATAATCTAATAAATTTAGGTCACTAGAGCACATCCAAAATTGCTTTGCTATTAGAATGAAAACATAACCTCTCTTTAATACCCTGTGAGGTGTGTTCACCCAAGTTCCAGGGTGGCAGGTTAATAGTTGAAAGTCATCATCTGAGGTTTATCTTACCAGGGTACAAGTGAATCTTTCTAAGAGTAGAATGTGAATGTTTTAAAACAATAACTAAGAAAATGACATGGGCTCGGCGCCT
>NW_003852453.1:460311-470538 GCF_000181295.1 Otolemur garnettii
AAAAAAAAAAAAAGAATGTCATCATCAAGTACGGTTTGTTCAGCCCTTTGTCCTCCTCAGCTATAATATATGTGTCATATAACATAAAATATGTAACAATTACAATATTAATATGTTAATATTATTTATAAGTTATAAACCAACTGAACTTTTCAGCTGGTTTAACTGCTGAGTACTCAGCTACTACAGTTCAGGAGTAACTTGGATACAGTGCTATGCAGCAGAAATAGAAGATTAGTAATGAATACAAATTGTTTCTGTTACCATTCTTCCATATAAGTTATTTAACCTCTCTGGGCCTCACTTTCCTCTTTTAAAATGAACAAGATACAGTACAGTGTATCTCAGGTACTAAAGTTTGATGAAACTATGTAATTAGTGGTCTCAATCATGTTGATACTCTTGTTCTTAATCTAAGCGCAAAATAATGTACATACATAACTAATATTTATTTTTATTATAATTTTTTAATTGAGAGAGTCTTGCTTTGTTGCCAGGGCTAGAGTACAGAGATGTCATCATAGCTCACTCAAACCTCAAACTCTTAGGCTCAAGCAAACCTCCTGCCTCAGCCTCCTCAGGAGCTGGATGAGACTATAAGTTACACATCGTGATGCCTAGCTAATTTTTAAAAAATTTTTTGTAAAGGCGAGGTTTCACTGTTGCTCATGCCTCAAACTCCTGGTCTCAAGCAATCCTCCTACCTCATTCTCCCAAACTGGAATGGTTTTAGGAGTGAGCCACCACACCCAATGCTAATAAAGTAATTTATTCATAGATTGCTAAACTATTCAAATAATTACTTCACAATTTTTAGAAAACATTGATGGTTTCAAAGCTCATCACAGGGACACTATGTATCAGTTTATGAATAAGCCATCATACTGAAGGCAGGGAAGTCAATGGTGTGTGGTGGTTTCATTTATAAGGTTCACAGGCCAACTTACAAAACTGACCAGTGACCCTACTTCAGCTGTGTCACAGGTGTCATGAAATGATGCTGTACAGATGGAGGCACTTTAAAACATAAAAAACTGGGGTGGCACCTGTGGCTCAGAGAGTAGAGTGCCGGCCCCATACACCTGAGGGTGGCAGGTTTGAACCTGGCCCTGGCCAAACTGCAACAACAAAAAAACTGCCTAGAAGCACACAGCATTTCTGAGTTCCTCATTTCTATAAACTGGAGTTTTCTGTTTTTATTTATACACCATACTACAATTTTATTACATACAATATCATACTCTATATTGTGTTCTAATTCTACTTCCTATTTTATCTAATTCATAAATGAGAATGTAGGAAATAAGGGGTCAATTTGAAGACAAGTTGAATATGGTTATGATGCTTGGCATTCTGATTTTCTCAGTAGTTTTTAAAGCTCACTCACAGAACGTGATGTGACTGCATGCTGACAGCTTTGTGGCTTCAGAGTGACGAAGGCAGGTTTTCGGCCCTGAGTCACTGGTTCAAAGGCCCCAGTTTTATTACAGATCCCTTATAACTGTTCTCCATGTTATTCACGGCAGTGAGAAAGCAGCATTGATATGTGGCTCCCAGAAATGTGTGATACATTCATAATGATGCAGGCAGCTCTATGAGGACCATGGCCTTTCACTGGATAAGCACGCTGTTTACCGAGAATCGAGGAGTCAGTTATTGATACGGCATGTTAATGACATGCTTCAATTCAGACTGTAACAAAGTGGCTGGAGTCTGAATCTTTATAAACAATGGACAAATAGTGGGAGTAGTGCCAGTTATGACCTACTCCCACGTACGGCCTGAGCTCTCCCTGCTTCCCACTTTACTATCTCCTGGGTTGCGTGTGGGAGAGGCCAGGACTCAGCTTCTTCCTCTTTTGATGAGAAGTGGCAATGAAGCTGGAAAATGGTCTGCTTTCAAATCAGCCTGCAGGGGCCTGCAGGCAGGATGCCACCAACAATCATATTATGGATACATCCTACCAAAAATACCTCCTGCTTTCACAGTTCTAGTCCTAGAAATTATCTTCTTAAAACCACACCCTTTCTTAAAGAGTGAGGTATGTATATATTAGTATTCAGTGCCTGGGAAGAAGTTAAATGGTCTGATTGCTATTCTGTATAGTCCATTCTAGCAAAATTATACTATTTTAGCTACATCTGCAATATGGAATGGGTAAGCGTGGGTAAGCAGTGAATGAAGCTCTCATCCCATGAGCAGAATTAGCTCATTTATATAAACCTTTCTGAAATAGTAATCATTTTCATGGGTGGAATCGTTAACAGCTACAAATCATTAACAGCTTAGAGAAGAACAAAAGAAATAGTTCAATAATTTGAATTAATAATAAGCATGTATAAATTTCCTGTTTTAAGCTCTGAAATGGGCTTAGCAAATGGAGATTTTTACACTGGGACTTTTGTTTTTATAAATTCTGTGAAATCCTTTATTCTGATGACACACACTTCTTTTGAGGGAGATTTTTCACCTGTTTATTAGATGAAAAATCTGTCTACATATAGAAAATCTCAACTAGAACACATTAGAGAAGAATTTCTCATCCCAAATTTAGACCAATGTTGCCCAAAATAAATAATGTGAGTCAAAAATGTGAACAAGTAACTACATTGAAAAGTAAAATGAGGCAAGTGGAACTAATTTTACTTATATAGTAGATTCAGCCTCATTTATCTGTGTGGCAAAGAGTTAACATTACAGCAGGCTGGAGACAGCTACCTTTACAAGATTCTGCTTGTCAGGTTGGCAACTATGAACTGGAGCTTTCTTCCATTCCCTAACAGAGAAGGTGGTTCATTGTGCCTAGAGGTTGTATAAAGAATGCCATTGTATCAGACGCTTGCTTTCCTTTTGGGAGCCTAGAATTTTGATGCATGCCTATGTGACCAGTCCCAATAAAAACTTCAGGTACTGGCTCTCTAATGGGATTCCCTGAGCAGAAACACTGCAGATAAACTACTGCATTTCCAGGTGAGGGAACAGGTGGTGCTGGGCATAAGGAAGCCTGAGCAGGGGTTTCTGCAGATTCTTACTGGTCCCACCATGATTCTTTTTACTGTGATCAACCTCCCTGTGAGTTCAGTGCAGGTGAGTGCTGGACCCTGTGAGCCCTCTAGCAAATCACCTAACATGTGGGTGGCTTGGAAACAATATCCAAAATATTCTTGTTTAAATAGACAACTAATATAAAATACTATTAACGTGCTATTTTACAATCTATATTTCATACAAGCCTTTTAAGGCTCCATTACAAGTACTCTGTAGCCAGTGGGCTGGTGGGAAGCGTGCTGAATGGTCCAAGTACAGAGGCTGGCGGTAGACAAGCCGAGTGGGAAGCTGGAGGGTTTTCCTGCTCACTATGTCTTTGTATAAAGCACTGATTTGCAGTTATTTGAAACACTAAAACAGTCTCTGTGCAGTTTTTTATTTGTTTAGTTTAAAAAGTTCTCAAATGAAACAAAAATTCAGAACAAAGTTCAGGCCTTTATTCTGTCGGAGCATGTGGTATAACGGCTTTGTTTATGTGGACTCCAGGCCCAGCGCACCGCCTTCTGTTACGGAACAGAGGAAAGCCGTGACAGCAGCAGCACCTGCAGTCGGCTCAGGCAACACCACTGGCCACTCTTGACATTTCCAGCTGCTGAGAAGCTCACTATGCTCAAAACAAACTCTTGCCCCATCTCATCTGTTCGATTTCCATGTTCCAAGTCACTCAGACTCAAACTCGTAGGTCCCTTCTGACTCATTCTCTCTCATCTGTCATTTTCCATTAGTCACCAAACTGTCTTGATTATACCTCCACAATTCTCTTCTATTCTGTCACTGTTTTGGTTCAAATCTTCCTATTTTCTCATCTTGACTATGGACAAAACCTCTTAACCAGCCTCCACTCCATCGAAAGCACAGTTCTGACCATGACTTTGTGGCGCTAACCTCCCTGATGCTGACAGAGTCTAAATTTAGCCTTCCTGACTCATTTCTCTACTACTCTAGAACTGGCTCAATCACTACTCCCTGCGGCTCAAATTCACTCTACATCAATGCGTTTGTTCATTCTGTTGTTTCTGTTTGGAATAACAAGAAACATTTCTACTTTTGCCTGTAGGAAGTACCCTGGATATTTAACAGGAACGCACTTTATTTCTCAAATGGTCTTTGTCACAGTTAATCCTGAGCTGTATCTGTGGACCCTTTCAGGCAGGCACTATTCCATGTGTTTCTGTTTCTTCACAGCATCACATACAGTCCCTCATACATTAAATGTTAAATGAACGAATGGAAAGCAGGTAGGAGGGACTGACCATTTGATAACTCAGAGTCTTTTAAAACTATAGATGAAAGAATTCAACTATAGGGTGGTGCCTGTGGCTCAGTGAGTAGGACACTGGCCCCATATACCAAGGGTGGCAGGCTTGAACCTGGCCCCAGCCAAACTGCAAGAAAAAATAGTCAGGTATTGTGGCAGGTGCCTATAGTCCCAGCTACTAGGGAGGCTGAGGCAAGAGAATCACCTAAGCCCAAGAGCTGGAGGTTGCTGTGAGCTGTGATGCCATTGCACTCTACCAAGGGCAACTAAAGAAGACTCTGTCTCCAAAAAAAAAATAAATAAATAAAATAAAAAAGAAAATTCAACTATAATAAAGCCTGTATATAGTTATAGTCATGATTTTAATATAGAAGACCTGGGGTTATAATATATCTTAAAATTATAAGAAAAAACTTAATTTTCAAATATGTCAAGAAAAATATATAAAACATAAAATATTTTACTGTGATACCATTATATTTACAAACTTTGGATTTGCAGGAGTCGTCTTGGACCACACATTAAATCATTAAATACACAAACACTAACAAAAGCTGATGAGTAAAAAAAAAGGTCTGTACATGCTTTTTGTGATATCCAACACCATAGATAAACAAAAACGTCCTCCCCAGATGAGCCCGCAGCCATGGGCCGCAGTCAGACGTCCCTCCCCTAAAGACCACACACAGATCCCTGTGAGGGTTAATAAACTAATTCAGCAGAGCTGTAGGATGCAAAACCAAGACCTAAAAGTCAGCTGTATTCCTAGATACTAATGATGAACAATCAGAAAAGGAAACTAAGAAAATAATTCCATTTACAACAGCATCAAAAGAATAAAATACTAAGACACTAATAACAAAATACTAAATTTAACCAAGAAGGCAAAAGATTGTATACTGAAAACCACAAAATATTGCTGAATGAAATTACAGATGAGAAATAAACAGAACACATCCTGCGTCTATGGCTTCAGTGCAGTCAGCGTGATGATATCACGGGAAGTGAACTGCAGAGCTACAGGGACCCTATCAAAATCCCAACAGTGTTATTCTGCAGAATCAGGAAAGCCTGTCCTAAAATTCATGGACGCTCCAGGGACACTGATGAATGGATAAACCAATCTCGAGAAGGAAGACAAATCTGGGGGACTCACATTTTGATTTCAAAACCTACTGCCTATGGACGTTCTATCCAGACCAGTGTGTGGCCTGAGAACAGACACACTCAACAGTGGAAGAGAGCCCACAGGTAAACCTGGCCAAACACCGCCACCTGACACTTTTGGGTTTGTTTTCAGAGATGGGGGTCTCTGCATGTTGTCAGGCTGCACTGCTGACAAGGGGACCCTAGAGCCCATGACAGCCTTGAGGTGGCTCCAGCGCTCCAGGGAGCAGGGACCGCAGGCTGCACACCACATCCAGGCCCTCTGACTGGTGACAAGCGTGCCAAGACTCAGTGGGGAAAGGACAGTTTTTTCAACAAATGGTCTGGGGAAAACTGAATATCCACATCAAAAATAATGAAGTTGTGCCTCACATGTCTACAAAACTTAACTCCAAGTGGATCAAAGGCCTGAATGTTAAGTAAGAGCTGAAACTATAAAGTTCTCAGAAGAAAACGTGTGAGAAAAGCTTCACACACTGGCTTGCCAAGGATTTCTTCGTTATTATATCAAAAGTAAAGGCAACAAAAGAAAAAACACATTGGGTTTCATAAAAATTAAACACTTTTATATGTCGAACAACACCAGCCAGGGATTGAATAAACAACATAGAGTAAGAAAAAATCTGCTAATTGTACATCTGATAGGGGATTACTACCTAGAATATGTAAAGAACTTCTATGACTTAAAAAAAAACCTAATTCAAAAATGGGCAAAGGACTTGAATAGACACTTCTCCAGAACAGGCCCAAACGGCTAAGAAGTCCATGAAAAGATGCTCAGCGTCACCCATTAGCAAGCAACCAAAACCACAGGAGGCACCACTTTATGCAATTTCAATGGTTATTATTTTAAAAAATACAAAAAACAACAAGTGTTGGCAAGGGGGTGGAGAACCTGGAGCTCTCTGTGCACTGCCGGGGGGAATGTGAGACGGTCAAATCCAGTTTGTTAGTTTCTCAAAAACTTAAACAGCTCTGCCATGTGAGCCAGGAGTTCTACTTCCAGGTAGATACTGAAAAGAACCGAGCAGGAAATCCAACAGACACTTGCACACCAATGTTCATGACGACATTATCCACAATAGCCAGAAGGTGGAGGCGACCAACATGCTCCCAGTGAACAGACGGGACGCGGTGCACACACTGTGCAATGAGATGCAGCCTGAGAAAGAGTGAGAGTGTGACACACAGCACACCCGGGACGGACCCTGACAGTGCTGAGTGAAGGCAGTCTGACACAGGAGGACAGATGCGTGACTCCTGAGAAAGAGTGAGAGTGTGACACACAGCACACCCGGGACGGACCGACAGTGCTGAGTGAAGGCAGTCTGACACAGGAGGACAGATGTGTGACTCCACTCAGATGAGCAGCGCAGAGGGGAGCGGACGGGGAGTTACTGTCCAGTGAGCTCAGGGTTTCCCTCTGGAAGAGGTGGCAGTGATGGTGGCACAACTGTGCAAATGTGCTTCATGCTGCTGAGTCACACAGTGAGAACAGCTGAGGGCAAACTGTGCTAAGTCTACAGTACCACAACTAAAAAAGACTGTAACTCTGCTGGGAAGATACTTGGCAATGCTTAGCCCAACTCCTTATGATCCACCTTTGACCCGACAATCCATCTTCTAGGAATCTACTGAGGAAACGACTCCGACAATACGAAGATACAGAATATTAGTCAGGGTGGCACTGTTTCTAAATGTAAAATATTGGAAATAATTGATATGCCCTTGAATATTATAGAAGACCAAAGAAAGTTAGTATGTATAATATACTATCCATTTGTAAAAAAATAAGGATGCTCTCTATGAATTGATATGGTATGACTTCCTGGATATACTTTTAAGTAAAAAATGCAAAGTGCAAAATAAAATGTTGCCCTTCATGTAAGAAAAAAAGGGACATAATAAAAGACTCGAGTTTTTGCTCATTTGAGCAAAGAGAAATTGGGGTATAGAAATGGAATGAAGAGAATCAGGCAGGGGGCCCTGAGTGTGTGTCTCCTTGTAACGCTCTCTGAGAACAAGAGTCATGTTCCAAGTACCCCAGGATGAGAACTGTTTAAAAGTAACCATGATGGAGGGGGGGTACAACATGGAGTACAAACAGCCGCAATGCATCTAAGTGCAGGACAAATGAACATGTGATCAACCAGAAAGGGGAGAGGACGGCAACTAACCCAGGCAACTGGAAAACAGCACTGACGGTAAAGCCGAGGACAGAATTGTTCAAAGAACTGGAGTTAACAATTACAAAATTACTTTTGTGTGCATTAGGACTGAACAAATGTATTTTTGGTAATTGGAGTCAGGGTTCTTACTCTAAGATAAAGAAAGCGTCCTGTGAAATATGGTTGGTTCTAAAGCTAGGGCTGGGAAATATAAGTTACGTCTGGTTCATCGAGGGGTACCAGAAAGTAAGTAATTCAAAAAATTATAGTTGGGTATATCAAAAGGATACAGGAGGCAAACTGACGGAGCTCCCAATGGCCAAAACTTGGATTCTGAGCAAGAAAATATTGCTAGTATTACAGAATAGTAAGAGTACTATGGTGTAATAGTTGAAAAGTAAATATTCATGAGCCCATACCAATATAAACAAACAGTTGAATAAATAAGTCAAGAAATAAAGAATAGTTCTTGCTCCCAGCAGAATTCTAATTAACATACATAGGAAGACCGATGGTAACCGACAATCACCATTAGGCAAACACCATGGCAGTGACTATGATAGGCAGAAGCCACCAACATCAGTGAGTGACTGCGTATTTGTACAGTCTCAAAAAGACTTACTGAATAGAAAGGAAAAACACTTTTCAGTGGCAGGGAGCACCTTGAGGACGTGCTCAGAGCTGACAGCAGCAGGAGGAGCTGAGCTGGTAGTACCAGCCCTCACTTCACTGATACACTTTTCTGAGAAAAGTACAATGTGATTTCAGTCTTAATAGAAACACACAGCCTCAACTGAATCTGTAAGAAAACACTGTACAAACCCAAACTGATGGACCTTCTACTAAAGTCCCAGGAAGATGAGGCAGACTGTCACAGATGCAGAAGACTTAGGACAAGTGACAACAGCAATGCGGGAAACTGGATAAGACATCAGCAGCAAAACTACAGATATCTGAATAATAGCTATGGATTTAATTAATAATATTGTCAGTGTTAATTTTCAGTGTGGCTTCCTAAGATGTTAACATTAGGAAAATCTGAGAGAAGGGCATGTGGGAACTCTACTATTTTTATAACTTTCTCTAAATGTAAATTTATTTAAAAACAAAAAGTTAAAAAAAGAAAACATCAAAATCTCAATCTTTGCTGACCAAGCTTTGGTGGAATCATAATTGTTCACCAAGCTGAATGGTGCTGATAAGAAACCCTTGAGAGAGAATCAGCTTCCACGCTCTGCAGCCCTACCACTTGTTCACATCTTTGTAATGAGGCAGTGATCTAGTTTTTCTCTTAACATGAATTTTTAAAACCTGTAATAGTCAATTCTTTAAGAACAGGGACCAAGATTTAGTTGTCTCTACATCCTCTGTGACTCGCAGCGTTTGTCACATGTAAATGCGGCCCAGCAACCGCAGTCTCAGCTACTCTGGAGGTTGAGGTGGGAGGACTGCTTGAGTCCAGTTCAAGGCCAGCCTGGGCAACATGGCAAAACCTTGCCTCTAAAAATAAATAAAATTTAAAAGTGTTTTAAAATTAAAAACCAACTTCTAGAATTACATGCTCAGTAAGTGTGAATGAGTGAAGATTATGTAAAAGTTCTCCTTACTATAGGAATTATTTACTTACGCTCCACAAAGGATGTAAAGAGCATTCTGAACCTGCTGAGCCGACTACCTTCATCTGCCCACATTCGTATCACGCCAATTCCCGTCTTCAGCATCACGTCGTTGGCCACAGTGCTGCAGAACTTGGCCTTCAGGTTTTCGATAGAGCTGCTTCCATCATAGACTGCGACGAAGTTTCTCTTACATTCATTTGAGTGCTCCATTTGATAATCTAGGAACCTCAAATAAATCTGTAACATCAACACAAAGAAAACACACTGCTTTTATTTTTATTTTTTATACTCTGGGTTAGAAAGGAATTTCTTTTTTTTGTATTTCCTTTATACATATACATGTGTTTATTTGGTTTCCACTTTCTGCCTTCACAAAATTAAAAAGGCTTAAAATTTAATAACAATAACAATGTTTACGATAAGGACTAGAAACAAAACATCATAAAGAACGAACGAAGATAAATACATTCAGAAAAGAAATCAGACGATTGCTGCAACGAAATACTGAGCAACAATAATAATGATGCAAAAAAAAAGTAACATTCACATTGTCATATAAGAGTATGTCTATTAGAGAATGCTTTGACTTTGAGGTTCAAAGTATGGAGTTATCAGTTAACTTCTTTTTTTTTTCCCAAAGTCTCAAAAAATAGACAACTAATATTTATAAATAAAAATAGAAGATAATTTCAAAAATTATCATGCCAAATATTAGAGACAATAGAAAAAGAAGAAATACTTCAAAATCATTCTACTTCATCTGGATATACCTGATATTAAGCACACTGCTTTTAAAAAGACACATTTCAATTTTTCTATTATCCATAGCCAATAAAGTACAATGAATTATGACAGCTGACAAAAAGATAGAGCAGAGGTAGACTTGGTGCTTGTAGCTCAGCAGCTAGGGCACCAGCCACCACAGCTGGCAGGTTTGAATCCAGCCTGGACCTGCCAAACAACAACG
>NW_003852453.1:471034-483395 GCF_000181295.1 Otolemur garnettii
AGTCTCATTATGTCGTCCTGGGTAGAGTGCTGAGGTGTCACAGCTCACAGCAACCTCAAACTCTTGGGCTCAAGTGACTCTCTTGCCTCAGCCTCCTCAGTAGCTGGGACTATAGATGCCCACCACAACGCTCAGCTATTTTTTGGTTGCAGTTGTCACTGTTATTTAGCAGGCCCAGGCTGGTTTGAACCAGCAGGCCTTGGTGCACGTGGCCAGTGCCCTAACCGCTGGGCATGGGCACTGAACCTTTTCTGCACATAAAACAAAGGTTTAAGTATAAGATATACATACTGCTTTTGCTCTCCACACCAAACATGTTTTCTCTTACCTACAGTCTTTATAACCCTAACATTCCCAGGCTGTACTATTATTTATTTACCTTCTACCTCACTCTTGTAAATGTAAATTTTCATCCCTTTAACAATTTCTACATTTTTCAGATAGAAGCCAGGAACTGTATCATCAGAGGAGCACTTCCGTATCCTTTTCATTCAAATGTCATAGGCAGTTTCCTAACTGGTACCAAGTTATTTCTTAAAATACACTTGGTCCATTCTTGTAAAGATTTCCTTTACATTGTAGGCTTAGACAAACTTTAAGCATTCATCTCCAAAAGAATCTGATGAAGCAGGTGTCACTGCTTACGGGTAGAAAGGTTCAGGAATGTGTTCTGTGGGGCAAGGTGCATCTAGCTCTGAAGTCTGTGTTCTCCCGGCTCTGCAGGGTGTCCCCTACACACAGAAGTCCCTACTTTGGGTCCTGTTACCAATATGAATTTACAACTAAAATTTTAGTGAGTGAAAAATGACCTCCTTTGACTGTCAGTGAAGACATGTCGTGAGCATGCTTTCTCCGAGGCGCCCGGATGCCACCCGACTGCCTTCTGCTTTTCTGAGACAAGGTCTCACTGTGTTTCCCAGGCTAGAGCGCTGTGCCAACATTACAGCCCACAGTAACCTCAGACCCCTGGGCTCAAGCGACCATCCTGCCTCAGCCTCCCAAAGTGCTGGGATTACAGGCATGAGGCACTGCCCCCCCCTTAATTTAAAGGGCTTAATAAAACAAAAAAAGCCATGTCACTTGCTTCCCCTCTAAAGTACCTTGAGGGCATAAAACTAAGAGCAAACAGTTAAAACACAGAACTCAAAGTTAAATTTTGACCAAGGAATGATTTATCTGAAATGAAGAGCCTGCCACTTCCATGAGAATCCTGGAATTAGCAATAAAATAGGATTTGTATTTTAAAACTTTAGAAAATCTGCATGCGTGTATTTTAACATAGAAAAAACATTTTCTTAAATATGTCATGAGTTCCCATTAATTTTCCCATCATTTCTGTAACGCCAACACTGTGCTGTGAGCACCACTAACTCTGTAGTTATCTGACTCCTCAGACCTCGAGGACGTCACGTGATGGTTATCTGCTGAGTCTTATTGAGTGTGGGTACCAAGTTAAGTGACCAGGTCTGTAAACTATGAATCGGTAGAGTGAGTGTCAGCACAAGGCGTCTGAAGCATTTACTCTCCTTTTTTCTCTTAATCCAAAGAAACATGGTATTATATGAGGCTATAGGAAATGTCTTTAAAGATGTAATTTTTTTTTAAAGCAAGAGTTAAAGATAAATCATGTGACAAGATTATGACACTCTTTCCTATTGTAAGTATAGCTAAATACTGGAGTTTAATAGGTTAATTCTAATTCACAATATGAACCTGACAAAATGAGACGGTCAGGGGAAGGGCACAGGCTCCTCTTCTCTCACTCAAGACTGCATGTGAGGGTCTCCTTACTGAACAAGGGGCCTCTTACCCGACCTGCCTCCGGCCCAGGACAGACGCTGAGACTCCACAGAGGAGTCTGGTCTTTTCCGTCCCTCTTGGCCTGGGTTAGTTTGCTCTGCACAGGCAAACTTTCCCTGGAGGAGTTCTGCTCCGGACACAGTGGGAGGTGCAACCGAGAGGGAGGGAGTTAGCAAGACTAAGCTGACTGTCTCGCTCAGCTGTTTCCTATGTCCTGGCCTTTACTGTAATAAAGAGGCTCCACACTGACACTTTTATTCCTCAATTGGTTCCGAGCTCCACTGAACAGGGGCTCTATTCACTGCAGCCCCTCAAGACGCAACACAAATGAAATAAAATCCCCAGAAAAGGCCACTGATAAAAACAGACCAAGATGCTATCTGTACACTCTTCAACACTGATGCCTCCTGTTGTATATCTCTAAGTGTATACTTTCCTTGAACATCATCTGTGAACTAGTTTATCTTATTTTGAGCAAGGATTACGGTGATCTTTGACACTTTAAAATTTTAATTTCTTTTCTTTTTTTTTTTTTGAGACTATGTTGCCCTTGGTAGAGTGCCATAGCGTCATAGCTCAGAGCAACCTCAAACCCCTGGGCTTAAGCAATTCTCTTGCCTCAGCCTCCCAAATAGCTGGGACTACAGGTGCCCACCACAACACTCGGCTATTTTTTTGTTAGTTGGTTTGTTTAGCAGGCCTGGGCTGGGTTCAAACCCACCTGCCCTGGTGCATGTGGTTGGTGCCTCAAGTGCTGAGCTACAGGTGCCGAGCCTAAAATTTTAATTTCTTAAATAAAACTATATGTTTATTCATTTCATTTTCAAATTCTAAAATTTGATCCAATTCTTAGGTCAATTGTATATAACATTTTAAAAAACTTTTTCAAAGTTCATTTACTTTTCTTAAAAGTACCACATTCTCTGAAATCAAAACCTGGTAACAAAAAACAAAGATAGGAAAGTAACAGATTCTCCAATAATCAATATTCTACATAATACTCCTGAAAAACTTGTCAATATGGAATTTTTCATGGAATATTTCAAAGAGTAAAGACATCTAAAAAGTTCTGGTTAATTTAATGTGCATATCAACATTTTCATATTTATGTATAAAAATACACAATACTCTTCTGCATATTTTAAAACCCTATACCAGTTACACAAACAAATCAATATTTATTCATTCTCCAGTTGGATTTAGCTGGCTTCTACTTTTATAATTATTAACTAATCCTGTTGTAACCATTTTTATTTGCATTTTGCAGCTGGGAGATAATTTCATTGGGTTTACATGTAGAAATGTACTTGCTCTGCTGCAGGATGTGACCATTTTAGCTTCACCACAGCACACTTTCAACACTGCTGTAGCAATTTACAAGGTCTGACAATGACGTTCGTGGACTCATCCTAGAGAAAGTGCTGCCCACTCCACTGCTGAATATCAACATGGTCACCTGTGAGGTCTTCCCCTTGGAAGCTAAGTGCCAACACCAGTTTCTAGTCTACCTTTCAGAGCAATTCTGGGACACCTTTTCTGGAGTGACCCATTAGGGCTGTTGTCAGATGGCACAAAAAAACCAAGAAACATCAAAAATGAACACCACTCAGCAAGACACCACCGCACGTCAGCAAAAACTCAGCTGTAGTCACTGATATGCCGAGGCTGTGAACCCTTCCTGAGCTGTCTACAGAGCTGCCAACGCAAGGGCACGGTGGAGAGTCATGAACTTAACTGTCAGATCTGTGTGACGACAACTCTGATGGTGGGTCCAGAGAGAGTTTGTTCCAAAACTGTTTTCAAGGGTAGGCAGGCCAGGCGCTGATGCACAGCTTCCCCGGGGGAGTACTTTGCAGGTGACTGTAGTGACACCCAGAGTGACGTACACAGCACCTTTTCTAAGATGAGGTCACAAACTTAACTGTCAGACCTCGTATACTGCTTAAGCAAATTAAGAGAGTTTCCATCACTCAATCCTTGTTGACACTTCAAGAACAATTTCATTACAACTTCCCACCCTCCACCTCATGCTGCTACTTTGTAGTCAGAAACCATGTCCAGTCTTAATCCCTGGTTAGCAACAATCTATTCTTTCTCCTAGTTTCACTTGTCCCAGAATTCCCTGTAAACCACCCCACGCAGCACTCGGCCTTTGGAGTCCAGATTCTTTCACTCAGCACAATGATCTGAAGGAACTGCATTTTTCTCGGGTATGTCCCTTTTTATTGCAGAATAGACTTTCCTACATGGATGTACCATGGTTTGTTCTTTTAGTAGCTGAAGAATATTTGGGTCAGTTTTTGATTATTATGGATAAAGCTGCTGCGAACATTCGCAGTGGGACTGTCCAATCTTTGGGCTTCTCTGGACCACAGTGGAAGAAGAGTAATCTGGGGCTACACATTAAACACACAAACACTAACAAAAGCTTATGATCAAAAAAATGGTCTGTGCATAATTTTTGAGATATCCACCACCAGAGATAAGAACAAAGATTCTACATAATAATCCTAATTATGCAATGGCCCGTTCAGAGTCTTTTAAAATTGTTGAGTGGGCCCCAAATTTGCGATCACTAATATAGAAAACATACATATCTAACTAATAAAATGTCTTTGGGTTTTGCTTTTTTTTGTTGTTATAAAAGAAAAATGGGCAACATAAAACCAGTGGCACATTTGATACTGTGTTTGAGAAACTAGTGCATTGGCATCCGTTCGACCGAAGCAGATGGAATTCTCGGTGAGTTCTCAAGGGGCTCCTCAGATAGTTTGGTTCTAATTTTACTCTTGATGTGGTTCATTCTTAAAAACGGTTCCTCACAAATGTGGGTGCTGCCAAAAAGCGATGACACAAATAAAGCGTTGAATGAAGTGAGGGAAATTTGTCTCTGGGAAGACAGGACCTCTAACAGTCCCCTACAGAGACATGATCAAATTTCCCCTGAAGCTCAATGTCAGACGGCAGCTCTGTGCATTCCATTTGAACACTGGCAGGTGACATAATCATGTCCACTGAAAACAGAGTCTGAAATGCACCAAAACACTATTTTCCTGGAAATCTTGAAATCTGTTTTCAAATTCTTGTATTGTAAATTAAAGAGCGAGGCTGCATATTCTGCACTGTTCACTGCATATTTAGTCAATGTGCTGAAATGCATAAAATTGTTTGCCTTAATTTGAGATTGCCATAATTTGTTTCATTTGGAATGCTGTTATGGTTTGAAACATTGTATTACAAGCTAGTTTTTATCTTGAAGATGCATGTTTTAATTCTTTTAAATGAAGAGTAAAATCCACTAAGAATGCTAATCTCTAAACCCAATTTTATAGTAAAGTTCTGGCACAAATTTGGTTTTTGATACAATGTCAACTTTTGCAATTTTAAAACATATTGCAAATCATAAAATCTTTTCAACACTTGGCTTCAACTTAGCCATCATTCTTCTGAAAAGTAAATGATGTTGCCATAATCAGCATCAATACTTCCAAGGAATTCGTAAAATTGAAGATGATTCAATCCCTCGGTCCTTATGAAATTGTCTTGAGGATGATTAACACGCTGTTATCCAATTGTAAAGCTTTTGCACAGAATTTTCCTGCTGTACCATGCAATGATACTTCATCAAATGTGAGTTGTGGGTGGCAACTGCATTGTTTTCTATTAATTTTCTAAGTCTCTCTCTTTTACCTACCATCTTTGGGCACCATCAGTAAATATACCAGGTATGTTGACAGCGGACAAAGAAAATCACTTTAACATATTTTTTACTGCTTCATGTAAATCTCTTGATTTAGCGGTGTTTTTTAATGGCACTAAAGAAGCCATTATACCCATCATCAATGCCTCTAATAAAAATGGCAGGTTGAGCCACATCTGCAGCCTCAGGGCCGTTATCCATCCCCAGGGCAGTTTAACATTTGTAGGGCGGCGCCTGTGATCAAAGGAGTAGGGCACTGGCCCCATATGCTGGAGGTGGTGGGTTCAAACCCAGCCCCTGCAAAAAATTAAAAAAAAAAATTTGTAGTTGTGCTCACCAAACTTCAGATAGATTTCCAGTTTCTTCAACTTGCCTGGCTATAGACTAGTAAGACAAACTGATTTTAGAACGATTCCCCCTTTTCTTCAGGAGAAAATATACCCACCAGGCTTTCCACACACTGCTTAATAAACTCACCATCACTAAACAGTTTGATTTTTTGCTATTTAACAATATACTACCCTACAACTAGCTTTTATAATGGACTCCATCTGAGTTGTAACTTCTGAAAAAATTTTTTGTTCAGAGGACAGACTTTTTAAGTTGCACTGTTTTGTCCTTATGACACAATCCTTCATAGGCACCAAATCTGGCAGCATGATTCTGCATATAATGCCTTTTCAAATCATAGTCTTTGAAAACTTGCACAAATTCCCTACAAATTAAGTAGAGTGCCTTACTATTTGCCTCGCCAAAAAAATGTAGTCATCGGTCTACTTTTCACTGAACAATCCTCCATCCATAGTTTTTCTTCTTTTGGATTCCATTTTCTTTTGAGACATAAGAGCCATGCTGTGATTAACAAATAATAGATAAGCAACTATATTTACTTATTAAAAAAATTGACAGGAAAATAGCCAAGGTTTGGGCCCTTCCACTTCTCAGCTGCTGAAGCAGAGCCAGGCAGAGGGCCAACTGTGAAGTGCAGCAGGCCACGTGTGGGGCACCACAGAAGAGTGCAGGTGCCTCAGTAATCAAGTAAGAACAATTACCTGACTTCCAGATAATATTAAATGGTTAATGCTGCAACGGTACACTGAGAAATTATTGATCATCACTGCCTTGCCAAGCCATGACAAGCACATGGAATGTCTGACGGTGTCAACTCCAGGGTCTGTGTCTGGGAGATCACACACTGGAAGCCACACACTGCGCAGAGCTGAGGCCACATGTGCACAAACAGGGAAGAGTGTGCACGTGTTTTTTTTATGTGACATTGTGACAAGTTGTTGTCTATAAAGTTTATGCTTGAGAACTGCCCAATGGAATTCTACCCAAAAAAATCACATAAAAATATTCACAATGTTTAAAGTAGTTTATAATTTTGTGTCAGGCCGTGTTCACAGCCATCCTGGGCTGAATGCAGCCTGCAGGCTGGACACCTCTGATTTACATGTTGATTTTTTCTATAACTTAAGTTTGCATTTCTCCTGGGTAGCCAGCCATCCAGAAAGGCTGCTTTCCGGAGTGGCTATCGCATTTTCCATTCCTACAGGAATCAGTTTTACCTGCTCGTAGCGTCCAGCACTTAGCATTGGTTTTTAAAAAATTATTGTTGTTCTCTCTACTGAGGGCAACAAAGACTCTGTCTCAAAAAAAAAAAAAAAAATTATTGCTGTTCTGGCCAGGCATGGAGACTCATGCCTGTAATCCTAGCAGTCTGGGAGGCTGAGGCAGGTGGATTGCTTGAGCTCAGGAGTTTTGAGACCAGCCTGAGCAAGAGCGAAATCCTGTCTCTACTAAAAATAGAAAAACTAGCCAGGCATTGTGGCAGGTGCCTTTAGTCCCACCTGAGACTGGGAGGCTGAGGCAAGAGGGTCAGTCAAGCCCAAGAGTTTAAGGTTGCTAGGAGTAAAAAAAAAAACCCTAAACTATTTCTAGTCTATTGGAGATATAATTGTTGCCTCATTTTTTTTTTTTTTTTGAGACAGAGTCTCACTGTCTCTCTCAGTAGAGTGCTGTGGCATCACAGTTCATAGCAACCTCAAACTCTTGGGCTCAAGTGATTCTCTTGCCTCAGCCTCCCAGGTAGCTGGGATTACAGGTGCCCACCACAATGCCCGGCTCTTTTTCTGCTGCAGTTGGCACTGTTGGTTAGCTGGCCAGGGCTGGGTTCAAACCTGCCAGCCCTGGTGTATGTGGCTGGCGCTGTAATCACTGTGCACAGCTGAGCCACTGTGGTTTTAATTTGTATTTGGGTAATGACTACATCTTTGGCAAAGCATCTGTTAAAATCTGCTCATTATGTTCTCATTTTTAAGTTCTGGATAAAAGAAACCTGCAACTGCCTTCTCCTAGTACTGGCTTTCCCTTTCTGTCAACAGGGTCTTTCTCAGAAGTTCTTAAAAAGAGTCCAACTTATAAATTTTTCTTTTATAAATATTCCTCTGGTATTGTATATAAGAACTCTATCTAACCCAGAGTCATTAAGATTTTCTCCTATATTTTCTTGTAGATGTAAGTAAAGGTTCATTTTATTTCCTGGAATATGAATATCCAGTTGTTCTAACATCATTTGTTGAAGAATATCCTTTACTAAATTGCCTTTGTATGTCTTTCAAAAATTAACCGTGTTTGTGTATCTCTAATTGAATGTCTAGGTTCTTTACTGACACTGTCTTAATCACTGAAGCTTTACTGCAAGTCTTAAAATCAGACCATGAGTCTTCCATCTTAGTTCTTCAAAATAATTTTGGCTTTAATAATTCTTTGCATTTCTGGTAAGTCCTAGAATCAAGTCTGTATAGGCAGTCCCTAATTATACACACCCGAATTACTTGTAACTTGCACTTAAAAATGGAGGCAGTTACAGGTCATGTACCTGTGCTAACTTACATGCAAAACCAATTTAAGAGGAAACCTAAAGAACCCATCTTGTTTGTAACCCAGGCACTGCCTGTAAATTTTTTTTTTTTTTTTTTTTTTTGCAGTTTTTGGCCCGGGCTGGGTTTGAACCCACCACCTCCAGTATATGGGGCCGGTGCCCTACTCCTTTGAGCCACAGGTGCCGCCCCTGCCTGTAAATATTTTAAAAACATACAGTTGCATCTCTGATTAGAATTGTGTTCATCTATGTAGATGAGCTTCAGAACTGACATTTTAGCACTGGAGACCACCAACACAGTTACAGAGTACATCTCTCCACTTACTTAGGTTTTCAAAAATTCTTTGAATTTTTTCATTATTGTTCTGTAAGTTTTCAGTTTACAGATACTACACGTAATTGTTTAGTGGTGTCTTAAATGTTACTGTTTTCTTAATTTTGAACTCCAACTGTTTATTTCTAGCATATAAAAATACAACCGATTTTTGCATATTGGCCTTCTATTCTGCAATCTTGCTAAACTGTTTTTTTTTCCCAGGAGCTTTTTTCTCGATTTTACTGAAATTTTTAAATAGATTATCATGTTGTCTACAAAAAGATAGTTTTCTTTCTTTTCAACCTGCATGCTTTTTGGGTTTGCTACAACTTCTCATACAGTACTGGACAGGAGTTAGCTTACTGATTGACTTTGAAGGGGAAAGAATTTATCCCCAGTCAGTTGTACCTCTCTATAGATGCCCTTTACCATGTTATGGAGGTCCAATCTCTTTCTACTCTTATGAGATTTTACCAAGATACGTGTTAAACTTTATAGAGATGATCATGGTCTAATTGTCAGTCTACTGAGGTGGTGAATTATACTGATTTTTCAAATGGTGAAGAAGCCTTGCATTCCTGGGGTAAACCACACTTGGTTGTGACGTAGTATACTTTTTTTTATACTGCTGGATTAGACTCGCTGATGTTTAATTGGAAATTTTTATATTTTTTTGAAGAACACGGCATTCATGCTTACTTCTAATTACAAGAAACAGAACATCAGTCAGTCCCTTATTTGTACAACTAGCTTCACTAGCCAAAGAGCTAGGTACGAAATGAAGTAAAGCCTCAGGGTCAGGGTCACATATGGAGCCATTTCATGAGCGCCCCGACATGACAGACCCACCACCAGCTCCTCTGCATGTCCTTCCTAAAGCACTAGTGGCCGCAGGAACCTTAGGACATTTGTCTGGTGGTGGTGCTTTCAGGAACGCTTGTCTTATGAGTTTAGAAAAGCCCTTTCTTCTGTCATTTCCTCAGAGACTGTGAGGAGTTGGCATTGTACGTTCCCTAAGTGTTTGATACAGTTTGCTAGTGAACAGGCCTGGACCCTTCTTTCTTAGGTTTTTAAGTTTGATTTTTGGGGTTAGTATAGAACAACGCAGGTCACATACTGCTTCGTGGGTATGTCTGGGGAGCATGCAGCTTTTCAGAAGTGTGCCCATTTCTGAGTCATCTCATTTTCACACAGAGCTGTTCACTGTATTTTCTTATTCTTTTTAACCATGGCTGGGTCTGTAGTAATAACTTGTCGTTTGCTTGCGATACTGGTAAATGGTTTATATTTACCCAGATATTTACCATTTGCTTCCCTTCATTTGTGAAGCTCCAGGATTCTAGAATTTCTCTTTTTATCTAAAGAATTTCCGTTGTGATTTCTTTTCAGGTATTTAACAGACAAATTCCCTTAATTTGTCTTCACTAGAGCATGTCTCTGTCTGCTCTCAGGCTTGAAAGAAGTTCCACTGGATAGGAAATTCCAAGTTCACAGTTCACAGTTCTCCCCTCCACCCACACTTTCAGATTTTAACCCACTACCTTTGGCTTCCACAATTTCTGTAGAGAAATTCAGTGTCAGTTAAATCATTGCTTCCTAATAGAAAATGTGTCATTTTCCTCTGGCAGATCTCAAGCCCTCATTCTTTGGTTTCAAGTACTTTGACTTTGATGTGTGCTTCTTTTATCTGTAAATGTATGTCTTTCACCAAGTCTGGAGCTCAGCAAGAATTACTTCGTCATGTATTTATTACCTTCCAGGATGTGAATGACACACACTTCAGGTCCCTGTGGGCCTGTTAGTTGGTTTTCAGTCTTTTTTCCCTCTGTTTCAGAATGGATACTTTCTACTGATTATTTTCCATTCCGTGCCTTTTTATGTTTCCCTTCTCCTATTGAGCCTGGAACAGTGAATATTTTTAGAATTTCAGATACTTTATTATTTTCACTGTAACATTTCTGCTTGGCTCTTGGGCTGTTTCTCCTCCGAATACTCTCTTCCTTCCCGCTGTTCAGCAGTGTTTACCTTTTCAACACAGAGCATGGTTCTATCACTGCTTTAAAGTTTTTGATAATTCCAGTATCTACGTTCTGTTAGGGTTGGAATCTGTTGTTTTCATTCAGAACAAATTTTCCTGTTTTTTATAGGTAATTTTCTATTGTATCTTGAACATATTCAATGTCATGTTGTGAGACTATGAATGTTGTTAAAAGTTCTTGGAGCATGTTGATTTTTATTATTTCTTTTGTTTCAGTAGGAATCAACCAAGCTGTGTCTGGTTTTGTGTGGTTCAGTTTTCAAAGCCTGGGTTATGCAGGCTTGCCCAGGTGGCCCCTGGACCTGGACGGTGTTTACGTCCTGCTGTGGTTCCCAACATCGAGGCCACATTTCCTCAGGGCTGTTCATGCGTCCGCAGTTTGGCAGGAAAGCCAGAAGCAGTTCTCCTCTCCTCTGGTTCTTCCCTCTCCAAGACTTCCTTCATACTCTCTAGATAACAACTTGGTCTCCTTTACTAGTTCTGCCCAGAAAGACAAGTTTCTTTAGGGTTTTAGCCTCCTAACCTGTTGTGAGTTCTGAGAATATGAGGAAAGAAGAGAAAAAACCCATAGGAATCCCCTCCATCCTCTCCAAACACCATTATACTGTGTACCAATTTATTAAAAAAGAATTATTCATAACGGTTTTCTGATAATCTAAATCACTTTTATTTATATTACTTTTGCCCCCCCCCAGGGTCTTGCTCTCTTGCCCAGGCTGGAGTGCAGTGGTGCAGTCACAGCTCACAGTAACCCTGACTCCTGGGCTCAAAGAATGCTCTCACTCGGCTTCCTCAGAAGCTAAGATTCCTGCCACCATGCCAGGCTAACCATCAAATTGTTTTTGGAGAGATGAAGTCTCTGTTGCTCAGGCTGATTTTGAATACTGGGCCTTAAACAATCTTCTCACCTCAACCTGCCAAAGGACTGAAATTACAGGCATTAGCTCCCCCACCTGCCTAATTTCAAAGATGTAAAACTGTATCATACGTCCATGTGTTCACACCCAACCTCAATAATTACCATTACAGAGACAAATTCCAGACATTTAATATTTTTATCTGTAAATAGTCCCATGTTATCACTAAAGCCACTTCAAAAATAACCTGTGTACTCTTATCAAACCAAAAAATAAGTAACTTCTTACTATCAAATGCCAGTGTTCAAACTTGTAACTGTCTGCTAATGTCCTTCGTGGCCTCCATCTAATCCACACGTTCATCTGACTTGACCCCCTTTAAACTATAGGTTCTCCTCTTTTTCTTTTACCCTTTGTTATTTATTTATTAAAAAAAAACAGATTTTTGTTGGTTTGTCTCACAACAGTCTTAATTTTTGCTGTAGCTGATTTATAACCTTTCACACCACTAATACTGTATCATTTTTTTCTGGTTTTCTAAGAAAATATTTTATCCTTTATTCTAGTTAAACCTTGGCAGAAGGTTGCCTATTGTTACCTACTAAAAGAGCCAGCTTTAGGTCTGATCGATTTCTTTTTGTGTTTTTGTTTTTAATTTATGTCTGTTTTTTAAAAATTATTATCCTTTACTTTCTTTGCATTTGTCATTCTTTTAACTTTTTCAGTCAAATCTTAGCATATTCAATTTCAATCCTTTTTTTTTTTT
>NW_003852453.1:485870-500138 GCF_000181295.1 Otolemur garnettii
TCTTTTTCTATATTTTGGAAAAGGTTGAGTAGTATGGGAACTAGTTCCTCTTTAAAGGTTTGGTAGAATTCTGATGTGAAGCCGTCTGGTCCTGGGCTTTTCTTTTTAGGGAGACTTTCCAATCCTTTTTTTAAAGTAAGCATTTTTAGTTGTAAAGTCTCTCAAAGTAATGTTTTAGCTGCCTTCTAATTTCTTGATAAATACTATTTTCATTATTACTGAGTTTCCTATGTATTCAAATTTCACCATGACCTCTTATGTGACCTATAAATTACTAAGTAGTACAGTATTAAACTTCCAAACATAAGCAGCTTTAAAGTCATCTTCTGGTTGTTGGTCCCAGTTGAATGGTGCTTCAGTCAGAGGATGGTCTGCATGACACAAACGCCATCTCCGTGCAGACTCCCTGCTTAGCCTGGTGCAGTGTATTAGTTTGATAGTCTTTCATGAATGCTTGTAGAGAATGCATATTCTCTGCATTTTGGGATCAAGATATACACCCATTGGGCATACATTATGTGTTTAAGTCTTTTGAGTCATACTATTTTGTATGCTTAGCCTATTAATTACTGAAAGGTGAAAAAAATTACTGATTGATTTATCGATGTTCCCTGGCAATCATCAACTTATGTCAGTACATTTTGCAGCTATATTATTAATGCCTAATATTTTAAATTATGTCTTCTGGTGAATTAGCAACTTTTTTTTTTTTTTTGAGACAGAGTCTCATTTTGTTGCCCTTGGTAGTGCCATAGCATCACAGCTCACAACCTCAATCTCTTGGGCTCAAAGCAATTCTCTTCCCTTAGCCTCCCTGGAACTGCGACTACAAGCACCTGCTACAGCACCTGGCTATTTTTCAGAGACGAGGTCTTGCTGTTGCTCAGGCTGGTCTGGAACTCCTGAGCTCAGGCAGTCCACCTGCCTCAGCCTCCCCGAGTGCCGGGGTTACAGGGTGAGCTGCTGCCCGGCCTGGGACACTCTTAACTCAGCTTCCTTTTACATTTGCCTAGTAATTTTTTTCCTTTTTTTGTATTTTCTAATTATCCTGTAATATCTAATGTTCCTGTAAACAGGATATATTTGGATTTTAACTGTAGTATTTGGTTCATTTATTATTTTTGCCTAGAAATACCTGAGTTTTGTCCTCATTTTTTTTTTTTTTTGCCGGGGCTGGGTTTGAACCCACTACCTCTGGCATATGGGGCCAGTGCCCTACCCTTTTGAGCCACAGGCACCGTCCTGCCCTCATTCTTGAATTGCACTTAGCTGGATATGGAAATGTTGGTTACCAGTTATTAACTGTCTCCTAACACTCTGAAAACATTGCTTCATTGATTTGGGTTTTTCCTTTGCTACTAATAATTCTGGTGTCAATCCTACCAGCATCCTCTATAGGCAATCTCCCTTCTCTGCAGGAGCTTAAAGGCTTTTTCTTCTTGTCTGTTGGGTACAAGTAGTTGTCACTTTAAAGTTTTTTTCCCTACTTGGGAGTTACTGTGTTATGACTTTCATCAGTTCTTAAAAAATTTTCTAATAAACTGCCTCTCCCCTAGCACTATATTCTGGGTAATTTCTTAGATCTATCTTTTAATAACCATACGTTCTACTTACAGGATTTGTATTTGGTTACTTTAAAAACATGCCTGGTCATTTTTCTTTCTCGTCATTTTGCTCCCTTCTTGTAGAAGCCGCTGAAATTCTTGAGGAGCCAGGAAATGCGAGCACAGGTGTTTCTGACTGGGGCTCTGTGTTTATCTTCAGCAGTGCTTTATGATGGAAACCCAACAGCCTCCTTGGTAGTTTTAGATTTATTTTTGCCAGCTGCCTCAAAGATTTTATAAGCCAAGACTATTTTGTTGATTTTTTTTTTTTTTTGATGAGAGTCTTATTCTGCCACATTATGATAGTGGTGTCATCATAGCTCGTGGCAATCTCAAACTCCTGGGCTCAAATGATTTTCCAACCTCAGTTTCCCAAGTAGCTGGGACTACAGGGCCCAGCTAACGTTTCTATTTTTAGTAGAGACAGGGTCTTACTCTCGCTCAGTCTGGTGTTTAATTCTTGGGCCTCAAGTGATCCTTCTGCCTCAGAATCTCAGAGTGTGAGGATTAGAGGTGAGAACCACTGCTCCCAGCCATTTTGTTAATTTCCGAACTTAAGTGATTTCTGGATTGAGCAGGGAATGTAAATTCGTATCAAAAACCCTAATAAAGGCAGATTTCTAAATACAAAGTTTAGTGGCGACCCCAACCTCACCCCCAGCCTCACCCTGAGACCAAGCTCAGGAGAACAAGTTTCTCTGTCATCAATAAATGCCAGTGGAAACATCTTTCTAGTCCACCCTTTCATGCCAAACATCTCCCTTTGAACTTTCCAGCTTTAGGTGAAGGAATCCCACGAAGGTCACATGAACCCTAGGACTTTTTTCTTATCAGAGTAGAAACTACAGCCAAGCTCCTGGCTTATCAGCCTCTCAGTAGTAAGAGTTTACTGAGATCGTCCAAGGACACTGTAATCTTAATTTCAATTTATTGCTTTAATTTACACTTATGTCTACTTTTTGTCTATAGAATTTACCATCTTTTTTGGAGCTTACATATGCTTTTAAAAGAATATTTGTTATAACCTACTCAATTTTCCAAGTGTTTCTCATTCTTCCCAAGTGAGTTTTCAGGTTACCTAACCCACTACATGACCATTCGTAACTATCAATCTAATATTTTACAGAGACAGTGTCTTGCCCTGTCCTGTCCCCAGGGTGGAGTGCAATGTCATCACCACTCACTGTAGTCTCCAATTCCTTAGTGCAAGTGATCTTCCCCCTTGGCCTCTTGAGTTGCTGGGACCACAGGCACCTGTATAATTTGGGAGCCACCACATCTGGCTAATTTTAGCAATTTTTCTAGAGACAGAGTCTTGCTATGTTATCCAAGCTGGTTTTGAACTCTTGGCCTAAAGCGATCTTCATGCTCTGAACTCCCAACACACTGGGATTACAGGTGTAAGCCACTGAGCCTGGCTGTGATTTTCATGATTTTTTAAAGGTTTATTCTCCCCCCATCATTCTCTCTCTCCTTTTCTCTCTTTTTAACATATGCATTAAATATAATTTTAACTCTGTTGATATTCCTAGAAGTATAAATTAAAAGCAAAAGCAGTTAGCAACCAATCTCAATCTGTCAAGAGTTATTTAAAAACATTCTTTCCCCGCAGAACTTTCCAATAAAAGCTCTACATGATTAGTAGAGGACAGAAAGAACACAGAACTAAGATCTAACGCATTCGTGGTTTGGTTTTTAGGCTGCGATGACCCACTCTCTAATTACTGAGAACACAATTTAACCTCCTGCAGTCTATTTTTCTTCCATAAAAATATCTAAAATCATACTTGCAACATACTGACCAATTAGAAATCTATAGTTAAAGCATCTTGATCTTTTCAACTAAGGCTCCAAATGTAGATGTAATATTCCTGAAATTTATGTTTCACTTCATTAGCTATAACAATTCTGGGATCTTAATTGGTACCCAGTAAGGTGAATAATTTTTTTTTAAGTTGGAGTATCACTGTAGATAGTCAAGAGCTATTTGTACACAGAACACATCACACACATCGTGCCCCACATCATGTCCCACCGCGCTCCCCAGGTGACGGAGCACACAGCAGTACCTTAGCTCTCGTGCCCTATATCCTGTCCCACCGCGCTCCCCAGGTGACGGAGCACACAGCAGTACCTTAGCTCTCGTGCCCTATATCCTGTCCCACCGCGCTCCCCAGGTGACGGAGCACACAGCAGTACCTTAGCTCGTGGGGTGGCTCTGATTGTCCAGATGCAATCAACTGCTTGGCCGGGTTTCGTTTTCTCCTCTTGTTCTACCTGACTAGAACGTACTATTCCATCTGCTCCTGAGAGCTCAAACTGGCAATCTAGAAAGAATAAATGAATGATGTTCAAAGGAAAATAAGATCGGTCAAAAATGCCATGAGGAAAAAGTGGTAATATACTAAACCTGGAATGGGATTTAAAATACCTCCTAGGTAAGTAAAGTCTGGATCTGTAACAGAAAAAAAAAGAAAGTAATTGGTACTGAGATAGTTACTTAAGACTTAAGATTTTAAGTTACATCTAATACTACACTTAATAGCAAGGTATGAGAAACTATCATTGGTGTAGGCTATACATCACTGGTCATTTATGAACTTACAGGATCAACACTTAGTTAATAATGTTTATGCTTTTGTTTATATCATGAATTAATGATTTTTTTTGAGATGGGAGTTTTACTTGTCATTCTTGGTAGAGTGCCGTGGTGTCACAGTTCATAGCAACCTCAAACTCTTGGGCTCAAGTGATTCTCTTGCCTCAGTCTCCCAAGTAGCTGGGACTACAGGTGCCCACCACAATGCCTGGCTATTTTTAGAGACAAGGTGTTGCTCTGGCTCAGGCTGGTGTTGAACCTGTGAGCTCAGACAATTCACCTGCCTCAGTCTCCCAAGTGCTGGGATTACAGGTATGAGCCATGGTGCCCTGCCCAATTAATGATTTATTTATGCTGCTTAAAAACGCATACCAACAGTCAAAAATAGTAGGCAGTCCACTGACAGATGAATGAATCAACAAAATGTGGTGCACATGGTATAATATATGCACTATTAAAAAGGAATGAAATTCCTCTTTGCTGAATCATACTAAAATTTATCTTCTAAATTTTTGCTTAAATGGATAGTGATGATGATGGTACATTGTGAATGTACTTAATACTACTGAATTTTACATTTAAAAAGGGGTTAAAGGGTAAATTCTACAGACTTTTTATGCCAAAATTAAAAACAATCACAAACATAGATGTCTCAAAAATGTTACATGAAAGTTCGAAAAGAACTGTATATACCAAACTGCCTGATAGTCTGAAATGTCTCAGCTTCTTTACCCTGGAAAACCAATTTCAATACAGTTATTATTATGTAACTGGATGCATAATTCTTCTTTTTTTTTTTTTTGAGACAGAGCCTCAAGCTGTCCCCCTGGGTAGAGTGCCGTGGCATTATAGCTCACAGCAACCTCCAACTCCTGGGCTCAAGCGAGTCTCCTGCCTCCGCCTCCCAAGTAGCTGGGACCACAGGCGCCCACCACAACGCCCGGCTATTTTTTGGTTGCAGCTGTCATTGTTGTTTGGCGGGTCCGGGCTGGGGATTCGAACCCGCCACCTTAGGTGTACGTGGCTGGCGCCTTAGCCGGTTGAGCTATAGGCGCCGAGCCCATAATTCTTCTTAAAACCATTGTCTGCATTTATTTTGGGGGTCTTGGCGTGGCACCCCTAGCACTGTGGTTACGGCGCCAGCCATATACACTGAGGGTGGCAGGTTCAAACCCGGCTTGTACCAGCTAAACAACAGTGACAACTGCAACAAAAAATGGCCCAGCACTGTGGCAGGCGCCTGTAGACCCAGCTACTTGGGAGGTCAAGGCAAGAGAATAATGTAAGCCCAAGAGTTTGAGGTTGCTGTGAACTGTGATGCCACAGCACTCTAACAAGGGCACATAGTGAGACTGTTTCCAAAAAAAAAAAAAAAGTTGGGGTCTTGCTCTTGCTCAGGCTTGTCTTGAATCCCTGAGTTCAAGAAACCCACCTGCCTCAGGCCTCCCAGAGTGCTAAAACCGGTGTCTTCAAATTCAGACTTTAAAATCTGAATCAGATTTTAAAAATCAGATCTTCCTAAAATCATTAACTTTAGGCAGTTACCAAATTACATATTTTAAAAGGCAGAAAAAAATTATTAGTTTAACTTAGAGAACACCCCAGAGTTTTTTTTTTTTTTTAATTTCAGGTGAATGTGAGGGTACAAAAGAACCAGACTGTAATGTTTCTGTTAGGTAGAGCCCCTCTCGCGGTTGTGTCCTACAGTCAAGAGGTGCGGCATCTACCCTTACGTTGTTCTTTTTAACTTAAACTCTTGTTAAAAGGGGACAACTATTAGACATTTCAAGTCTTTAGCAGAAAAAGTCAACAAGAAATTTATACCTCAAACAGCACTGAGAGAAAAAAGTTATAGGAGTTATCTGGTAAATTAATCAGAACTTTTTCATACGTAGACAAGATTTCTAGGATATTGTCAGTACCGCATCAAAATTTCCGTATCACCAATAGTGTAGAGAATATGATTCTCTAATGTTTCACCACAGTTAATAGGTCTCTTCCAGATTTACTACCTGCTAGACAAAATTTATTTTACAAACAAGACTTGAAAGAATAGCAGATACAGCCATATTTAGCTAATTATAAGCTGTTTATTTTGACATGTGCTGGCTTTTTTCCTTTTTGTGACAAAATCATGGAATCCTCATCCACATTATAAAGGCAGTGTGACAGACAGGAGGTGCTGCTGAAAGTGTATTTGCCATTGTATGATCTAAGTCACTTAATCGGACTCAGTTTCCTCATCTATAAAATACTTATCATCTTCTTGACATTGTCATTAGCATAACACTATACATAATGTATGCAGAAACTCTGAAGCACTATCAAATGCCGATGTGCCTATACTCTTAAGTATAAGCCATATAAAGTTGCTCTCACGACATACAATAGACGAAAAAGAGCTACTTGTCTCCAAAAAAGGATCTTTTCTTATAAAGTTGTCTAAATTTGTTTTTTAATACTTAAAAACATTCAAACAAGAGCACCATGTTGGCAATTTTTCCTTTCACGAAGCCTAAACTTCTTTGCAAACATCTGACTCTCTTGCATAAGATTTTGTGATGGTGTCTTTATGAGGATACTAAAGTATCAGTTACTTCAGTTAGTTGGTTTAAGTTAATAAAAATCAAACACCTGACCAATGTAATCAAATGAGCTATTTTGACATAAATACTGGTTATCACACTTCTGTGAGCGGCTTCATAAGGCGTAACATCCTGTATATCTTATCATACTTGCCCATCTTTCTTCTCCCTTCTATTATGAAAAAACAGTTCAGTAGCTAATTCTTTTTAATTGTAAACTATACATAAATTTACCATGTTAACTGTTTATTTTTTTTTTTTGAGACAGAGTCTCACTATGTCACATGTGGTAGAGTGCTGTGGCATCACAGCTCACAGCAACCTCAAATTGCGTCAGACTCCCAAGTAGCAAGGGCTACAGGCACCCGCCACAACCACGTTAACTGTTTCTACATGTAGGGTTGAGCCACATTAAGAACACTCACAACGTTGTACAACTATCATCACTATTTCCAGAACATTTTTATCATTCCCAGGCTGAAAATCTAAACCCATCAAACATGAACTCTCCATTCTCCCTTCCGCTAGCCCCTGAAATCCATTGTTCTATTTTCTGTTTCTATAAATTCTATTCTATGAATAGATACTGTATATAAGTCAAATGATATAGTATTTGCTGTTTTGTGTCTGGTTTATTTCACTTGGCATAATGTTTCAAGGTTCATCCATGTTGTTACATATTGTACACATATTAGAATTTAGCTGAGTTAACTCATGTCCACAAAAAAATCTGCACACAAATACTTATAATAGCTTTATTCATAATTGTTAAAATGTGGAATCAGCCGAGATGTTCTTCAGTAGAATGAATAAACTGTGGTATATCCAGACAATGAAATATCATTTAGTGCTAAAAATGAAAGACATGCAGGAAACTTGTGTGCACATGGCTAAGTACAAGATGCCATCTGAAGTGGCCACACGGTGTACCAGTTTATGACTCCAGCTACATGACATTCTGGTAAGAGGAAAATTATGGTGAAAGGAAGGGGATGAGTGGCTGCCAGAGGACGGGGGGCGGGAGGGAGGGAAGGATGGATGAATATGGGGGACACAAGGTGTCCAGGGCAGTGAAGCTGCTCTGCATGGTACTGTAATGGTGAACCCTTAGAACACACAGTACCCAGAGTGAACCCTCGTGTAGACGGTGCACTTTAGGTGGTGACTTGTCATCGCTGGGTCATTGACTATGACACACATATCACTCTAGTGAAAGATGCTGGGGGGGGGTGTTCTGGATCAGCCTCTTACGCTGGGCAGTAAGCACGCAGGCATCCTCCACGCCTCTGTGACACATGCTTTTTAGCACTAAATAACAATTCTACTTCTGTTCAATTTTGCTGTGAACCTGAAACTTTTCTAAAAAAGCAAAGTTTATTGAACAAATTTTACTGTTTGAAATGTTATCTTTTGGCATTGGGCAGATAGATACTGAAGCAAAAATTAAAAATTTTAAAGTTTTACTGATAGGGGAAAAAAGCTATTTAGGTTTTTCAGGCAAAAAGAGCAGGAAACAACGCTATATATAGTACAATCCTGGTTTCTTTTCTTTGTACAGGAGAAAGTGTCAATGTAGTCCCCCCACCACCACAAATTATACAATGGAATTTTCCACATTTTGGGGAACTTGCAGGGGTTAGCACATGGAGTACAATGGATAAGCCTCACCCTGGAAAATCACCTTTGTGATCATGGTATCTCCCCTGCCACAATCCTGGTGTTTTTTTTTTTTTTAAAGCAAAATAAGTACAGGAAAAACATCTTAAGGAACATACACCAAATTATTAACACTGACTTTATATGTAGGGTTACAGGATCATGACTATTTTCTTTTCATTTGTATGTATATTTAAAAATTTTTTTCCATTAAATTTCTTGGAAGAAATGAAAGAAAAAAGATCACATAGTTATTTTACTAAGTTATTTTTCCATCTTGTTTATAAGCTCTTTGATGACAGGAATAGCAACTTGTGGAGTTCTGTGTCTCTGCACAGCGATCCATACACCTGGGCACTGAGCAGGGCTTTGCTGCTCTCACAGTGTTCTCACCTCCATGGGGCAGGGGGGACCACAGTAGGCTGAATAGTAGCTGTCTCCCCTAATATGTCCACATCTGAATTCTGACATTCAGATGGGAATAGCCTGTACATATTATCTCATATGATTTTCAAATAAGAGAAAATATTACATGGCAAAAACTGGCATTAAGTAAAGGATCTTGAGATGAATAGAAAGAGATGTGGAGATGGGGGCAGAGGTTGGCGAGATGTAGCCCAGGACTGCGGGAGCCGCTGCTCAGCCAGGAGAGCCACATCTTAGATTCTCCACGGGATTTCAGCAGGATGTGAGACTCTGCTGAACTGTAGACTTCTGGCCTCCATGACTCGGAGCAGATAATTTCTACTGTTTTTAATGGCCAAGTCTGGGGTGATTAGGAAACTAACACAGCAGGCATTCCACCTTACTGAAGGCCCATCTCAGCCTCACTCCGTGCAGAACAGCTTTATCACCATTATGTGGCACAGAAACAACTCAAACCCAGGTCTCTTATACCTCAGTGTAGACGGATCTCTCACACCTCAGTGTAGACAGTCCTTCTACTGCTCAATATTTTCTAGAGTTTTTATTCACATCAGCTGAATAGAGGAAAAACGTGCCAAAATAATCTTGTGGGGATCATGAAAAAAAGACAATTGTTTTTGTTGAATTGTTTTTAAAAATGTATTTATTTTGATATTGTTGGCCTTGAGTACACTCTATAAAACAGAAATCTAAGAAAGAAAGGTGAAACCATCTACGAAATGCTTCAAATTCTAGTTTTTATGACATTTTTATTTGTTCATGGACTGATTTCCTTTTGACCTTGCTAATTTCTTTAAAGTCTTGACCAAATTAATCTCTTTTTCAACCATAACAAGAGATACCCAATACTAAAAAGATAAGTGATTCTTTACCTGGAATAAATGAGTATTTTGCTCGAAATCCCAGTCCTTCAAGCTCTTCATCAGAACTAAACTTAATCCACATGAATCTCCCTGTTGATCTAATTAATGGAGGGCTTTTCATGCCACAGTAACGATCTATCAGAGGAGAGAAACCAAAAGGCCCGTCTCGGACCTCCAAGTGGTCAAAGCGGCACTCGAAGGATGGCTCTATGTAGTAACGCTCATCAAAGGCCAGCTCTATCCTCTGACGTGGAGCAGCTAAGAAGTAAGAATAAGCAAATCAGGGCAACATAAACAAGAATGGATATAAACGTACTGAGAAGCACACATCACTCTTATTGCTTTGCAGAGGACCACGCTAACAATGTTGCTCTGCAGAACTATAGTTAATCTTTCCCTTTGACATACACAATGTGTTAATTAGTTGAATGTTTCTGATCAGAACTAAAGTCAGGACACAAATGCTTAGTTCATGAGATACATACACACACTACCCTGCAGAGCAACAAACACAAGGTCGGAAAGGAGCTCAACAGTGTGGAAACCACTCTGCGTCAGACCTCAACAGAGAACGCCAGTGTGTTTAAGTTTCTTAAAGTATCAAAGAGGTTTTTCATATATACTGATGTACCTAGTGAATTATACGTTAGGAGATCCAAAATTCCCAAAAAATTAAAACAATTGTGTTGTTAATGTATTCAATATTCAGAAATATCTATCATTAATAGAGTTTAATTCAAATACATGTTTAAATTTTGTTCAAACAGGAAATTTTACCAATGTATTTAATTTTATAATAAAGTAAAAATTCATCCAATGAAACAAAGAAATTGGTAAAATACCTTCCAAAATGTAGATGCACTCTTTGTTGGGTGGGTACGAGTCAGGGTAATTTGGTGATGCAAACTGACCTCCATTGCTGGTTCGAACCCAAATGCCACATTGGGTAGCAGGAACGTGCTTGATTCCAATATTTTGTCCATCTTTGGGAAAAACAGCATTTAAAACATTAACTGTACCGAGAGAGCATCACTCTTTTCCTTCCTCCACACCTTTCCAAACGATTGCCCGCTCCATACTACATATGTACCATCTGTAAGACCCATGGCCAACTTCAGAGCCACAAACTGAGCACAGCAGAAGTGAAGGGGAGGCTGGGTGTGCTGCTGGGAGCACCTGCAGCTGGAGCAGTTTGCCACGTAAGAGAACAAGAAAACGTGTGTTAGAGCCTGATGAATCAATAAAGTGCCATAAAATTCAGGTCAGACATAAAAGCAAAAGAGTGCCAGGAGTTAGTTTCTGATCTGATGTCCTTATATTTAGTTTAAAGATGACAGAGGGATTTGAGATGAAGACTGTAGACTGAGTACATGCACAAGCTCTGTTCCAGCCTTGAAACCCCACTTCATCAACAGGGAAAGGAACCCCAAAGTGCAAAGGGGCAGATACGGCAGTAACAACTGCACTGCAGGAAGTGGGGTGAGAAAGGGGCGTGAAACCGGGCTTTCCAGAAACGTGAGGTTGGTTAAAAGTCTGTTTAGACTCAGTCTGATTTCCAATACCACCCTTCCTATTCCACAGATCTGCTCTGTTAGTGCATCAGTGAACTCAAGGTTATTTTTTTTGGAAAAGGCTAAACAACAGGGTTTACTGTCCCAGGGGACACGAAGTACATCTGAAAATCAAGAAAGCAGCCTGAAGAAGGGGTCAGCACAGTGGATGGTGCTCCAGTCTCCTCACCCACTGCACTCCCCAAAAGCCCCTGGTCAGTTTAGAGGAAACAGAAAAGATTCTTCTCTGGGGAATCTAAACAGCCCTAAGAAAGACTTAAGGATGCAGATCCAGGGACTCCCAATGTCAGGTCAGTCCATACTGAGGGCCACAGTATGCTCTCCCTTCCTACACCTGCAGACACTCAGGATCAGAGTGGGAGTGCCCCTCTTAGAATATGAGCAGACGTTTGAGGAAGTCTCTACTATGAAAAATAGATCAAAACAAGAGCAAAGGCTATGTAAAATAAATATTAAAAAACAACATAAAACTATCATTTATTATCCTCAAAGAGATAGAAAAACAAATTTATAAAACAAAAACAAAGATTTTCTAAAAAGTATATCCACAAAACAAAAAGCTTCTAAAAACAGAAGAAATAAAAAACTTAGTACAAAGTTTGGAACAGAAGTCAGCAAACTATGGCCTTGGGTCAAATCTGGTCCACTGCCTGTGATGTGATAAAGTTTCACTGAGATTTAGCAACACTGATTGTCTGCACACTGTCCACAGCTGCTCCAGAGACGGGCCCTACAAAACTCTCTTAACTTACTGTTGGATCCTTTACAGAAAAAGTTTTCTAATTCCCAGTTTACAGGATAAAGGATGTTGAGCAGAAAGAGAGATAAAAACAGATTTCCAAAGGATCATAACCACATAATAGGAATTCCCGAAGACAGAACAGAGAAATGGAGGGAAGAGAATTTTAAAAATTAAAAGAAAAAAAAAATCTTTAACCTAGAGACAGAATTCATATCAAAAAAGTTTAATGAGCAATGATGTAAATCCTGAGTGCTGATTTTACAGATGTAACAACCCTGAGAGGGACGGTACGAACGGAATGAGTTTGTGTCAATGGGAGTGTTTAGTAGGTTGGGGAAGAGCTAACTTCCACCTTCAATGGTGAAAAAAAAATCAATATTTAGGGCAGTGCCTGTGGCTCAAAGGAGCAGGGTGCTGGCCCCATATACCGGAGGTGGTGGGTTCAAACCTGACCCCGGCCAAAAACTGCAAAAAAAAAAAAAAAAAGTCTAAAACTGAAATATGAACAGGACCAAAACATTTTGAATAACATACTGATGGAAATGTCTCATTTGTTTACATTGTAAAAAGGGATTTAAAAAAATTTTTTGCTTAGTAATAAAGTATGAATCTCATTTAATTTTTCGACATTTAATTCCCAGTGTCTTAGGAGCTACTGGTGATGCCAATTTAAAAAATTTATCAGGACAAGCCTTTAGGTTGACAATTTACTCCAGTTATAGGCTACAGAACCCAGCTACGTTGAAGCTGGTAGGTTGACAGAAAGCCTTAGGTCACTGGGACACCCCAAGGGGTTATGGTGACAGTACTCAGAAGTTAAAAACCTCTCTAACGAGCCAGCCCGCTGTTCTGAACATGCAGTATGTTATCACTGTACATACTTTACCTTGGGTTTTTTGGGCTACAGCGATTCCTTCCACTACCAGTATTGTTATTAACAACACTAGAGAAATAACAGAAAAAGAAAAGTTACAAAATTGAATCTACAGTACATTTTACTAAGTCTATTAAGAAAAATTAGATGACAAAAAAGTAACTAAAATCACAATTTCTTACTAACATTCACTCTTAAGATCTTTAACCCTTAAGATAAGTCAAGAAAACACAATTTATTTTGCACTTGCTTGTATTAAGTGCTTATGAGACATTTAAAGCATTTTTCAACTAAATAGGTTTTTTTTGAAAAGACTTTTTTTTTTTGGCCACAGACTTTGCTAATCCTAATCATTCTTCCATCTTAAGAGTTTACATGCATCATAGCTGGCTTATGCCAGTGGAAGTTCCCTGAGATCACCTGACTTGTGAGAACTTTCATGATAAGGCAGTGTGGGGCAGCAGTCTCCTAGAAATCCGTTCAGACTGTTCAGAGCTGCTGTGTGCTGTTACAACAGAGGCTGAAGTCCTCCCCAGGTGGACCCTGCTGAGACTCGGCACCAGCGTACTGGACTGAGCAGTGTGTCGGGTGAACTAGTCATCACTTGTTCAAGGAGTGAGGGGGGTGGGCAGTGAGGGCACATTGGTGTGGAGAGTGCAGCAAAATGGTTAAGAGTACGGACTTGGAAGTTAAATGAACTTGGGTCAGGGTTCAAATTTTGCCCTGTGTCAGGCTGTGAGGCCTTTTCTGCATTTCACTTATTTACAAAATAAGGAAGATATACTAATAGAATCAACCTCATTAGTTGTAGTGAATATTAAATGAGACAGGCACAATATTTTTTTGGGAGGGGGGTCATCTCACTGTGTTGCCAGCACTTAAGAATGCAGTGGTGTCATAACTCACCACAACCTCTAACTCCTGGGCTCGTGCCATTTTCCCACCTCAGCCCCCCAAGCAGGCCACAACCACACCTGGCTAATTCTTTTACTCTTAGTAGACATGGGCTATTGCTGTTGCTCAGGCTTGTCTTGAGCTCCTGGCCTCAAGCCATCAATTCTCTTCTCTTGGCTTCTCAAAGTTCTAAAATTACAGGTATGAGCCACTAAGCCCAGGCTGTAGAGTACTTTTTATGTGCTAAGTATTTTGTTAAATAAATGATAGCAATTACGACAAATCAGTACTGCAAGGATCAATCTACCCTCAGTGACAACCTACGACACAGGTGTAAAGGAGTTTAACAGGAGGTGCACGGACAGCACAGGGCGAGCAGTGAAGTGAACAGGACGGCACAGGGCGAGCAGTGAACAGGGCAGCACAGGGTGAGCAGTGAAGTGAACAGGACAGC
>NW_003852453.1:501313-523134 GCF_000181295.1 Otolemur garnettii
TGCGGGGGCTTTAGGTGAGGAAAATCAGAAACAGGGGTATTGTGGCTGGACCTTACAGGACTTCAGCCCAGGAGAGGGAGCAAGAAAGAGCTTATACAAAATAGGGATGCCTGAGTGCTAATACATGGCGGGTTTTAGAGAACTGAGCAGTAGGATGGCGTTGGTGAAGGTGAACAGTGTCCCACAGAGGTTAGAGGAGGACGCGCTCTGACGGTCAGGTCCTCAACGCCAGGCTACAGTTTGGACTTCCGGCTGCAACGGGAAACGCGTAGGGTTTTGGACTAGAACAGTGGTTCTCAACCTTCCTGATGCTGCAACCTTTTAATACAGTTCTTGTGGGTTGAGACCACAGGTTGAGAACTGCTAGACTAGAGCATGACATCATCACATCTGTGTTCCAGACCAATAAAGTTGATGGTTGTTTGGGGTCTAAACTTTTAGTGAAAAGAGAGAAAATCACAAGGAAGCAAAGACAAGTATTTCTTTGTAGAAGGTAAAACAGAGCAGCGGTAGTGGAAAGAGAAAAGACCACAGATTCATGACAGGCCTCAGACACAGCCAAGTCCAACTGGTGCCTGACCAGATGTCCAGGTGAGAGAGACAGAGGTGCTGCAGAGCTGCCAGTGGGAGTGACTGGGGGGGGGGTGGCAAGTGCTTAGCACCTACCACCCAAGCCACTGGGACAATGTCACCCACAGCCACTGGGACAATGTAAGTAGAGCTCGTGCCACTTAGCCCATGTCTTGGAATCTGACTGTGTGGCCTCTTCATCTCCACTCCGTCCTAGTGCCCTCTCAGTAACTTTCACTTCCCTTTCTGTGGTTGCTGAGAGACGTGAAAATCTCACGTTATGGGGTAACATTCCTTCCTTCAAACTTCATATTTTTAAACTTTCTCTGAGTTACAGAAATGGAATCTTAAGCTTTTTAAGCAGAAGAAAACCCAAGGTAATATGAGATATCTGATAGTGTGAGGACCCACCTCCCAAGGCACGTCCTTCAGATGGTTAGAACTTAGTGCTCCATCTACTTCTCACTCAAATCACAGGCAAAGCTACCTACTAGTTTTCATATTTACAATTTACAGGTTACTGAAACCAGGAGAGCAACAGTTCAACTACGACAAAAAAGATGAACCATGCCAGAAAAATTATAATATAAAATGACCAATAAAATCTGCCCACGTAAAATAACCCAGTAGCAAAATTTGCACAGAATCTACCAGGCACACCAGTCATGAAAGTAAAGTTGCAGGGCCCAGTAAGCCTATTATACTAACTTCAACTTTATTTAGAGGGCTGCTCACTATTTTTTTCCCCAAGTAATTAACAGCTATTCACAACTCAAACAAATGAGCTGTGCTACAGAATAGCAAAATGACAAGAAGGGGCAAGTTTCACAGCAATCAGAGTTAGAAGGATTTACTGATACCGTTTTTGGCGACATAGTTGTGACTCTTAATCACTCTCAATTCTGTATCACTATAAACACAGTTTTCCAAGTTGTATAACAGGATCTTTGTACATTTCTTCAGCTGTATGGTCAGGCTGAGATATTAAAACAAATCCCATCAGTGCCCAATGTTGGGTCACTTGTGCCCGAAGCACTTCTGTGGTGCTTGCTGTCTCTGGTTCCCCTCCCTGCTGCTGGTCCCTCTTCCTCTTACTAAAGGACTGGCAATTTCTCAAATCCAGAAACACTTTACACTCAGAATTCACTCAGATAATGTACTCAGGAAGGCACTAATTCTTCAAGGTAGAAATCCACACTAAAATAAAAATGCTAAGCTCCAAAAGAGTACACTTTGATTGTGTAGATTACCGCTTGTGATGATGACAGAAAAAGGTAGTTTTACGCTCTTGTTTCTGGGTCTGGGGTGAGTTAGGCCTTGTGATAACTGCAGATCTGACTTCAAACAGAGTCACGGAAATGATAGTCAGGGGCACTTCAAGGCGTCTGACACAAACCCTCCCTAAACCACTGTCCTTTAATCACAGCACCAAGAGGGTCATCTTCCAGTTTGAAGGCCTTACTGTAAAAAAATCGTGGTCACACTTAACAGTGGCAACTCTGGCAAATGAAATACATACTGGAAAGAACATAAAATTATAATTTATGGGTAATGTATTTAAAACCTATAAACCCCAAGAGAATTATTTGAAAATCATTACACCCTTTAAAGGAAGAAAGACTAAAATAAAAAATAAGTAAATAAGTGAAATCAATGAAACAGAGAAATAACATATTTCTGGATAGCAAAACAATGTTATTAAAGGTACTACTTATTTCCAATTAGATACACATTTAATAATGTCTAATCAAAATATAAAGGATTTTTTTTTTTTTTGCAATTTTTGGCTGGGGCTGGGTTTGAACCCTCCACCTCTGGCATTATGGGGCCAGTGCCCTACTCCTTTGAGCTATAGGTGCCGCCCAAAATATAAAGGATTTTTTTAGGACTAAAATATTTCTCATGCTTAACTAGAGACTTTTCCACTCAGGGAAAATTCAGAAATAACATACAATACATAAAGATAACGTATACATGGTCTGACGAGCCTGTGAACTTGCCACTGTGCACGCTCAGTGCACAGGCAGCACTGCACGAGCTGCTCAGTAGGTCCCTAACCTCAGTCCTGTGAATGTCTCCTAGCTGTGCTCATGCTGGCACCTGGCAGTCAACGTCCTAATGAGTGGTGTTATATATATACTGCTGTTGCATGGTTTTGTGTGCTGTTGTGAGACTGTCAAAACTTGAATTAGACCAATAAACAAACTTTCATAAATATCTTGTTAAACTTGGCAAGAGTGAAAGTGAAATCAGGGACATGGTAGTCCATGATCACGGGGATAATGCCATGAAGTACACAAATGGATTAAGCATTTTTTTCTGAGGGGAGAGAAATTGTCACTGAGGAAGAGAGGTCTGGGTGGCCAGTAATGAGCAGCATGATGAAAACATTGCAAAATGTATCACGTTGTGTCAGAATCATTAGCTGTCCAAGTAAACATTGACAGAGAAAGTTAGGAAAATCTCAACTGAAAATCTTAGCCAACAACGCATGGCTCTTGCATTACAATACTGTACCAGCTGCACAGTACTGTCTGGTGATGAAGTTTTTAGCTAGTGAATAAGTAACAGTATTGAAATACCCTCTCTATTCACCTGATCTGGCCATCAGTGATTTTTTTTCTTAACCCAAAGATAAAGGAAACATTGAAAGGAAGACATTTTGATGGCATTCAGGACATCAAAGGCAATGCAGTGACAGCTCTGATGGCCATTCCAGAGAGTCCCAAACTGCCTCTCAGGGTAGACTAGGTGCTGGTGTCGGGGTACAGCTCCCCAGGGGAGCAATTTGAAGGGGGGCCCTAGTGGTATACAGCAGTGAGGTCTGTAGCATTTTTGCTAGGATGAGTTCATGAAAGTAACTGTCAGACTTATACTTACTGTAAAGCTACAGTACTATAAAATGTAGCAAGGGTACAGGAAGAAACAGACGATCTGCTAGTCACATGCAGCACCCATGGTATGAGTCAGTTCTGGGGGTCAAATAGACATGGGCCTCATTCTCCAGGGAAGAAAATGCTCAAAAACACATATGTGCAAGAATTTGTTATAATATGCATGGTATGTGGAACCCTTGGTGAAAGAAAGGACAGATTTAATAAATGGTTCTGTGATAATGTTTTAATTATATGGGAAAAAAATTATATCCCTACTTGAAGCCAAACACAAAAACAAACATTAAATTGGGAAAAAAAGGTGAATTTCGTATTTACTTTTGGGGCAAGAAGATCTTCATTTGCTGAAGATAGAAATGGGGAAAAAGGACACCAACACGTGTCAAAATTCTCCCTCTCACACATACACACAGATTCAGCCTCACTAATGTAAAAAAAGATTTTAGTGTTGGAGAGGCCGTAGGAAACTGCCACGCTCACATACTGCATTAGATTATAAACTGGCATAATTTTTTGGAGGTTAATCTAGTAATATGTACTAAGGCTAAGGAATGTGGAAACTCTTCCCAGTAATTCTACTTCCAAGGATGGGGGATGAATCACTGAACAGTGGCACTTAAATTTCTGTGTGCGTCCTAATCACCTTCAGGGCTGAGTTGCAGACTCTGGTGCATATCTGAGATTCTGATCTGTAGGGCTGAGGTGGGTCTTGAGCACCTGCATTTTAACAAGTCCTCTGGTGAGGCAGAAGCTGCTGGACAGACCACACCTTGAAGACGCTGCAGCAGGAGAATGGTAGTTTTACCAAAAGAAACAAGCTGCCTCTTCCTTTTGTTGGTAGTAGGGACAAGTCTGGACCAATACGTGTAGGGCAGGGTAGGGGATAAGAAAAAGGAGTTGAGTTGGTTTTGGCAATGTTGAACTTTGAGCTGAATGCTCTACTACCTATTCTTATAACGCCTCTCCAAAGCTGCATCTGCCACAGCCTGGACCTCTTTGCTTCTGTCATGTTACACTGTCTAAAATGCACTTTGTCTAGGAACCCCTTCCAGATTAATTTTACTTGACAGCATCCAGACTTTTCACTTCTGGGACTATTTAACAACTTTTTATCTGCCTGGCTTTGTTGCTTACCCTGGATTTGCACACTCCTGTAATGTTAACATTAGGTTTGACATAAATAATAGAAAACCTAAACTAACAGTTTAAACAGGAGTCTATGCTAACAAACTGGAGATAAGCAGTCAAGGGTCAGAATGAAGGCCGTATCATTTACAGGGACCTAAGCTCCTTCTATTTCATACTCGGAGTTGTGTAACCTTCATTTCCAAGGTCACCTTATGGTCTAACATAAATGCTGGAGTGCCAGCCATTCTATCTTCTTCACAGCTACTACATCTGCAATCAAGACACGCTGTAGGTAGGTTGCCCCTCCTGAAAACACTTGCCCAGAGTCTATAATTATCCCCAAATAAAATGTTTAAACAGCACACACAACACTGCCCCTAAGTTGCATACATCATTTGCTGCTTACATCTGATTGCTAAATGTAAAGTCACATGCTCACATCTACAGAAAGCCTGTAAATACAGTCTTTATTTTGGGGTACTGGGTGCTCAGTTACAATCCAGAGAATCGTGGAAGAAAGATAAAATGGGTATTTGGAGATAACCGCAAATTTCCACCAAAGTCCCCTATAGTCTGTTGTGTACATAGCAGCCAGTGAAAATTTCAAAATATCAATTAAGTCTCATTAAAGTCTTCCATAAGGCTCGGCGCCTGTGGCTCAAGTGGCTAAGGCACCAGCCACGTACATCCAAGGTGGCAGGTTCGAATCCAGCCCAGGCCCACCAAACAACGACAGCTGCCACCAAAAAATAGCCGGGTGTTGTGGCGGGCGCCTGTGGTCCCAGCTACTCAGGAGGCTGAGGCAGGAGACTTGCTTCAGCCTAGGAGTTGGAGGTTGCTGTGAGTTGTGATGTCATAGTACTCTACCCAGCGGGACAGCTTGAGGCTCTGTCTCAAAAAAAAAAAAAGTCTTTCATAAAATCTTCCTGTTACATTTAGAATATACCCATACTCTTTACTCTGACTTCAGAGGTGCTGTGTGTCTGGCCCTGTTCCTCTCTGGCCTTCTCTCTGTGGCTACTCAGCTTTTACTCATGTTATGCTAATTCTCGACGTAGCTATGCCCTCTACCTAGAACAGTGATTTTCAATAGCATACCATGAGAGGATCTTAGGTGTGCTGTGAAAATTTTTAAAGATTAAACTATTTTTGAAAGAACTTCAAAGACATTAAGTATATTCTTTTCTTACTTTTTTTTTGATCAACATGATTTAAGTGTGCCCCGGAAGTTTAACTATAGGTGTTACAATCTCTTGGGTGCCTGATTCCCTCCTGCCACTCATGTGTCATGAGGTTCCCTGGTTTCTAAATTGGCACTACATTTTCTCCCTTATCTTGCTTAATTTGCATTATTACTTTTGTTACCTGGTATTTTTTTAAGATTGTTTACTATCTACCTCTTCTTAACAGAAAGAGGGCCTTGCTTCTGATTCACTGATGCATCTCCAGTACCTAGAAGATTGCCTGGCCTAGAGGAATATACAAAACGACTGAGCAGGACCCCAAGGACATCTTTTTCATAACCACAACATGTAATAGCCCTGCACTCACTGATCGACAAACACACATCTCGGGTTAACAGTAGCCACACACGATTATGACTCAGCTTCTTTTTTATTTTTTTGAGACAGTCTCACTTTGTTGCCCAGGACAGAGTGCCATGGTATCATCACAGCTCATTGCAGGCTTCATCTCCTGAGGTCAAACAAGCTTCCTACCTCAGTCTCTTGTGTAGCTGGGACTGCACGTGCCTGCTATCTTGTTTAAGTATTTAAAAATTTCTTTTTGCAGAGACGTGGTCTCACTAAGTTGTCCAGGCTGGTCTCAAACTTCTGACCTCAAGCAATACTCCTGTCTTGGCCTCCCAAAGTGCTGGGATTACAGGCCAGAGCCATCTCACCACGCCCCCCCCCCCAAGCTTAATTTTTTTTTTTCTTGCAGTTTTTGGCTGGGGCTGGGTTTAAACCCGCCACCTCCAGCATATGGGGCAAGTGTCCTACTCCTTTGAGCCACAGGCGCCACCCCCCAGCTTCTTTTTATTTGTGTATGAACCAGGGTGTGGGAAAAGAATTAAGTTTTTTTTTTCCTTCTTCTAATACCCTTCCACAACTCTTATTTTCTTTAAGCTGGCTGAGTTTACCTTTGTGAGTAATTAAATGGGTCTTTTTCTATTTTTTTAACGGGTCTTTTTCTAAGCCTTCCTTTTTGAAGCATGTAAGCCATAAATACAAGGCTTTTTAAAATCTAACACAAGATGCCAGAATGCAGCAACCACCCAACTGGTCTTCCTGCTCATTCTCTATAAGGGAAGCAGAATGAACTTCAAGTACAGTCCATGTATTACTCCACACAGCAGTAACTTGTTTTTGATAAACTCTGTTCCCAAGAACAAAAAAAGTATCCACATTTAATCAAACTCAATCTTAGTTTATTAGTTAAGAAGAAAATGGTGAACCTCACTCCAGCCTACGTATGCTAATCTCACTGCCAATCACTTTTATAAAAAAGAGCAACTCTCTTTCTTGCAGAATATGACAAACTCCTCCTGAGTTAAAGTTGATCTGAGATGACAGTTTTGTACTCTTGACTTTAATTACACAAGTCCTCCTTCGACATCCACAGCTGCCAGGTCCTATCTGAAAGAACCCTCAGCGTCTTCTGGTGCAGTGATTTCCAATGTGCGGTAATTGTCTGGGCATACTTAACCCAACACATTCTAACGTCATTTTGATTAGGAGGAATGGAACTTTCAGATTAGAATATTCCGTAATTTTGTAAGCAATACAACAAAAATGCAAAAAGTGTCCTTTTGGGGGGGGCACCCCGATATTTAAGGTGACTGACAGGGCCAGGCCTCCCCCCCAAGTCAGAGCAGCCCTGCTCTGTTCTGTTGTTTTTGTTTTGTTTTAAAGTTATTTTCTCATGAGGACTCCTCTGAAGAAGTTCTTTCTACTCTTAAGTTACATCACCTCTTAGGGGCCTCTTTTCCAGCTTCAAGGCCGTACAATTGGAATCTCAAGAGTCTTACTGATACATTTTTTAATACTGATAATTATTTTGTAGGACCATAAATAGAGAAATGATAGGAGACTATGAATGGGCAGTAACTCACAAGTAGAATGTGGATTGTTTTTTCAAAATTTTAGATATGAACTTTATTTTCTTTCATTTTCCATTTTTTCCAAAGGAAAAGTGGCTTTGATTTGAACTTTCTTTGTAATGCATGTGTTTTTCCTAAACAGCGAGTCTGGTTTCAAAAATTTAGATAAAGTGAATTACAGTTGAAGATTTATTATAGCAAAACCATTATTTAATAAGACTTTTAAATTAATAGTGGTAAAATAGTTTTCCCTCCCAAACCCTAGGAGAAAAAGCCAAAGAGTTTTCTACAGGCTGTGTTAAAAACTTCACTACTGAAAGAGATTTTCAGTATCATATTACTGAAACTGTTACTATAAAATTAGTTTACATTCTTTCATGACAGTTAAGAATAATGAACAGAATACTTGCACGATCATATTTTTGAAATATATTACCAAGAGATACCTGTGCTGTTACATCACATTTAACAACAGTTTACACAGCTTTAAACATTACAGAGTCAAAGAGGATTCTCCTGAAACAAATGTGCAGAGTGGATAAGAACAAATGATGCAGTATTTTTATTTTACTCTAATGTTTACTTAACCTTGACAGACGGTTAACTCAAATTTTGTAAGACATAGTGTAATAATCACAGGTAAGAGTTAACTATTCAGTTTCAACAACATACGAAAGGTTTAAAAAGCCTAATGAGGTAATCCTTTTGTCCTCATTGCTGCCTTAAAGTAAAACATAAAGCCTCAATAGTGTATCAAAGAACTAACATTACTTCCTACTTAAAATTTCACACTCCTTATGGGTCCATTTATTTTAATATAAAGTGACCGTAACATTCCAAAGAAAGGTTTGGTAGGCAATACCTATAATTACATAAATGTTAAATAGCTGCTTCAGACAAGAACCTCTTTGATGCTGAAGCAATTCATTTTATAGGCTACTTAATATTTCTTTCATACCTGGGACACATAATTAATAGTAGCACTGGGAAAGGCCAATTTTTTAAAAAGATGACTTTTGAAAATTAATATATTAATTTTAACATAAGTTATACATGATTTGGTTAAAAAATCCAGTGATACAAATGTGTGTGCAGTAAAACAAAAATCACTTTTTTGTCTCCCAGATTCACTTATTAGAATCAACTTTTAAAAATTTCTTGAATCTTTATAGATCAATTCTCACCATTAATTAGCACACACCACAGGAGACTTAAAAATGGCTTTCTTTCTTTCTCCTAAGCCTACATTTATTTATCTTGAACTTTAAAAATACTACAGCATGGAAAAGTAGTGTAGGCTGGGTAACGTTTAAAAACAAAACAAAACACAAAACCGGACGCTGTATGGTGTTCATCACAGCCCTGCCATTCCCAGGCAGAATCCTGAGCTGTGCACCTGCAAGCTTCCGCGCGGTGGCCGGAGGGGGCAGTGTGCACCACAGCAGAGGCTCAGGCAGGAGAGCCGCAAATCCCTTCACCGTTGCAGGACCATCTACTGAGACTGCCCGATCCGGCCCAGTTTTGCCAAGTTCTGCAGGTAAAGCGTGTAACAGACCTGCGTGATTCCTCGCGGGAGGGGGGGAGCTGCTCTCAGGGGCCGCTGCTAACCCCACCGTGAGCACAATCAGAAAACATCACATCCTATGCACGAGATTTGTCAAAAGAGCAAAACAAAAGGCTTAACTTCCAAAGAAGGTTTATATAAATTAGGATTTACATATATGAAAACTATATGATTAACCTCCGAGTTTAGTTGTAATTTAAGAATCACTATGTATTTTACGGATTGAATGAAATATTCCAGCTAGAAAATCCTAGATTACCTTAGTACCAGTTGTACATGTAAGTAGAGTAGATTGTAGAAATTAAAGTGCTGAAATATCAGTTATGAATTTAGGAATATTTAGAATAATTTGTTCCATTAAAATTAAAAGCAAAATTACACCAAACTTTCTAATAAATCTGAAAAAAGTGTTAATAATGGAGTCAGAAAAACACCAAAATCTGTACTGTCCAAGTATTAACGTACAGTAACAAGCTTCACACGACTCTCAACGCGATGTCTTACCTCTCCCCTAAATATAAAAAAATCTTATGCTGCAGCAAATATATAGATAATTCAATTGTCAATTTAAATCAGCAGGAGAAAAAGGTAAGTCTTCTATTGAGTGGTGGTGCTGTTTTCCCTCTAGAATTGAAGATAGGATTTATTCCGGTCTGGTTTCAGACGCAACTTTGCTATCTCAATCTCAATTACCCACGCATAAAAATTTTTATCGAAAATAACACTTCCTGGGAAATGGAAAGCGGCTAGAGCGCGTTTTAATTTCTAGTACGACAAATTACATTCAGCCCCAGCGGCAGGGTATTCCGAGACCTACGGAGGGAGCGGGAGCGCGGTTCCCGGGAGCGTCTGGGCAACACCCGGGGCACGGCCCGCGGCGGCCGCTCTCCTTCTCCGGGCCGGGACCGCGGCCCCGCGCCGCCCCCGGAGCCCGCAGTGGTGCCGCAGCCTCGGCGGCCGCAGCAGGTGGGACCCAGCCGGCCGGGCAGGCCCCGTTCCGTGGCCGGCCACAGCGAAGTGTGGGCGCCGCGTAGATTTTCTAAACCGGCCCCGCGACGTCTCGGTTAGAGCGTTTACGGTCTGCGTGGAATTACTTTTTGCCATTAGGCTCCGGGCAAGCTCGGCCTTCGCTTCACGGGCAGGAAGCGCACAACTTTGCAAAGCGAGGCGCGGAATTCCGAGAAGAGGCGCGAGGGCGCAGCGGGGCCTCCCCGCCGCCGCCTCCCGGCTCGACTCCCCTCCCGGACAATCCCCCGCGAGAGCCGGCCGAACGTACGGAGCCGGAGGAGGTGCGCGGGGGAGCGAGAGGATTCGGGCCGGGCGCGGGCGCCAGAGCCCCGCGGTCCGCTCGGAGCTGCCGCGAGCCGGGCTAGACAAAGGCGCGTCGGCGCCCGGCGCGGGGAAGGGACGCGGAGGCGCGGAGGGCGGCGAGCCGGCCTCGGCCCGTAGGGGGCGCCGTCCGCGGCCCCGACCGCTTACCTTTGAGGGCCGAGCACAGCCGCTCCAGGGCCATGTTCCCGAGCGGCCCGGCGCTTCGCGAGGGCTGGGGTGGCAGCGGCGGAGGCGCGTGGCTCACGGCCCGGCGCGGCAGCGGCCCCGCTCCGTACCCATCGCCCGTCACCAGGCTGCCTCCCCGCGGGGAAGGGCTCAGGTCCTGCGGCCCGCCATGCCCGAGCCCCCCGGCGGGCTCCCGCTTGGCCTGAGCCCCCCGACGGGCGCCGCCTCCTGCGCCGCCGCGCGCAGTCCCATCCACCGCCTGGGAGCCGAGGAGCGCTGGCGTGCGGCCCCGGACAGGTGGACGGCTCTACCCGCGGCCGCGGCGCGGGATCCGCTGAAGTGGCGGGCGCGGGGCGCCCAGGCTCATTTAAGCAGGGAGCGCGAGCGCCGCGTGCCGGCCGCGCCGTGTGCGCATGTGCGCGCCCTCGCCCCGCCCCGCCCTCGTGCCCCTCGCGCCCCTCCCCGCCAATGGCCTCGCGAGCCCGCCACGGCCTCGCGCCCCGGACGGCGGCCGCTGGGGCAGGGTCGACCCGTGGGTTCGGGCTTGGGGAGGTGGGCCCGGGGTTGAGGGGAACTGTGTCCAGTCCCCGCCGCCGCAGGGCGCCCGCCGTGAGCGGGGTGAGCCCTACCCGATGCCCAGTCCCAGCTCGGCAGTCCTCGCCCACCTGCTCTCTCTCCGTCGCCTTCACAGACGGAGAGGGGCACGGAGCCCCTCGTTCCCTGGGGCCTCAGTTCAAGGTCAAAAGTATGCCCAGCTCAGCCTCACTTGACCTCAGGCGGGGAGGGGGCGGACCTGAGTGGAGAGCCCGAGGCTTCCGCTGCCCTCCCGCCGGCGAGGGAGCCTGACCCGCAGGGCCAGGCACAGAGCAGGCCCTGCACTCCGCGACCCTTAGTGCTCAGGTTCACTCTCGTGAGGTAGTAGGCGTTTTAAGAGGAGGGGTAAATGGAGACCAGGGAGGTTAATTCATTCGCTTAGACCCACACAGGCGGAGCCAGGGTTGACCGGGAATCTGCTCCTGGAGACTGCCTCGTACTCACTAAGCTGATGGGTAGCTTAATTCCACTGATAAAAATCGCCAAATTCATTAACAAGTGAGTAGTTTGTGGTATTAACGATCTTGTTTTATTTTCTCAATAGTAGTTACTATGTTCTGAAATTACTTTGCTCATTTATGTGTTAATGCACCCCATTAAACATTTACCCCATTAAATATATATAACTTTCACCCCATTAAAATATAAGTTACTGCAGGGGGCGACTACAATGGTATTTTTCACTCAACACGTAAATGTTTGTCTTGCCAATTATGGCCAAGGACGATGTTAGGCAACTGTGATCGTTTTTGCCTGTATCCCTCCAAGAAAGGCAAAAATATGAAAGTAATTGACAAGATCAACAAATGAAAAATGTATTTGTCATCAGTTAATATCAAGGTGTTTAGCCCTTTGTTACGGGGCGGGGGGGGTATAAAAAAAGAGATATAAGTTTGAGTTCCTAGAAGCAATCACAGTTAAATTAAGATTGTGCACAGGAACCAACTAGTAAGTAAAACAATAAAGAAACTACTGACTAGGACAGTACGAGGACTATTAGGTCTTAATCACAGACAAGGGTGGACAAAAAGAATTGGGAGGAAGGGGTCCTGTCAGCTTTTGGAAAATAAATAGGTTCTTGATAAATAATTGTTGACTGAAGGAAAAATCAGCGTGTGTGATGTCATCAGAGAATGAAGGAGCGGATGCAGAGTGTAAAGGCTTTATTTACCTGGCAGGTGGAGAATGCGTCAGGCGCAGGGGAGCCTCTGATCAAATGTGGAGCAAGGGTTGGTTTTGGTATTAAAAATAAGGTTAAACATGATGGGCTTTGATTATGCAGATGCTTGCCCGAATGCTAGGCCCAGGAATCTGCTCTTGATTCAGGAGGCGAGAGAAGTAGTTTTTAATGGTGGAGTAATGAAGTTCTGGGAAGATTAGTGTGGCGGATGAGTTGAGGATATAATAAAAGAGGAGAGATTAGCACAATCATGGTAATCCAAAAGGATTAGTAGCTCTCACTGATAGCTACTAATATGTTGGCCTGGGAATAGATTCCAGTTGGGAATGTTCATTTTGTGGCTTCTGGTCAAGTCACCTATGTTTTAGATGCGCTGGTGTAATTGTCTATAGTAGGTTTTTCCAGGAATGTAGGAAAGCACAGATCATAGCTGAGACGACTGTGTGATCTCATGTTAGCTAAGTCAAAAGGAGAGCAGTTTGCATCTCTGTCATCTGGAGAGTTATGTATTTGAATTATTATTTTCCTGGAAGACCACCTGGTAGCACCCAGTCTGTTTCCAGATCAGCTGCCAGTTTCTGCGTGATTGAGGATTCTGCTTTTATTGCATTTGGCCCAGTCTTCCAGCCATAGTCTCTTGAACGCCTCATCAGATTATTCCTATATTTGATTTTTCTCTGACCAAGTCTCATGTTGCCCTTGAATTGTGTTACATGGTATTGATTTATTAGAATGAATCATTTTTTAAAATGAAATATTTTATCAATGTTTATATACTTAACATTTTTGTTGTCTCTCTGTTTTGCTATGGTTTGGTAGTGCTAACATTTTATTAAATGATAGCCTAGGAATAGTTATTGTTTAGAGATTGTTATTTGCTCAATGTTTGTGTGCCCTTAAAGTTTATATGTTGAAGCTCTTACCTGCCCTGTGGCTGTATTTGGAGATGAGATCCTCTAAGGAAGTCATTAAGGTCACGTGAGGTCGTAAGAATGGGGCCCTGATAGAATTAGTGTCCTTACAAGAGTAGAGCCTGAAGAGCTTGTTCTCTCTCTTCGTAAATAGGTACCAAGGAAAGGCCGTAGCAAGCAGGTTGCGTCTACAAGCTAGGAAGAGAGCCCTCATCAGAAACTGAATTGGCCAGTCTTACAGTCTCCAGAACTATGAGAAAAGATATCTGTTGTTCTGTTGTTTAAGCCACCAAGCCTGGTGTTTTGTTGTGGCAGCCCAAGTCAGGTAATACAGAGATATAACTAAGATAGAAGAATTTAGAAATAACCAAACTGTTTTGTACAGAAAATCTATCTGTAGTAAAACATAGGTCTCAAACAGCTTTAACATAGACAGATATGGCTATAATAATGGTTAAACTTAGTGAAAAAAAAATCAGATTCTCAGTTTATTTTATAAACAATAAAGACTTCCTTGTTTATTACACAACTGTAGGATGTTTTTAGGGAAGGAAGAGGAAAATTATAATTTTTTAATGCACTGTATTAGTCTGCTTAGGGTGCTGAGACAGAATACTATTGACTGGGTGGCTTAAACAGAAATTTAATTTCTCACATTTAAGAGGTTGGTTGGTCTTTGATGAGGCTTCTTTCCTGGCTTGCAGACTACCACTTTCTCACTGCATTTGGTGTGGACTCCTGGTGTCTCTTCCTCTTCTGACATAAGGACAACATTTCTGTTGGGTTAGGGTCTGACCCTTATGACCTCATGTAACCTCACTTTAATCTCATTAAAGGCCCTGTCTACAAATACAGTCCCATGGAGAGTTGGGATTTCAACACATGAATTGGTGGGGGGACACAATTCAGTCCGTAAAATGCATGGACCAAAATTATTCCTGTGGGAATGATACTGAAAGCAAGGGGCCTCCAAGGAGTCGAAATAGTTCTTTTAATAACACTGTCTCCTAAACTTCTGAACTTCTGATTAGGGTAGGATTTTAAGAAATACTTCCTTAGCTGGGCATGGTGGCTCATGCCTATAACCCTAGCGTGCTAGGAGATTGCTTGTCAGGAGACTGAGGTTGCAGGAAACTGTGATGATGGCACTGCACTCTACCCAGGGTGACAGAGCAGGACTCTGCCTCAAAAAAAAAAAAAAAAATAGAAAGTATTGCTCCTCTAGTAATACCTTTGGGAATAATAAAAGCAAAAGTGAAAAAATAAATTTTAAAAAATTGCCTCCTGGGCAGCACCTGTGGCTCAGTGTGTAGGGCATTGGCCCCATATACCGAGGGTGGCGGGTTCAAAACTGGCCCAGGCCAAACTGCAACAAAAAGAAATAGCCAGGCATTGTGGCAGGCCCCTGTATTCCCAGCTAATGGGGAGGCTGAGGCAAGAGAATCAAGAGCTGGAGGTTGCTGTGAACTGTGATGTCACAGCACTCTCTGAGGGCGACAAACTGAGACTCTGTCTCTAAAAAAAAAAAAAAATTGCCTCCTAGTACTAAAGTATTTCAGCTTTACCAGGAAAATTGCAAACTGTTAAAAAATTTCTGGTCGTCAGTTACTTTGATTTGATAGTGAAACACTAAGAAAGGTCCTAATTAGTCATCTGCTGTGTAATGACGCTGTGGTCAGAGATGGACTGCGGAGGGTCCCAGGAGACCACAGAGGTCCCATGAGATTCTAATACCACATATTTGCTGTGTATTTTCTATGCTTAGATAGCCTCAGATGCACACATGTGTACCACGTGCTGGAGCTGCCTGCAGTTTTCTGCACAGTAACGTGCTGTCCAGGTTGGCAGCCCCAGAGCCAAGGCCAACAGAGCGTATCCTGATCATGAAGGGATGGCCTGCAGTGTATTTCTTAAAGTTGCCAACAAAATGGGATCTTTTTCTTAAAAGCCAAATCTCATTTGAAAGGGGATGTGTTTACTTTATGCGTAAACGTACTTACTACAAATGCTAGTTTATTGGTGCAATATGAAACCATAGTTTTAAAGTGCAAAATTCTTACTATGGTTAATTGGAAATGTTTGCTAGATATAAAAATTTTTTACAAGTTCATCTTATGGGCTAATGGACTGTGACTATCTATGTTGGTTGATGTGCGTGTGATTGGAATGCATATATACAACTATATATCAGTATTATCCAATTCTCATATTTGTATGAAAGGTAAATCAAAATTATTGCAGTATTAATAACAAATCTCAAACTATTTTTGTGCATAAACTGTGTCATCTAAGATTTGTAATGAAACTCCTGGTTCTAGACATAATCTATAAAAAGATCTTTGGAGAAGTTTACAAAGAATTTTAAATTGTGAAATATAATACATAGTCAGAAAAGTACTTAAAAGTACAGGAAATACTTAAAATATGTGTAGGAAGTTTAGTTGTAAATACTGCCCCCCATTAAGAAGTAAAACGTCCCCGGTACTGGAGCTGTCTGAGTGCCTCTGCCTGGTCATGACCTCTCAGTTCCCGGAACTGTTCTGGCTTCTATCATATCCTAGCATTTCTCTGTAGTTTTCTTCCTATAGGTGCGTCCTTAGACAATATCGTTTAATTTTTCCTATTTCTGAACTTTATATGTGTGAATAGAATGATGCTGAATTTATGCTTCTGTGTTTTGCTTTTTGGCTTTATGAGAGTAATCTGTGTTTTTGTGTGCGACTGTGAATGTCATGACTTTTATAAGTATTTATAACTGTATGTTTTGGTATGTTATTTAATTATGTAATAACCATTAGATGGATGTTTAGGCAGTTTATAGCTTTGGGCCATTATGGACATAGTTGCTGTGAACATTTTTATACCTATATCCTGGTGTGTATTTATAATATGCACACCGTCAGTCTAATAGGTAAAACTATAAGCAGCCATTGCCTGTACTTTTTTAAAACTTAGTTTCACTGAAAGTACGTAAGACTTCTGTCTGCTGCACATCCAAACAAATGTGTGGTTATCGCCAGTCATTAACACTGCAGTCTTTTTGCCCATTTTTTTTATTTGGGCTTTCTTTTTAAGTCATTTTGTAGAATTCCTATATTTTGGATACAATCATTTATACATATTGAAAGTCTTCCATTTGTGGCTTGTCTCTTCACACTTTTTATGGTGTTTAAAGATAAATAGAAGTTATTAATTTTAATGTACTTCAGTATATACAAAATTTCCTTTACAGATAAGTGTTTCTTACAACTTCAGTGGGATCTTTTTTTTTTGAGACAGAGCCTCAAGCTATTGCCCTTTGTAGAGTGCTGTGGCGTCACAGCTCACAGAAACCTCCAACTGTCTGGGCTCAAGCGATTCTCCTGCCTCTGCCTCCCAAGTAGCTGGGACTACAGGCGCCTGCCACAATGCCTGGCTATGTGTTGGTTGTAATTGTCATTGTTTGGCAGGCCCGGGCTGGATATGAACCTACCAGCTCTGGTGTATGTGGCAGGTGCCTTAGCCTCTTGAGCTGTAGGCACCAAGCCTTCAGTAGGCTCCTTACTCCAAGATCATGATGTCATTTGCTTATATTAATTACTAAAAGTTTATAAATTTATATTTCACTTCTAGTCTTCATTCTACCTGGAATTGATTTTTCGGTGTGATGGAGATACAATTTTTAGTTTTTATACCAATTGTTTCAGTCTTCTTATGGTAAAAGGCTGCTCTGCTGCTGGTCTGCAGTGTGGCGTCTTTCTTGAACCAAACATCAATGTAGAGAAGTTTTTCTGGACTCTGTCATATGTTCCGTTAATCTGTCTCTTCAGCGAGACTATACTTTATCAATCACTGTAAATTTATGTTAAGTTTTAGTATCTGGTACAGCAGGTCCTTGTTTTTCAAGATTGTCTTAGCCTTTCTTGGCCCTTGTGTGTCCATATCCACTTTAGAAACAGCTTATCAAGTTCAGCAGTAACAACCACCCATTGGAATATTGAGTGGAGCTGGGAGAGACATGACACCTTTGTATTAATAATTTGGAGTCTTCCCCTCCATGAATGTGACGTAGATGTGCATTTGTTGATTTTGTTAGTGTTTCTCAGAAAAGTTTTATAATTTACCCAACAGTTGTGGTGTATTTTGTGTTATATATTTGTAAATACTTGACTTGATAAATTATAAATGTTACCTGTTTTCAAAATTTCATTTGTAACCACTTTTGCTGGTATATATACTATGAAAATGCAGTTGATTTTAGAAGCTGCAGACTGTTCTCCGGAGTGACTTTGTCAGCCAGTGTTCCCAGCAGCAGGGACAAGGATCCCCACTGCTCCTCATTCTCTGCAGCATTTTGAATCGTCATTACTCTGTTTTATCCATGAAGCCTGATTTGTTTGTTGATAATAGGCGAGTGGTGGTATCTCTTCCCGGTTTCAGTGCCCCTGGTGGCTAATGATGTCGAGCATCTTTCATGGGCTTAGTCACCAGCCCTGCAATCTCTTGGTTAAGTGTCTGTTCAAGCTCTTGCCCACTCAAATTTCCTCCTGCAAATTTGGGTTTGTTTTATGGACCAGAATGTAGTCTGTCTTGGTGTTACGTGAGCACTTGAAAACTGCATTTTAATGTTGTTGGTCAGAGTGTTATGTAAAATCTAGCAGGTTGGGTTGGTTGGTAGTGCTTTTCAGGGTATTTCTAAGCTTTCTGATTTTCTGCCTAGTTTTTCTTTCAGTTAGAGCAGAGGTTCTCAACCTGTGGGTCGTGACCCCTTTTAACTGTATTAAAGGGTCACAGCATTAGGAAGGTTGAAAACCACTGAGTTAGAGGAATGTTGAGGTCTCCAACTTCGATTGTGGATTTGTCTATTTTCTTTTAGATCTGTAAGTTTTTATATATTTAGTTTATGAACATTTAGGATTTTTACGTTCAGGAAGAGGGGGGTGATCTTGGGTGAGTCTGCTCTCTTCAGATGAGTTGGAGAAGTGGATATTGATGGCACTCTGAGGAGTGAGATGGGGGTCTTGAGGCCACACCACAGAGTCCACCAGGAGTACTCAGGCTTTCTGGTGGGTTTTTTTCTTTAGTATATTTTGTTAATATTTCCTGGTCCGTTTTGTATAAACTTTCAGATTCTTTGGTATATAATTGTTTTTAAAGTCTTCCTATTTTAAGGTATACATTACCTGTAGTTACATATTTATTTCTTCTATTGGTTGTTTGTACTTGTTTTCTTTTTCTTGACAGAGGTCCTTGGGGCAGCCTGAACCCAGTGGTTGATGAGTGTGGGGGATGGGCCCAGGCTTTTTATGCCACCCTAGCACAGGTGTCCCTGGCACAGGTGTGGTGTCACATCTTGTTCTCTTCTACTACAGTATTCAAAATTAATATTATGTAAAAGTTTTTATTAGTGATTTTCAGTGTGGTGACATATTTTTTATTGCTGTCCCTTAAGAAAGGTTATATTTGGAAATACAGAAATATTATTAATGTCACTATTTATATTTTTAATTATCAGTAACATTTTGTCTTTTAACATTATTCCCTATAGACCCTGATTGCGTGAGAGTGTTAAGTCTCATGTTCTATCAATCTATAGATACTAAGCCTGATTGTCTTTGGGAATGCGTGGAACTGTGCCTTGTGCAGTACTGTGAGTAGATAACTGGTTAGAGAATTTAACTGAATATTACAGTCAGAAGAGTCCCATCTTGCCCCTGACCTATATAGAGACAATTGGCAAATCACCTTGTCTCAGACTCATTTGAGATAAATGATTTATATCTCATAACCTCTAAGGCTTTTTTATGCTCCAAAATAATTATTTAAAAATGCAACCAAAATACTTTGTTTCCATAAGGGATATTTATTAAGAAGACATTAACATGCTTAGAGACAGAGTAAAAACACATGCCACCCTCAGTGAACTGTACAGAAAAAAATAACACGAAGAACAAAACTTACGGTTTTCAGAGAAATGTTTGTGTTTTCTAGCCATCAATACCATTTGCATATTAGAAAATTATTAGCATTGATATATAAATTTCCCCCCAGTTTCAGAGTTAAGTCTTTCTCAAGCAGCTTTTGGCAACACGAAGTTCACAATATAAAATTTGCATTGAAGTCTGAATGTAAATTATAGACTTCTTCAAGCCTTTGAGAATAGAAATGTGATGAAAGATTTGCATTTCCAGATGCTGCCTACAGCAGTTTCCTTTCAAGAAATCAAATGGTCTTCTTTACCACATGATAAGGATCAGTTTTTAAATGAAAAATTTTAGGAGACATTAATTCTTGGAGAGTACTATTATATAATACAATTTTTAGTTAATATTAGCAAGTAATCTTTATATAAGATGTCAGTCACCAGAAATTTGATTTCTTCATGCCTGAAAATGAAATTCTGTTGAGTCTATATATTCTGACAATTAGTTGCAGAAGTCTCATAAAATCATCTGAAAATATTAATGACCGTTACCACCCCCTGAGCATTTGGCTCTGTGCTGGGTTCCAGGCACATGTGTCCTCCCATTTAATGTTCACAGTAACTCCAGTGTATCAGCCCTGTTGTATAAATAAAAAAAATGAGGTCAAGTTCAAATACTAACTCTGTATGTGGTGGAACCAGGAGTTTAAGGCAAATCTGTCTTACTGAGATGCCAGAGCATCTAATCACTATATTGTGTGTCGTTAGTGAGAGCCCCTGACCTGCTGTGATGAAGGTGAATGTTTCAATAACTCTGAGATACATTTGCAAAAGTATAATTTGCATTGTTAGAATAAGAAGACCAATTCAAGTGGAACACAAAATTGCCACTTACTTAAATATTTTTATTTACATGTCTTTTTCCATCATCATTACTCTAATAAGATTATAAATACATAAGCTTCGGAGTACATGCAATACATTCCACAAAGGAACAAAAATGTACAACATTACTGAATAGAGAACAAAATTTTTGTATACAAAGTGCTTAAAAAAAAGACCTTGTGACACATTCAGACCATATTTATTTGAATACTTTCCAATAATCACCAAGGGATGCATCATTTATAAATAATACTCAAACTTCCCTATTTTCTTCTATAAGCCAGAATTTAGTTTTCCACTAATGAAGTGAACAGCCGTTCCATCATGGAATAATGAAGGCAGGTCACATAGCATCAAAATGAAACCGGTGGGCTTCTTGTCGTTTTTCTCTATCATCTGCTTTCTGAAAAAGAATTTGAGACTAGTTTATAAATGACAGGAAAATGTTAAAAGATTCATTTCCAGTATTTTTAAACCCCCCTTAGCAATTATAGATAAGAGGTGTGAATGCAATAATCATATGAAATGTTTTTGTAATTTATAGTAGCTATTTTATAATTAATGATCTAATTGGATTTAAAAACCAATAAGAAATGATCCCTGAATCCTTGGCTTATTATCATTTAGATTCTGTACGGATACAATAAACTATTGCAGTTTTCTCCTGTTCTTAACAGTGATGTTAATAAATGAATGTAGACTGATTAGATTAGAGTACATTAATTATTCTTCAGTTAACCTCTAGCAGGTACTTGCTGACCCGCTGCTCCCAGGCAAGGTGCTGTACCTTTCTCCTCTCGGCACTTGAGCCCAGAAAGAAAAAAGCAAAACGTACTGTATGAATTTACTTGAAGATGAAAAGTGAAAAGTGTTACCAGCAGTCTGAGGGAGAGATTTCTCTAAGGTTTAGGTGAGGAAAGGGATAGCTTTGAAAAGATAGCATTTATAAAAGTGAGGGGAGGCCGTCACGGGCAGTGCGGAAGGAACATGGACTATGGGAATGGGCTGGTAAGAAGGGGGCTGGGAAGGTGTCCTGGGGAGTCTCGTGGAGTAATGTGGTGGCTAAGGAGCTTCTCCCTAAGACAATCACCGGAGGTTCTGAGTAGGAGTGACCTTACTAAGGGTGAACTTGATGATGAGTGATCAGGCCGCACTGTGATAAATGGAATGGAACGGGGAGTGGAGGGGGTCACAGAGACCAAGTGGGATATAAAGAAAGGGCTGAACTAAAGCAGTGGGGTGGGTATGCAGAGGCAGAATCAGTGAGACAGCTGGTGACGTCGTCCAGGTGTGTGAGAGAGAAAGAGAAGAGACGCTCCTTTAGAGCACAGCTGTTCATGATGACAGCTGAAAATGGGGAGCAGGACCTTTAACAAGCTTGTCCAACCTCTGGCCTGAGGGCCACATGTTAATTTTGCGAGGACTGTTTTTGCTGTGGTGTTGGATACCACAAAAAGCATGCACGGACCTTTTTTTTTTTTTTTTTTTTTTTAAATTTCTTATCAGCTTTCATGAGTGTTTGTGTATTTAACATGTGGCCCCAAACAATTTTTATTCTTCCCATGTGTGGCTGAGGGAAAAAAAAAAACAAAAAAA
>NW_003852453.1:523638-533623 GCF_000181295.1 Otolemur garnettii
GTAAGAAAGCTACAGAGCAGGGTACGTTTGCCATAGGCAGCGAGTGAGCCTCCATTGCCAGGGCAAGGAGGCAGAGAGGCTTTTTTTTTTTTTTTCTCAAGAGCTAGTTCTTGTTCTGTTTCCCTGGTAGAGTGCAGTGGCACAGTCATAGCTCACTGCAGCCTCAAACTCCTGGGCTCCACTGATCTTCCTGCTTTAGCCTCTTAACAGTGAGGGGTGCAGGCGTGCACTATCCTGCCCAGCTAATTGAAAATCTTTTTGAGATGGGGTTTTGCTATATTGCCCAGGCTGGTCTTGGAAGTCCTGGTGTCAAGCAATCCTCCCCAGTTGGCTCACCACAGTGCTGGGATAACAGGCATGAACCACTGTGCCTGGCCAACTTAGGAACATTTATAAAACAATTAACATGTTCTCCTTTTCATAAGTTAGCAGAGCAGCTAAGATAAAATAGGCAGTAATTTTATTATAGTTACCCAAAAATGACCATGGTGGGCATGACAGTCCAAAGACAGTAGGTGAAAAAAAAGTGAAACATCTTTACTTTGTGACTCAGAAAGTCCTTCTGAAGAGCATGACTGAAGCCTGCAAGTCATGTGTTTAATAGATATTCATAAACAAATAGAGATTAGCCTTTTCAGTTTATGTCTAAACTGTTAATAAATTTATGGTGCTGTCCTCTTCTTTTTTCCCACATATGTGAGGCACGAAAACTATTGGGAGTTGTGTTTTCAGTTATTATTTAGAGTGTTAGACTAAGACGCAGACATCAGTTTAGTTAATGGGGAGAATACTTGATGGCAGGAGATGTGAAGCTGTTTACTGCTGTGCTTGTTCTTTCCACCTGTGTCCTGAGAAAATCACTTAACCTCTCTGTGCTCTAATTCTTTAAAAGAGATAGCTGTTAACCCTGGCAAAAGGAGGGAACATGGATTCATTAAAAAAATGATTATTTTTCAGGCCATTATGAAATTACTTCCGATGGAGTTTTTCTTTATGCCTGATGATTTTGGGGTAGTCAAAATCATCGGTTCTAAATTAAATTTAAATTTGGTTTTAAATTAAGTGAAGTTAATATTTCATTTAAATGAACAAACCTTTTCCTGCCAATGTAAAATGCCGATTATCGCCAAGATGAAAACACAGACGCCGATGAGAGCGATCGCTGTGAGTAGAACAATGTTACTTGGTGTCAGGTACAGTTTGGCGCTCCAGCTGCAGATAAAGACAGAAAAATCAAAATGATGAGACCAGGAAGCAAAATAGCTTATTAATTAATGAGTCAATTCATTCATTAATCATTCACTCATTTATCCATTCATTTAAATAAAACAAAAGCAATTAAATTTAGATAGTGCTAAGAATATTGATGAGCTTAGAGGGTTTATATTTTACTCAGAGAACTGAAATGGAATTTTTGATGAGATATTTTAGTATTTCCCTATTTCTAAGTTTGATGTTGTGAGAATAATTATTAATTAAATGTGTCAATCTTAGACATCTATTTTATTATACCTTGATTTACCTCCTGAATGGGAAACCTTGGACTCTTAAGGCTGGCCATGTGAACCTAGAATGACTTCTAATTTTTGACTCCTGTCCACATATGTAGTATGACCAACTAAAACTTAAATTTTGTCATAAATTTGTGTAAAACTCCTACCATTTCTTACTACAATGACCTTTATTAATATGTTGAGATTCCTCAGAAAATCACCTTTAATCCCTTACTGTGAAAGGCAATATGCAGAGCAATGGTCTTTAGCCCAAATAGAATCGGCTTTTCCTTTTACAACAGGTCATACAGCACAGCACTTGCAAACCCCTGGGAGCCGAAGTCTGCATTCCCAACACTGCAGGTTATTACACAAATACAACTTTTTGTTCTCCCTGGAAATAGATAACAGATACATTTTCACCTTAAAAGTTTAATAAAGGTGAGGTTGTTCTGGTATATAGCAAGTAGCTATCGATTTGTATTGGGATAATTAAAATTTATTGATCTGTAACTTAGCCTCTGGTCAATCTCAAAATATACTTCAAACTAAAATCAATTGGGTTTTTATTATGTACATAAATTTGAAGAGTATTTTTCTTTGGAAAGAGCAAGAGAAACATGTAAAATGTTAAGATTATGGAAGAAAGCTACGGCAGAATATTGCAGAAATTCAGAAAAGTAAGTAAACCTCTAAGAACACAATGTTAGCAAGTCAACATTAGCTATTCTCAGTATCTCACTCAGACTTACAAAAACCCCCAGTGCTTTCATGAGATGTTTTTGGTAGTTCTACTTTTAAAACAGACTTTTAAAACAAATCAGGAACACATAGGCATTTTGGTTAAAAAAAAAAAGTAGGACGAAAAGCAAATCCCCAGTGGGCCACTAAGAGCCAGCCTCGAGGACTGGTTTCCTGCGGATCCTTTCAGAGACACTGTGTCTCTGAGACACGTGGGCCTGGCGCTCTGTGACCCTCATCAGTGGGCGCTCTGCAAAGGCTGCTCTGCAAAGGCTTTGTCTTCCTCTTGATTTGCTTGCCACTCCATCTTAGGAGATTGTTCTATATCCACAGCAATAAAAAAAACAAAGTCGTGCACTCTGTGTGATCATGGTCCACATTTTCTAGTTTCGCTGCATACTTCATGTATAGAAAACTAACACAAACACACAATACAGGCTTATGTTAAAAAGTCTGAGCTAGGACTACAACTGTTTGTGGTGATGTTGTCTTCTTCCAAGCATAATGCTGTGATGAAGTTTATTTTCCTAGGCAGTTTGGTTGTAAGGCCCATAAATTTACCATAAAATACACCAGGGTGTGTTGATAAAGTGGCTCACTGGGGGGTGGGGGGCGTCAGGGATGCCCAATTTAAGGTACTTGCCAACTTTCATGGAGTAAATACTCCCACCATCACTAACGTTAATGTGACTTCACTAAATACAGATGGAAAGAGATGTACAGAGCTGGAGTGTGATGTGGCACCATAAACTGGTTCTAACACAACACTGAATACATCCCATCTAAAAACTTAGTAAGAATAATAAAGCCTGTTTTGAGAAGAAATTTAACCGGCAGGGGACCCTACTGGTTGCATACTCACAGATACAGTGCACCTTTCTCTGTGGTGGTTTTCCCTCACTGAAACTTAAATGTTAGCAAATACCTTTATCACCTACTTTAAAAAGAATAGAATCAATCTTATAATTCAAAGGAAAACGAACAAAGATAAATCAAGGATTTTTGAGTTAAATGCTATATTATGACAAGAACCTGCGTGTGGATAACAATACCCAGTGTCCCCTCACTGCATGCGGGGCTGTGTTAAGTGTTTCCGTCCTCATCCTTATTAGGTGTTCTCCCATTCTAAAGATGGAGAAGCTGAGACTCAGAGCACAAGAGACTAGCTCCAAATCTTGCAGTTCGTCAGTGTTTCTTTCTTTTTTTTTTTTTCCTGCAGTTTCTTAGGTGGGGTTGGGTTTGAACCCGCCACCCTCGGCATAGGGGGCCAGCGCCCTACTCCTTGAGCCACAGGCACCGCCCTAGTCAGTTTTTCTATCCTAGGTCTATTTGGGATATAACTATTTCTCAAAGAATTTATTAAAAAGATCAGTGCTTTATTAAAAAGTTTAGTATCCTGAAATTTTGGAACATATAACCAGTAAACTGGAAAGAAATTTTTTTAAGCGGAATATGTATAAAGCTCTAGTTAGTTAACCTGCTGTTTTTCTAATAGGACTGAATTTGTTCTTCATGAAAATTGTCAGGGACCTCTTGTGTAAGTATGTTTAGTCATTTACAGTTTGATATAAGCAAATTAAGTGATGGGCACTCATGGGAATACAGCAGGAAGAAGTGAGTTTTTGAGAGACATAGCTGTATCATTCATTCAGAGTTCATAGTATCCTTACCAAATTCAGTTCAAACAAAGACATTACCTTCGAGGGACATCGTGAGGGTACGGAATGACAATTAGCTGGGAATTTGGAATGATTGCAGTCCACTCTTGTTTTCGTACAGACTGGAAGACGAATTTAAGAACATTTAATATTTATTACATTCAAAAAACACAATTATTCCAAATAAATAAGGACAAATCTCTAGTACTTTGAGAAATTGAAATCCTAGATATAGATTAAGCTATGTTTACATATATTAAGCCAAAAATAGGCCTCTTGAATTGTCTGTTGGAAAAACGTTCTGATCTTTTCAGGGAAGGATTATATTTGTGTTATGAATTCATCCAGTCAACAAATATTTATTGGGCATCAATGTAGCAAGCACTGTTGGAGTGGTGTATGCAAATGCTGCCCTGAGCTGAAATTCAAGTTAAGGGGAGATTGACAATAAATAAAGTACTGTTGATATACATATTTCATAATTTGTGTAACAAGTAAAATACCATTTTACTTACACATGTTGGTAAAAAATGTTAAGGAGAAAAAGCAAGAAAGAGGAACAGTAAGGTTTATAGAAAAGGAGATGGAAAGAAATTATCTGATTATCTTCAAATCCTGATGTGCTGTGTGTAATGTAAGCTGAGATAGACCTCTACCAATCAATTTTTCTTTATTCTTCAAAGGGAGTAAAATATATTTGAATTACTTGAATTCAAATTCAACTGGATCCAAATTATTGACTTTAAATATTTAAATGTATTGAGACACAGATCACTTGTAAAATAACTAAATTTTTACTCACCGTCTCTCCAGATGGGCGTGGAATACCAACGTAGAGGTGGTCAAGGAAGTTTGCACTTCGACCTAAGCCAAGTACGCTGTATGGCAGCTGGAGAGCTAAATGTGCAGACTGGCTGAGCTGGCCGGCTAGAATTATTAAAAACAGAAACAAGTAACTTTGGAATATTGTTCCAAATATCTTTAGAACATCCTTAATATTAAAATGATAAAATGTTAAAAATTTAGGTACTGGAATTCATTCTTTAAAAATGTAGAATGAAATGTCCAGTTCATAGATATTAATGATTCACTTTTTAAAGAAAACAGCTTTATTGAGATATAATTCACATCCCATAAACATTGCCTAGTTAAGTAGTTTTGAATATTTCAAAGGACTGTTCCACTGTCCCTGCAATCTAATCTCAGAACATTTTCATGGCTTGAGCAGGTGCTCTTTCTCCAGTCCCCGCGTGATCACTGGTCTGCTCTCTGGCTCTGCAGAGTGTCCTGTTCTGAAGATTTCATGTGAGCCCAGCCCTACAGTGTGTGGCCTTGGGGGTCGGCTGCTTCTGCCTGGCGTGGTTTTCAGTCTCATCTGTCTCAAGACTTTGTTACTGAACCTGCCAGATGACATCCCGTTGTGCATGTCTGACATCCTCTAGATCTCACAGTGAATACCGTGCTGCCCTGACATCCACGCGCAAGGTCTGTGTGTGCACTCACACTTCCTATCTCTAGAGTAACATCTTTAGGAACTATCAAGCTGCTTCCAAAGTGCCTGCACCATTTTTTAAGGTCAGTCATAGGCTCCTTTTTCATTCTGAATTTTAGTAATTTGAGTCTTTCTTTTTTCTTGGTTAACCTAACTACAGATTTGTCAGTTTTGTTAATATTTAAAAATCCATCTTTTGGTTTAATTGGTTTTCTGTGTGTTTCTCTATTCCCTATTCCTCTCCTTGTTTCCTGTTTTCTGCTTGTTTTGGGTTTAGTTTTGTTTTTCTTTTTCTAGTTTCTTAAAGTGGAAGATTAGGCTATGGATTTCAGGTTGTTCTCAAATTTTAATGCAGGCATTTCTGGCAGTAAATTCCCCTGAGAAATGCTTTAGATGCATTCCATACATTTTGGTGTGTTGTGTTTTTGTTTATATTCACCTCAAAGTGTTTTATAATTTTCCTTGTGAATTTCTTAATTTTCTTTCTGGCATTGATTTTTTTTTAAAGGGCCTTGTCCCAATGTGGCCTTAGCTTCCTTGGAAGGACCGAGCGTTTTGGCAGCAGCTGAGGAAGCGCTGTGCCAGTGAAACGTACTTGGTATGACTTCAGTCCTTTTTGATTTACTGGGGTTTGTTTCGTGTTCTGCCTTTGCCGGATGGAGTGTCCCTGCGTGTCTGTCAGGGTAGGCTCTTTCACAGTGTTGCTCCGATCTCCTCTTTCCTCACTGATCTTCTGCCTAGTTGTTTTATACACTATGGAAAGAAGGGCATTGAAGTATCTGATCATTTATTGTTGAATTATCTATTTTTCCCTTCAATTATTCATGTATTTTGGGGCTCTGTTGTAAGGTGCATATACTTAGTTATATTTTCTTATAGATTGAAATTTTTATTATCTTTATGAAATGTCCTTCTTTATCTCAACTAATTCTTCTTTTTTTTTTTTTTTTTTGAGACAGGGGTTCACTCTGTTGCCTGGGCTAGCTCACAGCAACCTCAAACTCCTGGGCTCAAGTGATCTTCATGCCTCACTCTCCTGAGTCCCTGGGACTACAGGTGCCACACTGTGCTGGGATCACAGTCATGAGCCACCATTCATCACTACTCTTATTTTTTATTTCATGGTTTAGTTGGCAGCACCTAGTTGGATCATATTTTTCTTTATTCATTCTGCAAGTGTCTGTCTTTTGATAGGAGTATTTTATTCCATCTACATTTAATGTAATTACTGAAAAAAGTAGTAGTAGTTATTTTTCATATGTCTTTTAAATTATACCATTTTAATTTCCTTGTCCTTTTACTATATATTTCTTTGAGTTATTGTCTTAGTGGTTATCCTCAGGATTGCAGTTATCATCTTAACATCAAAGAATCTAGTTGAGAAGCAGATACTCATATTTTGAACATATTTTCTAATACAGAAATCTAGGATTCACCAGAGAAGTGAAGGGAAGCACAAAAAGTATGTAAGGAGAAGGCTCAAGACAGATTGCCTGACTGGGGACTAGATAAAATCCTGGAAAAGTGCTGGACATGGGGGAAACAGTAAAAAGTCTGTAGGGCTCTGCACTCTGCAGTGGGCCTTTATGACCTTGGCTACATGAGAACCCCTCAACTCATGTGAGGCTTGGGCCTAAGATAGGGAGTTGCCTATACCCTACATAGAGAGAGATACTGCTTTAGACACGGAATCCCACAGGATCCACGGCTCGGACAGCTTCCGCTGGATGCCAGGGAGCTGCAGACACAGCTGCTGCCACTGTCCTGCTCCATGGAGGGAGGGGGACTGGGTGCTCCCATGCAGCCCTGGGCAGGCACCCCTACGCTGCTGCTGTTGAGACTGAGATTCGGCTGGTTGCCTGGGAGGGGCCCTGTCCCCTGTGGTTGCAGGACCTGGATACCATCGTGAGAGTTCAAGGATGGGCTCCACCCCAGCCTCAGGCTGAGTTCAGACTGATTCTGCTGTAGCCATCCTGCAGCCAAGGAGGGACAGGGGAGCCCACATTGTCCACAAAAACCCAGGATAGTGCCCACCCCCCTGCCACGGCTGCGAGACCGAAACTCAAGTGCCCACACTCCACAGCTTCTTGCCATGTTGCTTGCCCGAGAGGGGCCACACCAGTCTGGGTGCAGGTCCATAGCTGGAGCCCTTCTGAGAGTTTAATGCTGGGTTGTACCCCACCCTCAGGTGGCTGCAGATGCCACCACCCAGAAAGAAAAAGGGGAGCTCAGGTCTTCATAAACACTCTTAGGAGAATACCCACTACCCTGCTAGGGGATGAAGATATGGGTGGCCCAAATTCCTCACAGCGTTGTGCCCACGCTGCTTGCCTGAGAGGGGCCCCTGTTATCTTTGGTAATGGGCTGAAAGGTGGCCCCATGTTAGAGTTTCACATTGGCCTCTGTGCTGCCTTCAGGCTGATGCTACTGTAGCTGCAGCCCCCGAGGTGGGAAGAGGAGACTGGGCATGCCTCTGCAATCCTGGGACAATTCCCACTACCATGCTGCGGGCTCCTGTGACACCAAGACCTGGTTACCACATTTATTGCGGCTTCCTGTCCATGCTGAGAGGGGCCTGCTTGCTTTGGTTGTGGGCCCACAGCTGGCAACAATTTCCAGAGTTTTAACTATGGACTGTTCCCTGCTCTTGGACCAGTTGTGGGCTGATGTTGCTCTAACTGCCTCCAAGTCCTGGAGAGAGAAGGGAGGAATTGTCCCACTCACTCCTAAGACAATTCCCAGTGTCCTCTTATAGACAGCTATAGGACAAGGGACCAGCCTACCCAACCTATCACAGCTACCAGCAACACCAGCACAGACTGTTTGGGTCCCAGTGAATTCGTTGACCACCACAATTATCACCTATATCACATCAGCTTTCCGCAGGCCTGAGAACCCACCCACATACTTGGCTCACTGTTCCTACCTACTATACGGCTCAGAACAAGCCACCTGGAGACCCAAGAATCAGCCCTCCAAGACTTATTAACGCTGGTGCAAACATAAGCCACTCTGGGCCCACAAACAGGCACACTCAGCTCATTGCTGCCACCACAAGGGTCCCAAAACTGGCTCACCTGGCATCCAAGTTCCTGGCAAAACCACCACAGCTTCAACTAATAACCATACCCTAATCCACCAAGGAAATTGTGTACTGCTCAAATCACCCAAAGATCACACTGCCATAGGTATCCCAACCCAAAGCCAAAATTCCCTACTCCATCAACAAAATACACTATGTATCTTCAGGAAAAATTCTTCCCCATGAAAGCAATTCAAAAAACTGAAAGCGGTGATTGGTATATCAGATATATAGAAATCAATAGAAGGACACAGGAAGCATGAAAAAGCAATGTGAGCTCACTGCAGGACCACAGTAATTGTGCCACAGTGGATCTCAAGCAAAAAGATTCCTCAACATTCCTAATAAAAAAATTACAAATATTGACTATATAGAAGGTCAATGAGATCCAAGAGAAACCTTAAATAAATACAAAGAAATATTATATCAATTCAGGATATGAATGAGGAACCAAGGTGATACATTAAAAAAAATAAAAACAAAGATTCTGGAGTTGAAAAATTCATTGAAGAAAATATAAAATACTTTCAAAAGCTTCAATAACATGTGAGACCAAGCAGAAGAAAGAATCTCAGAACACGAAGATAGGTTTTTTGAAATAATCAAGTCAGACAAAAATAAGGAAAAAAGATAAGGAATGAACAAAGGCTTTGGGACATCTGTGACTACATAAGGCACTCCAACTTACGAAGTGTCAGTATTCCCAAAGGAAAAATTGAAAGCATTTCCTATAAGAAATGGAATAAGACAAGGATGCTCACTTCTGCCACTCCTGTTCAACACAGTACTGCAAGTCCTAGCCAGAGTGGCCATGCACCAGAAAAAAAGGCATGCGGACTGGAAAAAAGGAAGTCAGATTATCCTAGCTTACTGAGGACATGACCTTTTATCTAGAAAGGACTGAGGATGGCATCAAAAAACTCTTTGATTTAATAAATGAATTTAGTAAAGTTTTAGGATATGTAATCAATATATAGAAATCAGTAGCATTTCTAAATAACAGTAACAGTCTAGCTGAGGATGAAATCAAGAAGGCAATCCCATGTACAGTAGTCACAAAAAAATAATACTAGTAGGAATAAATTTAACCAAGGAGTTAAAATATCTCCATAAGGAAAACTAAAAATATTGATGAAGGAAACCATAGATGATACAAACTAATAGAAAAACATCCTCTGATCGTTAATTAGAAGAATTAATATTGTTAAAACAAGCATATTGCCCAAAGCAAACTGATGGGGGTCGCTGCAATTCTTATCAAAAGGCCAGTGTCATTTTTCATAGAATCATAAAAAACAATTTTAATATTTTATATGAAACCAATAGAAAAAAGCCTCAATAGTCAAAGCAATTTTGAGCCAAAAGAACAAAGCTGGAGGCATCACATTGTGTGACCTCGGGTTATAGTACAAGGTGATTGTAAGGAAAACAACCTGCTAGTTACTCAGAGGTTCACAGATCACCGAATAGGAAACCTAGAAATAAGACCACATACTGGGCTCGGCGCCTGTGGCTCAAG